>NW_027125104.1:675612-1013418 GCF_024679245.1 Pseudorasbora parva | reverse complement strand
AACTCGTCCGTTGAATATCAAAGTTTGTGGGAAAAACCACATTCGGCAAACCGGTCGCAGGTTTCGACAACCTCGATGAAAACAGACGCAGTTCAGTTCTCTGAACTCTCCGGGTCACTGGCTGACACAGCAGAAAGAGACAGAAACATAACAAAACTGGTGCAACTTCACCCTTTGGGGCAGTGGGCGGCGCCACAAGCGTCAAGAACCGCACGCTTTTTCCCTCCACGCTATCTGCTTTTAACCAGTGTGTACAGGGGAGAGCGCGAACGCAGTCCCCCACTACCATAAATTATGCAGTCGAGATTCCCACATTTGGGGAATTCGCAGGGGTCAGCACAACCGGAGTGCAATGGCCGAGCCTCGCCCTGGGTGAACCACCTTCCTGATCATGGTGTCTCCCCTGCCAGGTAAGTATGAGTTGCCTGGCCTCCAGGCAGAGGCGCCCTATCCCCCTTCGCCATCCTCAAACACGGTGACCTTCCCCTCCCCCAAGAAAAGGAAGGACGGGGCACCTTCCATTGCTTGACTGCTGCGTGCGTGCGTGCGTGACCTTGATTTGAATCAGGTGTCCCTAATCCATCCAACACAAACCCCTGATTCGACTCATCAGCTCGTTGGTAAAGACTCTCAAATAAGAGGGACATCAAAAAACGTGCTGTGACGGTGATGAGTCAGCCGGCCGGCAACCGACGCTTTTGTTCTTCTTTTTTCCCTATGCTCATATGACCGCAGCTTGCTGCTTTCTCTGTGGCACGGTCATCGTCAACGGTCACCTCATCGTCATTCTGTATGCGCTTCCTGCGTATTTCTGTATTCTCTGACAAAAGTCCAGTGGTGTTGTTGGTTCTTCTATTAGTCACAACAATTCGCAGTCCCCGAAAAGGGGAAGCACACCGTTCCTGGAGGCACTGCAATACCAGGTCGATGCGTGGAGTGGACGGAGCAAGCCCCGGTTCCGGCTCCATGTGCCAAAAATCAATTTAATATGCAGTCCCCGGATAGGGGACGTATCAGATATTAAACTGATAAGAACAGATACTACACTTGATCTTAGCCAAAAGGCCGAGAAGCGATGACACAATGACGCAGCGGCAGGGGAGCCGGCAAAGGCGACGCCCATCTGGGAAGCGGTGAGGGGGGGGAGGGTTGGCAAAGGCCGTACGTCGTAGAGACCTGAAACTTTGAGGGATGGTACTAGCCACTCGCTCTACAACATCACCAAGGCTGGCCCCCCGATGGGCCCGGCGGTGGCGCTACAGCCACCGAAAGTACGAAATGGCTCGTAGCTCCCAAACCGCACGCCGCAGAACCAAGTGTCTTATATCATCGGAATCCTTGGCTCGAGCCGAGCGAGACGCATGCCTCGGATTCGAAGGTTGCGCTGGCGAAATTTTCGGGTATTTGGGATTTTGTGAAAAACCTACTTTTGCACACTAGTCCTAGGTCTTTTGCCCGATCTGGCCCAAACCAGTGCAGAAAGATTCTCTGGAGTCTGACTGTCCGTCCAGATCGGAAAAAAAGTGGGAATTTCGATTCAGCTTGGCGGCGGCAGGCCGAAACCTACGGGCTGGGCGAGGCGGGGTCTGCTAGAACGGCTATAGCTCTTGGACGGAACGAGACAATTTCACCCAAGCCGGTACACCCGTGCACGGGCTCAGTCTGGGGTCAGGCGAGAAAGGACGCGGTGAATGGCCACCTAGTGGCGCTTTAAAATGAAAAAGCAACAACATGAGAGCGGCTATAGGCGAACGTATGTCGCGTGCTTTTTCACAGCACGCGCACGAGACAGTCGTACCATACGACAGAAAACCTCCATCCGAACAACTTTGCCTTTGGGACCACTGCTGTCAATCAACTCGTCCGTTGAATATCAAAGTTTGTGGGAAAAACCACATTCGGCAAACCGGTCGCAGGTTTCGACAACCTCGATGAAAACAGACGCAGTTCAGTTCTCTGAACTCTCCGGGTCACTGGCTGACACAGCAGAAAGAGACAGAAACATAACAAAACTGGTGCAACTTCACCCTTTGGGGCAGTGGGCGGCGCCACAAGCGTCAAGAACCGCACGCTTTTTCCCTCCACGCTATCTGCTTTTAACCAGTGTGTACAGGGGAGAGCGCGAACGCAGTCCCCCACTACCATAAATTATGCAGTCGAGATTCCCACATTTGGGGAATTCGCAGGGGTCAGCACAACCGGAGTGCAATGGCCGAGCCTCGCCCTGGGTGAACCACCTTCCTGATCATGGTGTCTCCCCTGCCAGGTAAGTATGAGTTGCCTGGCCTCCAGGCAGAGGCGCCCTATCCCCCTTCGCCATCCTCAAACACGGTGACCTTCCCCTCCCCCAAGAAAAGGAAGGACGGGGCACCTTCCATTGCTTGACTGCTGCGTGCGTGCGTGCGTGACCTTGATTTGAATCAGGTGTCCCTAATCCATCCAACACAAACCCCTGATTCGACTCATCAGCTCGTTGGTAAAGACTCTCAAATAAGAGGGACATCAAAAAACGTGCTGTGACGGTGATGAGTCAGCCGGCCGGCAACCGACGCTTTTGTTCTTCTTTTTTCCCTATGCTCATATGACCGCAGCTTGCTGCTTTCTCTGTGGCACGGTCATCGTCAACGGTCACCTCATCGTCATTCTGTATGCGCTTCCTGCGTATTTCTGTATTCTCTGACAAAAGTCCAGTGGTGTTGTTGGTTCTTCTATTAGTCACAACAATTCGCAGTCCCCGAAAAGGGGAAGCACACCGTTCCTGGAGGCACTGCAATACCAGGTCGATGCGTGGAGTGGACGGAGCAAGCCCCGGTTCCGGCTCCATGTGCCAAAAATCAATTTAATATGCAGTCCCCGGATAGGGGACGTATCAGATATTAAACTGATAAGAACAGATACTACACTTGATCTTAGCCAAAAGGCCGAGAAGCGATGACACAATGACGCAGCGGCAGGGGAGCCGGCAAAGGCGACGCCCATCTGGGAAGCGGTGAGGGGGGGGAGGGTTGGCAAAGGCCGTACGTCGTAGAGACCTGAAACTTTGAGGGATGGTACTAGCCACTCGCTCTACAACATCACCAAGGCTGGCCCCCCGATGGGCCCGGCGGTGGCGCTACAGCCACCGAAAGTACGAAATGGCTCGTAGCTCCCAAACCGCACGCCGCAGAACCAAGTGTCTTATATCATCGGAATCCTTGGCTCGAGCCGAGCGAGACGCATGCCTCGGATTCGAAGGTTGCGCTGGCGAAATTTTCGGGTATTTGGGATTTTGTGAAAAACCTACTTTTGCACACTAGTCCTAGGTCTTTTGCCCGATCTGGCCCAAACCAGTGCAGAAAGATTCTCTGGAGTCTGACTGTCCGTCCAGATCGGAAAAAAAGTGGGAATTTCGATTCAGCTTGGCGGCGGCAGGCCGAAACCTACGGGCTGGGCGAGGCGGGGTCTGCTAGAACGGCTATAGCTCTTGGACGGAACGAGACAATTTCACCCAAGCCGGTACACCCGTGCACGGGCTCAGTCTGGGGTCAGGCGAGAAAGGACGCGGTGAATGGCCACCTAGTGGCGCTTTAAAATGAAAAAGCAACAACATGAGAGCGGCTATAGGCGAACGTATGTCGCGTGCTTTTTCACAGCACGCGCACGAGACAGTCGTACCATACGACAGAAAACCTCCATCCGAACAACTTTGCCTTTGGGACCACTGCTGTCAATCAACTCGTCCGTTGAATATCAAAGTTTGTGGGAAAAACCACATTCGGCAAACCGGTCGCAGGTTTCGACAACCTCGATGAAAACAGACGCAGTTCAGTTCTCTGAACTCTCCGGGTCACTGGCTGACACAGCAGAAAGAGACAGAAACATAACAAAACTGGTGCAACTTCACCCTTTGGGGCAGTGGGCGGCGCCACAAGCGTCAAGAACCGCACGCTTTTTCCCTCCACGCTATCTGCTTTTAACCAGTGTGTACAGGGGAGAGCGCGAACGCAGTCCCCCACTACCATAAATTATGCAGTCGAGATTCCCACATTTGGGGAATTCGCAGGGGTCAGCACAACCGGAGTGCAATGGCCGAGCCTCGCCCTGGGTGAACCACCTTCCTGATCATGGTGTCTCCCCTGCCAGGTAAGTATGAGTTGCCTGGCCTCCAGGCAGAGGCGCCCTATCCCCCTTCGCCATCCTCAAACACGGTGACCTTCCCCTCCCCCAAGAAAAGGAAGGACGGGGCACCTTCCATTGCTTGACTGCTGCGTGCGTGCCTGACCTTGATTTGAATCAGGTGTCCCTAATCCATCCAACACAAACCCCCGATTCGACTCATCAGCTCGTTGGTAAAGACTCTCAAATAAGAGGGACATCAAAAAACGTGCTGTGACGGTGATGAGTCAGCCGGCCGGCAACCGACGCTTTTGTTCTTCTTTTTTCCCTATGCTCATATGACCGCAGCTTGCTGCTTTCTCTGTGGCACGGTCATCGTCAACGGTCACCTCATCATCATTCTGTATGCGCTTCCTGCGTATTTCTGTATTCTCTGACAAAATTCCAGTGGTGTTGTTGGTTCTTCTATTAGTCACAACAATTCACAGTCCCCAAAAAGGGGAAGCACACCGTTCCTGGAGGCACTGCAATACCAGGTCGATGCGTGGAGTGGACGGAGCAAGCCCCGGTTCCGGCTCCATGTGCCAAAAATCAATTTAATATGCAGTCCCCGGATAGGGGACGTATCAGATATTAAACTGATAAGAACAGATACTACACTTGATCTTAGCCAAAAGGCCGAGAAGCGATGACACAATGACGCAGCGGCAGGGGAGCCGGCAAAGGCGACGCCCATCTGGGAAGCGGTGAGGGGGGGGAGGGTTGGCAAAGGCCGTACGTCGTAGAGACCTGAAACTTTGAGGGATGGTACTAGCCACTCGCTCTACAACATCACCAAGGCTGGCCCCCCGATGGGCCCGGCGGTGGCGCTACAGCCACCGAAAGTACGAAATGGCTCGTAGCTCCCAAACCGCACGCCGCAGAACCAAGTGTCTTATATCATCGGAATCCTTGGCTCGAGCCGAGCGAGACGCATGCCTCGGATTCGAAGGTTGCGCTGGCGAAATTTTCGGGTATTTGGGATTTTGTGAAAAACCTACTTTTGCACACTAGTCCTAGGTCTTTTGCCCGATCTGGCCCAAACCAGTGCAGAAAGATTCTCTGGAGTCTGACTGTCCGTCCAGATCGGAAAAAAAGTGGGAATTTCGATTCAGCTTGGCGGCGGCAGGCCGAAACCTACGGGCTGGGCGAGGCGGGGTCTGCTAGAACGGCTATAGCTCTTGGACGGAACGAGACAATTTCACCCAAGCCGGTACACCCGTGCACGGGCTCAGTCTGGGGTCAGGCGAGAAAGGACGCGGTGAATGGCCACCTAGTGGCGCTTTAAAATGAAAAAGCAACAACATGAGAGCGGCTATAGGCGAACGTATGTCGCGTGCTTTTTCACAGCACGCGCACGAGACAGTCGTACCATACGACAGAAAACCTCCATCCGAACAACTTTGCCTTTGGGACCACTGCTGTCAATCAACTCGTCCGTTGAATATCAAAGTTTGTGGGAAAAACCACATTCGGCAAACCGGTCGCAGGTTTCGACAACCTCGATGAAAACAGACGCAGTTCAGTTCTCTGAACTCTCCGGGTCACTGGCTGACACAGCAGAAAGAGACAGAAACATAACAAAACTGGTGCAACTTCACCCTTTGGGGCAGTGGGCGGCACCACAAGCGTCAAGAACCGCACGCTTTTTCCCTCCACGCTATCTGCTTTTAACCAGTGTGTACAGGGGAGAGCGCGAACGCAGTCCCCCACTACCATAAATTATGCAGTCGAGATTCCCACATTTGGGGAATTCGCAGGGGTCAGCACAACCGGAGTGCAATGGCCGAGCCTCGCCCTGGGTGAACCACCTTCCTGATCATGGTGTCTCCCCTGCCAGGTAAGTATGAGTTGCCTGGCCTCCAGGCAGAGGCGCCCTATCCCCCTTCGCCATCCTCAAACACGGTGACCTTCCCCTCCCCCAAGAAAAGGAAGGACGGGGCACCTTCCATTGCTTGACTGCTGCGTGCGTGCCTGACCTTGATTTGAATCAGGTGTCCCTAATCCATCCAACACAAACCCCCGATTCGACTCATCAGCTCGTTGGTAAAGACTCTCAAATAAGAGGGACATCAAAAAACGTGCTGTGACGGTGATGAGTCAGCCGGCCGGCAACCGACGCTTTTGTTCTTCTTTTTTCCCTATGCTCATATGACCGCAGCTTGCTGCTTTCTCTGTGGCACGGTCATCGTCAACGGTCACCTCATCATCATTCTGTATGCGCTTCCTGCGTATTTCTGTATTCTCTGACAAAATTCCAGTGGTGTTGTTGGTTCTTCTATTAGTCACAACAATTCACAGTCCCCAAAAAGGGGAAGCACACCGTTCCTGGAGGCACTGCAATACCAGGTCGATGCGTGGAGTGGACGGAGCAAGCCCCGGTTCCGGCTCCATGTGCCAAAAATCAATTTAATATGCAGTCCCCGGATAGGGGACGTATCAGATATTAAACTGATAAGAACAGATACTACACTTGATCTTAGCCAAAAGGCCGAGAAGCGATGACACAATGACGCAGCGGCAGGGGAGCCGGCAAAGGCGACGCCCATCTGGGAAGCGGTGAGGGGGGGGAGGGTTGGCAAAGGCCGTACGTCGTAGAGACCTGAAACTTTGAGGGATGGTACTAGCCACTCGCTCTACAACATCACCAAGGCTGGCCCCCCGATGGGCCCGGCGGTGGCGCTACAGCCACCGAAAGTACGAAATGGCTCGTAGCTCCCAAACCGCACGCCGCAGAACCAAGTGTCTTATATCATCGGAATCCTTGGCTCGAGCCGAGCGAGACGCATGCCTCGGATTCGAAGGTTGCGCTGGCGAAATTTTCGGGTATTTGGGATTTTGTGAAAAACCTACTTTTGCACACTAGTCCTAGGTCTTTTGCCCGATCTGGCCCAAACCAGTGCAGAAAGATTCTCTGGAGTCTGACTGTCCGTCCAGATCGGAAAAAAAGTGGGAATTTCGATTCAGCTTGGCGGCGGCAGGCCGAAACCTACGGGCTGGGCGAGGCGGGGTCTGCTAGAACGGCTATAGCTCTTGGACGGAACGAGACAATTTCACCCAAGCCGGTACACCCGTGCACGGGCTCAGTCTGGGGTCAGGCGAGAAAGGACGCGGTGAATGGCCACCTAGTGGCGCTTTAAAATGAAAAAGCAACAACATGAGAGCGGCTATAGGCGAACGTATGTCGCGTGCTTTTTCACAGCACGCGCACGAGACAGTCGTACCATACGACAGAAAACCTCCATCCGAACAACTTTGCCTTTGGGACCACTGCTGTCAATCAACTCGTCCGTTGAATATCAAAGTTTGTGGGAAAAACCACATTCGGCAAACCGGTCGCAGGTTTCGACAACCTCGATGAAAACAGACGCAGTTCAGTTCTCTGAACTCTCCGGGTCACTGGCTGACACAGCAGAAAGAGACAGAAACATAACAAAACTGGTGCAACTTCACCCTTTGGGGCAGTGGGCGGCACCACAAGCGTCAAGAACCGCACGCTTTTTCCCTCCACGCTATCTGCTTTTAACCAGTGTGTACAGGGGAGAGCGCGAACGCAGTCCCCCACTACCATAAATTATGCAGTCGAGATTCCCACATTTGGGGAATTCGCAGGGGTCAGCACAACCGGAGTGCAATGGCCGAGCCTCGCCCTGGGTGAACCACCTTCCTGATCATGGTGTCTCCCCTGCCAGGTAAGTATGAGTTGCCTGGCCTCCAGGCAGAGGCGCCCTATCCCCCTTCGCCATCCTCAAACACGGTGACCTTCCCCTCCCCCAAGAAAAGGAAGGACGGGGCACCTTCCATTGCTTGACTGCTGCGTGCGTGCGTGCCTGAC
Source organism: Pseudorasbora parva (assembly GCF_024679245.1). Taxonomy (NCBI): domain Eukaryota; kingdom Metazoa; phylum Chordata; class Actinopteri; order Cypriniformes; family Gobionidae; genus Pseudorasbora; species Pseudorasbora parva. The sequence continues at coordinate 1,005,449 of NW_027125104.1, read as the reverse complement.
CTTGATTTGAATCAGGTGTCCCTAATCCATCCAACACAAACCCCCGATTCGACTCATCAGCTCGTTGGTAAAGACTCTCAAATAAGAGGGACATCAAAAAACGTGCTGTGACGGTGATGAGTCAGCCGGCCGGCAACCGACGCTTTTGTTCTTCTTTTTTCCCTATGCTCATATGACCGCAGCTTGCTGCTTTCTCTGTGGCACGGTCATCGTCAACGGTCACCTCATCGTCATTCTGTATGCGCTTCCTGCGTATTTCTGTATTCTCTGACAAAATTCCAGTGGTGTTGTTGGTTCTTCTATTAGTCACAACAATTCGCAGTCCCCAAAAAGGGGAAGCACACCGTTCCTGGAGGCACTGCAATACCAGGTCGATGCGTGGAGTGGACGGAGCAAGCCCCGGGTCCGGCTCCATGTGCCACAAATCAATTTAATATGCAGTCCCCGGATAGGGGACGTATCAGATATTACACTGATAAGAACAGATACTACACTTGATCTTAGCCAAAAGGCCGAGAAGCGATGACACAATGACGCAGCGGCAGGGGAGCCGGCAAAGGCGACGCCCATCTGGGAAGCGGTGAGGGGGGGGAGGGTTGGCAAAGGCCGTACGTCGTAGAGACCTGAAACTTTGAGGGATGGCACTAGCCACTCGCTCTACAACATCACCAAGGCTGGCCCCCCGATGGGCCCGGCGGTGGCGCTACAGCCACCGAAAGTACGAAATGGCTCGTAGCTCCCAAACCGCACGCCGCAGAACCAAGTGTCTTATATCATCGGAATCCTTGGCTCGAGCCGAGCGAGACGCATGCCTCGGATTCGAAGGTTGCGCTGGCGAAATTTTCGGGTATTTGGGATTTTGTGAAAAACCTACTTTTGCACACTAGTCCTAGGTCTTTTGCCCGATCTGGCCCAAACCAGTGCAGAAAGATTCTCTGGAGTCTGACTGTCCGTCCAGATCGGAAAAAAAGTGGGAATTTCGATTCAGCTTGGCGGCGGCAGGCCGAAACCTACGGGCTGGGCGAGGCGGGGTCTGCTAGAACGGCTATAGCTCTTGGACGGAACGAGACAATTTCACCCAAGCCGGTACACCCGTGCACGGGCTCAGTCTGGGGTCAGGCGAGAAAGGACGCGGTGAATGGCCACCTAGTGGCGCTTTAAAATGAAAAAGCAACAACATGAGAGCGGCTATAGGCGAACGTATGTCGCGTGCTTTTTCACAGCACGCGCACGAGACAGTCGTACCATACGACAGAAAACCTCCATCCGAACAACTTTGCCTTTGGGACCACTGCTGTCAATCAACTCGTCCGTTGAATATCAAAGTTTGTGGGAAAAACCACATTCGGCAAACCGGTCGCAGGTTTCGACAACCTCGATGAAAACAGACGCAGTTCAGTTCTCTGAACTCTCCGGGTCACTGGCTGACACAGCAGAAAGAGACAGAAACATAACAAAACTGGTGCAACTTCACCCTTTGGGGCAGTGGGCGGCGCCACAAGCGTCAAGAACCGCACGCTTTTTCCCTCCACGCTATCTGCTTTTAACCAGTGTGTACAGGGGAGAGCGCGAACGCAGTCCCCCACTACCATAAATTATGCAGTCGAGATTCCCACATTTGGGGAATTCGCAGGGGTCAGCACAACCGGAGTGCAATGGCCGAGCCTCGCCCTGGGTGAACCACCTTCCTGATCATGGTGTCTCCCCTGCCAGGTAAGTATGAGTTGCCTGGCCTCCAGGCAGAGGCGCCCTATCCCCCTTCGCCATCCTCAAACACGGTGACCTTCCCCTCCCCCAAGAAAAGGAAGGACGGGGCACCTTCCATTGCTTGACTGCTGCGTGCGTGCCTGACCTTGATTTGAATCAGGTGTCCCTAATCCATCCAACACAAACCCCCGATTCGACTCATCAGCTCGTTGGTAAAGACTCTCAAATAAGAGGGACATCAAAAAACGTGCTGTGACGGTGATGAGTCAGCCGGCCGGCAACCGACGCTTTTGTTCTTCTTTTTTCCCTATGCTCATATGACCGCAGCTTGCTGCTTTCTCTGTGGCACGGTCATCGTCAACGGTCACCTCATCATCATTCTGTATGCGCTTCCTGCGTATTTCTGTATTCTCTGACAAAATTCCAGTGGTGTTGTTGGTTCTTCTATTAGTCACAACAATTCACAGTCCCCAAAAAGGGGAAGCACACCGTTCCTGGAGGCACTGCAATACCAGGTCGATGCGTGGAGTGGACGGAGCAAGCCCCGGTTCCGGCTCCATGTGCCAAAAATCAATTTAATATGCAGTCCCCGGATAGGGGACGTATCAGATATTAAACTGATAAGAACAGATACTACACTTGATCTTAGCCAAAAGGCCGAGAAGCGATGACACAATGACGCAGCGGCAGGGGAGCCGGCAAAGGCGACGCCCATCTGGGAAGCGGTGAGGGGGGGGAGGGTTGGCAAAGGCCGTACGTCGTAGAGACCTGAAACTTTGAGGGATGGTACTAGCCACTCGCTCTACAACATCACCAAGGCTGGCCCCCCGATGGGCCCGGCGGTGGCGCTACAGCCACCGAAAGTACGAAATGGCTCGTAGCTCCCAAACCGCACGCCGCAGAACCAAGTGTCTTATATCATCGGAATCCTTGGCTCGAGCCGAGCGAGACGCATGCCTCGGATTCGAAGGTTGCGCTGGCGAAATTTTCGGGTATTTGGGATTTTGTGAAAAACCTACTTTTGCACACTAGTCCTAGGTCTTTTGCCCGATCTGGCCCAAACCAGTGCAGAAAGATTCTCTGGAGTCTGACTGTCCGTCCAGATCGGAAAAAAAGTGGGAATTTCGATTCAGCTTGGCGGCGGCAGGCCGAAACCTACGGGCTGGGCGAGGCGGGGTCTGCTAGAACGGCTATAGCTCTTGGACGGAACGAGACAATTTCACCCAAGCCGGTACACCCGTGCACGGGCTCAGTCTGGGGTCAGGCGAGAAAGGACGCGGTGAATGGCCACCTAGTGGCGCTTTAAAATGAAAAAGCAACAACATGAGAGCGGCTATAGGCGAACGTATGTCGCGTGCTTTTTCACAGCACGCGCACGAGACAGTCGTACCATACGACAGAAAACCTCCATCCGAACAACTTTGCCTTTGGGACCACTGCTGTCAATCAACTCGTCCGTTGAATATCAAAGTTTGTGGGAAAAACCACATTCGGCAAACCGGTCGCAGGTTTCGACAACCTCGATGAAAACAGACGCAGTTCAGTTCTCTGAACTCTCCGGGTCACTGGCTGACACAGCAGAAAGAGACAGAAACATAACAAAACTGGTGCAACTTCACCCTTTGGGGCAGTGGGCGGCACCACAAGCGTCAAGAACCGCACGCTTTTTCCCTCCACGCTATCTGCTTTTAACCAGTGTGTACAGGGGAGAGCGCGAACGCAGTCCCCCACTACCATAAATTATGCAGTCGAGATTCCCACATTTGGGGAATTCGCAGGGGTCAGCACAACCGGAGTGCAATGGCCGAGCCTCGCCCTGGGTGAACCACCTTCCTGATCATGGTGTCTCCCCTGCCAGGTAAGTATGAGTTGCCTGGCCTCCAGGCAGAGGCGCCCTATCCCCCTTCGCCATCCTCAAACACGGTGACCTTCCCCTCCCCCAAGAAAAGGAAGGACGGGGCACCTTCCATTGCTTGACTGCTGCGTGCGTGCGTGCCTGACCTTGATTTGAATCAGGTGTCCCTAATCCATCCAACACAAACCCCCGATTCGACTCATCAGCTCGTTGGTAAAGACTCTCAAATAAGAGGGACATCAAAAAACGTGCTGTGACGGTGATGAGTCAGCCGGCCGGCAACCGACGCTTTTGTTCTTCTTTTTTCCCTATGCTCATATGACCGCAGCTTGCTGCTTTCTCTGTGGCACGGTCATCGTCAACGGTCACCTCATCGTCATTCTGTATGCGCTTCCTGCGTATTTCTGTATTCTCTGACAAAATTCCAGTGGTGTTGTTGGTTCTTCTATTAGTCACAACAATTCGCAGTCCCCAAAAAGGGGAAGCACACCGTTCCTGGAGGCACTGCAATACCAGGTCGATGCGTGGAGTGGACGGAGCAAGCCCCGGGTCCGGCTCCATGTGCCACAAATCAATTTAATATGCAGTCCCCGGATAGGGGACGTATCAGATATTACACTGATAAGAACAGATACTACACTTGATCTTAGCCAAAAGGCCGAGAAGCGATGACACAATGACGCAGCGGCAGGGGAGCCGGCAAAGGCGACGCCCATCTGGGAAGCGGTGAGGGGGGGGAGGGTTGGCAAAGGCCGTACGTCGTAGAGACCTGAAACTTTGAGGGATGGCACTAGCCACTCGCTCTACAACATCACCAAGGCTGGCCCCCCGATGGGCCCGGCGGTGGCGCTACAGCCACCGAAAGTACGAAATGGCTCGTAGCTCCCAAACCGCACGCCGCAGAACCAAGTGTCTTATATCATCGGAATCCTTGGCTCGAGCCGAGCGAGACGCATGCCTCGGATTCGAAGGTTGCGCTGGCGAAATTTTCGGGTATTTGGGATTTTGTGAAAAACCTACTTTTGCACACTAGTCCTAGGTCTTTTGCCCGATCTGGCCCAAACCAGTGCAGAAAGATTCTCTGGAGTCTGACTGTCCGTCCAGATCGGAAAAAAAGTGGGAATTTCGATTCAGCTTGGCGGCGGCAGGCCGAAACCTACGGGCTGGGCGAGGCGGGGTCTGCTAGAACGGCTATAGCTCTTGGACGGAACGAGACAATTTCACCCAAGCCGGTACACCCGTGCACGGGCTCAGTCTGGGGTCAGGCGAGAAAGGACGCGGTGAATGGCCACCTAGTGGCGCTTTAAAATGAAAAAGCAACAACATGAGAGCGGCTATAGGCGAACGTATGTCGCGTGCTTTTTCACAGCACGCGCACGAGACAGTCGTACCATACGACAGAAAACCTCCATCCGAACAACTTTGCCTTTGGGACCACTGCTGTCAATCAACTCGTCCGTTGAATATCAAAGTTTGTGGGAAAAACCACATTCGGCAAACCGGTCGCAGGTTTCGACAACCTCGATGAAAACAGACGCAGTTCAGTTCTCTGAACTCTCCGGGTCACTGGCTGACACAGCAGAAAGAGACAGAAACATAACAAAACTGGTGCAACTTCACCCTTTGGGGCAGTGGGCGGCGCCACAAGCGTCAAGAACCGCACGCTTTTTCCCTCCACGCTATCTGCTTTTAACCAGTGTGTACAGGGGAGAGCGCGAACGCAGTCCCCCACTACCATAAATTATGCAGTCGAGATTCCCACATTTGGGGAATTCGCAGGGGTCAGCACAACCGGAGTGCAATGGCCGAGCCTCGCCCTGGGTGAACCACCTTCCTGATCATGGTGTCTCCCCTGCCAGGTAAGTATGAGTTGCCTGGCCTCCAGGCAGAGGCGCCCTATCCCCCTTCGCCATCCTCAAACACGGTGACCTTCCCCTCCCCCAAGAAAAGGAAGGACGGGGCACCTTCCATTGCTTGACTGCTGCGTGCGTGCCTGACCTTGATTTGAATCAGGTGTCCCTAATCCATCCAACACAAACCCCCGATTCGACTCATCAGCTCGTTGGTAAAGACTCTCAAATAAGAGGGACATCAAAAAACGTGCTGTGACGGTGATGAGTCAGCCGGCCGGCAACCGACGCTTTTGTTCTTCTTTTTTCCCTATGCTCATATGACCGCAGCTTGCTGCTTTCTCTGTGGCACGGTCATCGTCAACGGTCACCTCATCATCATTCTGTATGCGCTTCCTGCGTATTTCTGTATTCTCTGACAAAATTCCAGTGGTGTTGTTGGTTCTTCTATTAGTCACAACAATTCACAGTCCCCAAAAAGGGGAAGCACACCGTTCCTGGAGGCACTGCAATACCAGGTCGATGCGTGGAGTGGACGGAGCAAGCCCCGGTTCCGGCTCCATGTGCCAAAAATCAATTTAATATGCAGTCCCCGGATAGGGGACGTATCAGATATTAAACTGATAAGAACAGATACTACACTTGATCTTAGCCAAAAGGCCGAGAAGCGATGACACAATGACGCAGCGGCAGGGGAGCCGGCAAAGGCGACGCCCATCTGGGAAGCGGTGAGGGGGGGGAGGGTTGGCAAAGGCCGTACGTCGTAGAGACCTGAAACTTTGAGGGATGGTACTAGCCACTCGCTCTACAACATCACCAAGGCTGGCCCCCCGATGGGCCCGGCGGTGGCGCTACAGCCACCGAAAGTACGAAATGGCTCGTAGCTCCCAAACCGCACGCCGCAGAACCAAGTGTCTTATATCATCGGAATCCTTGGCTCGAGCCGAGCGAGACGCATGCCTCGGATTCGAAGGTTGCGCTGGCGAAATTTTCGGGTATTTGGGATTTTGTGAAAAACCTACTTTTGCACACTAGTCCTAGGTCTTTTGCCCGATCTGGCCCAAACCAGTGCAGAAAGATTCTCTGGAGTCTGACTGTCCGTCCAGATCGGAAAAAAAGTGGGAATTTCGATTCAGCTTGGCGGCGGCAGGCCGAAACCTACGGGCTGGGCGAGGCGGGGTCTGCTAGAACGGCTATAGCTCTTGGACGGAACGAGACAATTTCACCCAAGCCGGTACACCCGTGCACGGGCTCAGTCTGGGGTCAGGCGAGAAAGGACGCGGTGAATGGCCACCTAGTGGCGCTTTAAAATGAAAAAGCAACAACATGAGAGCGGCTATAGGCGAACGTATGTCGCGTGCTTTTTCACAGCACGCGCACGAGACAGTCGTACCATACGACAGAAAACCTCCATCCGAACAACTTTGCCTTTGGGACCACTGCTGTCAATCAACTCGTCCGTTGAATATCAAAGTTTGTGGGAAAAACCACATTCGGCAAACCGGTCGCAGGTTTCGACAACCTCGATGAAAACAGACGCAGTTCAGTTCTCTGAACTCTCCGGGTCACTGGCTGACACAGCAGAAAGAGACAGAAACATAACAAAACTGGTGCAACTTCACCCTTTGGGGCAGTGGGCGGCGCCACAAGCGTCAAGAACCGCACGCTTTTTCCCTCCACGCTATCTGCTTTTAACCAGTGTGTACAGGGGAGAGCGCGAACGCAGTCCCCCACTACCATAAATTATGCAGTCGAGATTCCCACATTTGGGGAATTCGCAGGGGTCAGCACAACCGGAGTGCAATGGCCGAGCCTCGCCCTGGGTGAACCACCTTCCTGATCATGGTGTCTCCCCTGCCAGGTAAGTATGAGTTGCCTGGCCTCCAGGCAGAGGCGCCCTATCCCCCTTCGCCATCCTCAAACACGGTGACCTTCCCCTCCCCCAAGAAAAGGAAGGACGGGGCACCTTCCATTGCTTGACTGCTGCGTGCGTGCCTGACCTTGATTTGAATCAGGTGTCCCTAATCCATCCAACACAAACCCCCGATTGGACTCATCAGCTCGTTGGTAAAGACTCTCAAATAAGAGGGACATCAAAAAACGTGCTGTGACGGTGATGAGTCAGCCGGCCGGCAACCGACGCTTTTGTTCTTCTTTTTTCCCTATGCTCATATGACCGCAGCTTGCTGCTTTCTCTGTGGCACGGTCATCGTCAACGGTCACCTCATCATCATTCTGTATGCGCTTCCTGCGTATTTCTGTATTCTCTGACAAAATTCCAGTGGTGTTGTTGGTTCTTCTATTAGTCACAACAATTCACAGTCCCCAAAAAGGGGAAGCACACCGTTCCTGGAGGCACTGCAATACCAGGTCGATGCGTGGAGTGGACGGAGCAAGCCCCGGTTCCGGCTCCATGTGCCAAAAATCAATTTAATATGCAGTCCCCGGATAGGGGACGTATCAGATATTAAACTGATAAGAACAGATACTACACTTGATCTTAGCCAAAAGGCCGAGAAGCGATGACACAATGACGCAGCGGCAGGGGAGCCGGCAAAGGCGACGCCCATCTGGGAAGCGGTGAGGGGGGGGAGGGTTGGCAAAGGCCGTACGTCGTAGAGACCTGAAACTTTGAGGGATGGTACTAGCCACTCGCTCTACAACATCACCAAGGCTGGCCCCCCGATGGGCCCGGCGGTGGCGCTACAGCCACCGAAAGTACGAAATGGCTCGTAGCTCCCAAACCGCACGCCGCAGAACCAAGTGTCTTATATCATCGGAATCCTTGGCTCGAGCCGAGCGAGACGCATGCCTCGGATTCGAAGGTTGCGCTGGCGAAATTTTCGGGTATTTGGGATTTTGTGAAAAACCTACTTTTGCACACTAGTCCTAGGTCTTTTGCCCGATCTGGCCCAAACCAGTGCAGAAAGATTCTCTGGAGTCTGACTGTCCGTCCAGATCGGAAAAAAAGTGGGAATTTCGATTCAGCTTGGCGGCGGCAGGCCGAAACCTACGGGCTGGGCGAGGCGGGGTCTGCTAGAACGGCTATAGCTCTTGGACGGAACGAGACAATTTCACCCAAGCCGGTACACCCGTGCACGGGCTCAGTCTGGGGTCAGGCGAGAAAGGACGCGGTGAATGGCCACCTAGTGGCGCTTTAAAATGAAAAAGCAACAACATGAGAGCGGCTATAGGCGAACGTATGTCGCGTGCTTTTTCACAGCACGCGCACGAGACAGTCGTACCATACGACAGAAAACCTCCATCCGAACAACTTTGCCTTTGGGACCACTGCTGTCAATCAACTCGTCCGTTGAATATCAAAGTTTGTGGGAAAAACCACATTCGGCAAACCGGTCGCAGGTTTCGACAACCTCGATGAAAACAGACGCAGTTCAGTTCTCTGAACTCTCCGGGTCACTGGCTGACACAGCAGAAAGAGACAGAAACATAACAAAACTGGTGCAACTTCACCCTTTGGGGCAGTGGGCGGCGCCACAAGCGTCAAGAACCGCACGCTTTTTCCCTCCACGCTATCTGCTTTTAACCAGTGTGTACAGGGGAGAGCGCGAACGCAGTCCCCCACTACCATAAATTATGCAGTCGAGATTCCCACATTTGGGGAATTCGCAGGGGTCAGCACAACCGGAGTGCAATGGCCGAGCCTCGCCCTGGGTGAACCACCTTCCTGATCATGGTGTCTCCCCTGCCAGGTAAGTATGAGTTGCCTGGCCTCCAGGCAGAGGCGCCCTATCCCCCTTCGCCATCCTCAAACACGGTGACCTTCCCCTCCCCCAAGAAAAGGAAGGACGGGGCACCTTCCATTGCTTGACTGCTGCGTGCGTGCCTGACCTTGATTTGAATCAGGTGTCCCTAATCCATCCAACACAAACCCCCGATTGGACTCATCAGCTCGTTGGTAAAGACTCTCAAATAAGAGGGACATCAAAAAACGTGCTGTGACGGTGATGAGTCAGCCGGCCGGCAACCGACGCTTTTGTTCTTCTTTTTTCCCTATGCTCATATGACCGCAGCTTGCTGCTTTCTCTGTGGCACGGTCATCGTCAACGGTCACCTCATCATCATTCTGTATGCGCTTCCTGCGTATTTCTGTATTCTCTGACAAAATTCCAGTGGTGTTGTTGGTTCTTCTATTAGTCACAACAATTCACAGTCCCCAAAAAGGGGAAGCACACCGTTCCTGGAGGCACTGCAATACCAGGTCGATGCGTGGAGTGGACGGAGCAAGCCCCGGTTCCGGCTCCATGTGCCAAAAATCAATTTAATATGCAGTCCCCGGATAGGGGACGTATCAGATATTAAACTGATAAGAACAGATACTACACTTGATCTTAGCCAAAAGGCCGAGAAGCGATGACACAATGACGCAGCGGCAGGGGAGCCGGCAAAGGCGACGCCCATCTGGGAAGCGGTGAGGGGGGGGAGGGTTGGCAAAGGCCGTACGTCGTAGAGACCTGAAACTTTGAGGGATGGTACTAGCCACTCGCTCTACAACATCACCAAGGCTGGCCCCCCGATGGGCCCGGCGGTGGCGCTACAGCCACCGAAAGTACGAAATGGCTCGTAGCTCCCAAACCGCACGCCGCAGAACCAAGTGTCTTATATCATCGGAATCCTTGGCTCGAGCCGAGCGAGACGCATGCCTCGGATTCGAAGGTTGCGCTGGCGAAATTTTCGGGTATTTGGGATTTTGTGAAAAACCTACTTTTGCACACTAGTCCTAGGTCTTTTGCCCGATCTGGCCCAAACCAGTGCAGAAAGATTCTCTGGAGTCTGACTGTCCGTCCAGATCGGAAAAAAAGTGGGAATTTCGATTCAGCTTGGCGGCGGCAGGCCGAAACCTACGGGCTGGGCGAGGCGGGGTCTGCTAGAACGGCTATAGCTCTTGGACGGAACGAGACAATTTCACCCAAGCCGGTACACCCGTGCACGGGCTCAGTCTGGGGTCAGGCGAGAAAGGACGCGGTGAATGGCCACCTAGTGGCGCTTTAAAATGAAAAAGCAACAACATGAGAGCGGCTATAGGCGAACGTATGTCGCGTGCTTTTTCACAGCACGCGCACGAGACAGTCGTACCATACGACAGAAAACCTCCATCCGAACAACTTTGCCTTTGGGACCACTGCTGTCAATCAACTCGTCCGTTGAATATCAAAGTTTGTGGGAAAAACCACATTCGGCAAACCGGTCGCAGGTTTCGACAACCTCGATGAAAACAGACGCAGTTCAGTTCTCTGAACTCTCCGGGTCACTGGCTGACACAGCAGAAAGAGACAGAAACATAACAAAACTGGTGCAACTTCACCCTTTGGGGCAGTGGGCGGCGCCACAAGCGTCAAGAACCGCACGCTTTTTCCCTCCACGCTATCTGCTTTTAACCAGTGTGTACAGGGGAGAGCGCGAACGCAGTCCCCCACTACCATAAATTATGCAGTCGAGATTCCCACATTTGGGGAATTCGCAGGGGTCAGCACAACCGGAGTGCAATGGCCGAGCCTCGCCCTGGGTGAACCACCTTCCTGATCATGGTGTCTCCCCTGCCAGGTAAGTATGAGTTGCCTGGCCTCCAGGCAGAGGCGCCCTATCCCCCTTCGCCATCCTCAAACACGGTGACCTTCCCCTCCCCCAAGAAAAGGAAGGACGGGGCACCTTCCATTGCTTGACTGCTGCGTGCGTGCCTGACCTTGATTTGAATCAGGTGTCCCTAATCCATCCAACACAAACCCCCGATTGGACTCATCAGCTCGTTGGTAAAGACTCTCAAATAAGAGGGACATCAAAAAACGTGCTGTGACGGTGATGAGTCAGCCGGCCGGCAACCGACGCTTTTGTTCTTCTTTTTTCCCTATGCTCATATGACCGCAGCTTGCTGCTTTCTCTGTGGCACGGTCATCGTCAACGGTCACCTCATCATCATTCTGTATGCGCTTCCTGCGTATTTCTGTATTCTCTGACAAAATTCCAGTGGTGTTGTTGGTTCTTCTATTAGTCACAACAATTCACAGTCCCCAAAAAGGGGAAGCACACCGTTCCTGGAGGCACTGCAATACCAGGTCGATGCGTGGAGTGGACGGAGCAAGCCCCGGGTCCGGCTCCATGTGCCACAAATCAATTTAATATGCAGTCCCCGGATAGGGGACGTATCAGATATTACACTGATAAGAACAGATACTACACTTGATCTTAGCCAAAAGGCCGAGAAGCGATGACACAATGACGCAGCGGCAGGGGAGCCGGCAAAGGCGACGCCCATCTGGGAAGCGGTGAGGGGGGGGAGGGTTGGCAAAGGCCGTACGTCGTAGAGACCTGAAACTTTGAGGGATGGTACTAGCCACTCGCTCTACAACATCACCAAGGCTGGCCCCCCGATGGGCCCGGCGGTGGCGCTACAGCCACCGAAAGTACGAAATGGCTCGTAGCTCCCAAACCGCACGCCGCAGAACCAAGTGTCTTATATCATCGGAATCCTTGGCTCGAGCCGAGCGAGACGCATGCCTCGGATTCGAAGGTTGCGCTGGCGAAATTTTCGGGTATTTGGGATTTTGTGAAAAACCTACTTTTGCACACTAGTCCTAGGTCTTTTGCCCGATCTGGCCCAAACCAGTGCAGAAAGATTCTCTGGAGTCTGACTGTCCGTCCAGATCGGAAAAAAAGTGGGAATTTCGATTCAGCTTGGCGGCGGCAGGCCGAAACCTACGGGCTGGGCGAGGCGGGGTCTGCTAGAACGGCTATAGCTCTTGGACGGAACGAGACAATTTCACCCAAGCCGGTACACCCGTGCACGGGCTCAGTCTGGGGTCAGGCGAGAAAGGACGCGGTGAATGGCCACCTAGTGGCGCTTTAAAATGAAAAAGCAACAACATGAGAGCGGCTATAGGCGAACGTATGTCGCGTGCTTTTTCACAGCACGCGCACGAGACAGTCGTACCATACGACAGAAAACCTCCATCCGAACAACTTTGCCTTTGGGACCACTGCTGTCAATCAACTCGTCCGTTGAATATCAAAGTTTGTGGGAAAAACCACATTCGGCAAACCGGTCGCAGGTTTCGACAACCTCGATGAAAACAGACGCAGTTCAGTTCTCTGAACTCTCCGGGTCACTGGCTGACACAGCAGAAAGAGACAGAAACATAACAAAACTGGTGCAACTTCACCCTTTGGGGCAGTGGGCGGCGCCACAAGCGTCAAGAACCGCACGCTTTTTCCCTCCACGCTATCTGCTTTTAACCAGTGTGTACAGGGGAGAGCGCGAACGCAGTCCCCCACTACCATAAATTATGCAGTCGAGATTCCCACATTTGGGGAATTCGCAGGGGTCAGCACAACCGGAGTGCAATGGCCGAGCCTCGCCCTGGGTGAACCACCTTCCTGATCATGGTGTCTCCCCTGCCAGGTAAGTATGAGTTGCCTGGCCTCCAGGCAGAGGCGCCCTATCCCCCTTCGCCATCCTCAAACACGGTGACCTTCCCCTCCCCCAAGAAAAGGAAGGACGGGGCACCTTCCATTGCTTGACTGCTGCGTGCGTGCCTGACCTTGATTTGAATCAGGTGTCCCTAATCCATCCAACACAAACCCCCGATTGGACTCATCAGCTCGTTGGTAAAGACTCTCAAATAAGAGGGACATCAAAAAACGTGCTGTGACGGTGATGAGTCAGCCGGCCGGCAACCGACGCTTTTGTTCTTCTTTTTTCCCTATGCTCATATGACCGCAGCTTGCTGCTTTCTCTGTGGCACGGTCATCGTCAACGGTCACCTCATCATCATTCTGTATGCGCTTCCTGCGTATTTCTGTATTCTCTGACAAAATTCCAGTGGTGTTGTTGGTTCTTCTATTAGTCACAACAATTCACAGTCCCCAAAAAGGGGAAGCACACCGTTCCTGGAGGCACTGCAATACCAGGTCGATGCGTGGAGTGGACGGAGCAAGCCCCGGTTCCGGCTCCATGTGCCAAAAATCAATTTAATATGCAGTCCCCGGATAGGGGACGTATCAGATATTAAACTGATAAGAACAGATACTACACTTGATCTTAGCCAAAAGGCCGAGAAGCGATGACACAATGACGCAGCGGCAGGGGAGCCGGCAAAGGCGACGCCCATCTGGGAAGCGGTGAGGGGGGGGAGGGTTGGCAAAGGCCGTACGTCGTAGAGACCTGAAACTTTGAGGGATGGTACTAGCCACTCGCTCTACAACATCACCAAGGCTGGCCCCCCGATGGGCCCGGCGGTGGCGCTACAGCCACCGAAAGTACGAAATGGCTCGTAGCTCCCAAACCGCACGCCGCAGAACCAAGTGTCTTATATCATCGGAATCCTTGGCTCGAGCCGAGCGAGACGCATGCCTCGGATTCGAAGGTTGCGCTGGCGAAATTTTCGGGTATTTGGGATTTTGTGAAAAACCTACTTTTGCACACTAGTCCTAGGTCTTTTGCCCGATCTGGCCCAAACCAGTGCAGAAAGATTCTCTGGAGTCTGACTGTCCGTCCAGATCGGAAAAAAAGTGGGAATTTCGATTCAGCTTGGCGGCGGCAGGCCGAAACCTACGGGCTGGGCGAGGCGGGGTCTGCTAGAACGGCTATAGCTCTTGGACGGAACGAGACAATTTCACCCAAGCCGGTACACCCGTGCACGGGCTCAGTCTGGGGTCAGGCGAGAAAGGACGCGGTGAATGGCCACCTAGTGGCGCTTTAAAATGAAAAAGCAACAACATGAGAGCGGCTATAGGCGAACGTATGTCGCGTGCTTTTTCACAGCACGCGCACGAGACAGTCGTACCATACGACAGAAAACCTCCATCCGAACAACTTTGCCTTTGGGACCACTGCTGTCAATCAACTCGTCCGTTGAATATCAAAGTTTGTGGGAAAAACCACATTCGGCAAACCGGTCGCAGGTTTCGACAACCTCGATGAAAACAGACGCAGTTCAGTTCTCTGAACTCTCCGGGTCACTGGCTGACACAGCAGAAAGAGACAGAAACATAACAAAACTGGTGCAACTTCACCCTTTGGGGCAGTGGGCGGCACCACAAGCGTCAAGAACCGCACGCTTTTTCCCTCCACGCTATCTGCTTTTAACCAGTGTGTACAGGGGAGAGCGCGAACGCAGTCCCCCACTACCATAAATTATGCAGTCGAGATTCCCACATTTGGGGAATTCGCAGGGGTCAGCACAACCGGAGTGCAATGGCCGAGCCTCGCCCTGGGTGAACCACCTTCCTGATCATGGTGTCTCCCCTGCCAGGTAAGTATGAGTTGCCTGGCCTCCAGGCAGAGGCGCCCTATCCCCCTTCGCCATCCTCAAACACGGTGACCTTCCCCTCCCCCAAGAAAAGGAAGGACGGGGCACCTTCCATTGCTTGACTGCTGCGTGCGTGCGTGCCTGACCTTGATTTGAATCAGGTGTCCCTAATCCATCCAACACAAACCCCCGATTCGACTCATCAGCTCGTTGGTAAAGACTCTCAAATAAGAGGGACATCAAAAAACGTGCTGTGACGGTGATGAGTCAGCCGGCCGGCAACCGACGCTTTTGTTCTTCTTTTTTCCCTATGCTCATATGACCGCAGCTTGCTGCTTTCTCTGTGGCACGGTCATCGTCAACGGTCACCTCATCGTCATTCTGTATGCGCTTCCTGCGTATTTCTGTATTCTCTGACAAAATTCCAGTGGTGTTGTTGGTTCTTCTATTAGTCACAACAATTCGCAGTCCCCAAAAAGGGGAAGCACACCGTTCCTGGAGGCACTGCAATACCAGGTCGATGCGTGGAGTGGACGGAGCAAGCCCCGGGTCCGGCTCCATGTGCCACAAATCAATTTAATATGCAGTCCCCGGATAGGGGACGTATCAGATATTACACTGATAAGAACAGATACTACACTTGATCTTAGCCAAAAGGCCGAGAAGCGATGACACAATGACGCAGCGGCAGGGGAGCCGGCAAAGGCGACGCCCATCTGGGAAGCGGTGAGGGGGGGGAGGGTTGGCAAAGGCCGTACGTCGTAGAGACCTGAAACTTTGAGGGATGGTACTAGCCACTCGCTCTACAACATCACCAAGGCTGGCCCCCCGATGGGCCCGGCGGTGGCGCTACAGCCACCGAAAGTACGAAATGGCTCGTAGCTCCCAAACCGCACGCCGCAGAACCAAGTGTCTTATATCATCGGAATCCTTGGCTCGAGCCGAGCGAGACGCATGCCTCGGATTCGAAGGTTGCGCTGGCGAAATTTTCGGGTATTTGGGATTTTGTGAAAAACCTACTTTTGCACACTAGTCCTAGGTCTTTTGCCCGATCTGGCCCAAACCAGTGCAGAAAGATTCTCTGGAGTCTGACTGTCCGTCCAGATCGGAAAAAAAGTGGGAATTTCGATTCAGCTTGGCGGCGGCAGGCCGAAACCTACGGGCTGGGCGAGGCGGGGTCTGCTAGAACGGCTATAGCTCTTGGACGGAACGAGACAATTTCACCCAAGCCGGTACACCCGTGCACGGGCTCAGTCTGGGGTCAGGCGAGAAAGGACGCGGTGAATGGCCACCTAGTGGCGCTTTAAAATGAAAAAGCAACAACATGAGAGCGGCTATAGGCGAACGTATGTCGCGTGCTTTTTCACAGCACGCGCACGAGACAGTCGTACCATACGACAGAAAACCTCCATCCGAACAACTTTGCCTTTGGGACCACTGCTGTCAATCAACTCGTCCGTTGAATATCAAAGTTTGTGGGAAAAACCACATTCGGCAAACCGGTCGCAGGTTTCGACAACCTCGATGAAAACAGACGCAGTTCAGTTCTCTGAACTCTCCGGGTCACTGGCTGACACAGCAGAAAGAGACAGAAACATAACAAAACTGGTGCAACTTCACCCTTTGGGGCAGTGGGCGGCGCCACAAGCGTCAAGAACCGCACGCTTTTTCCCTCCACGCTATCTGCTTTTAACCAGTGTGTACAGGGGAGAGCGCGAACGCAGTCCCCCACTACCATAAATTATGCAGTCGAGATTCCCACATTTGGGGAATTCGCAGGGGTCAGCACAACCGGAGTGCAATGGCCGAGCCTCGCCCTGGGTGAACCACCTTCCTGATCATGGTGTCTCCCCTGCCAGGTAAGTATGAGTTGCCTGGCCTCCAGGCAGAGGCGCCCTATCCCCCTTCGCCATCCTCAAACACGGTGACCTTCCCCTCCCCCAAGAAAAGGAAGGACGGGGCACCTTCCATTGCTTGACTGCTGCGTGCATGCGTGACCTTGATTTGAATCAGGTGTCCCTAATCCATCCAACACAAACCCCCGATTCGACTCATCAGCTCGTTGGTAAAGACTCTCAAATAAGAGGGACATCAAAAAACGTGCTGTGACGGTGATGAGTCAGCCGGCCGGCAACCGACGCTTTTGTTCTTCTTTTTTCCCTATGCTCATATGACCGCAGCTTGCTGCTTTCTCTGTGGCACGGTCATCGTCAACGGTCACCTCATCGTCATTCTGTATGCGCTTCCTGCGTATTTCTGTATTCTCTGACAAAAGTCCAGTGGTGTTGTTGGTTCTTCTATTAGTCACAACAATTCGCAGTCCCCAAAAAGGGGAAGCACACCGTTCCTGGAGGCACTGCAATACCAGGTCGATGCGTGGAGTGGACGGAGCAAGCCCCGGGTCCGGCTCCATGTGCCACAAATCAATTTAATATGCAGTCCCCGGATAGGGGACGTATCAGATATTACACTGATAAGAACAGATACTACACTTGATCTTAGCCAAAAGGCCGAGAAGCGATGACACAATGACGCAGCGGCAGGGGAGCCGGCAAAGGCGACGCCCATCTGGGAAGCGGTGAGGGGGGGGAGGGTTGGCAAAGGCCGTACGTCGTAGAGACCTGAAACTTTGAGGGATGGTACTAGCCACTCGCTCTACAACATCACCAAGGCTGGCCCCCCGATGGGCCCGGCGGTGGCGCTACAGCCACCGAAAGTACGAAATGGCTCGTAGCTCCCAAACCGCACGCCGCAGAACCAAGTGTCTTATATCATCGGAATCCTTGGCTCGAGCCGAGCGAGACGCATGCCTCGGATTCGAAGGTTGCGCTGGCGAAATTTTCGGGTATTTGGGATTTTGTGAAAAACCTACTTTTGCACACTAGTCCTAGGTCTTTTGCCCGATCTGGCCCAAACCAGTGCAGAAAGATTCTCTGGAGTCTGACTGTCCGTCCAGATCGGAAAAAAAGTGGGAATTTCGATTCAGCTTGGCGGCGGCAGGCCGAAACCTACGGGCTGGGCGAGGCGGGGTCTGCTAGAACGGCTATAGCTCTTGGACGGAACGAGACAATTTCACCCAAGCCGGTACACCCGTGCACGGGCTCAGTCTGGGGTCAGGCGAGAAAGGACGCGGTGAATGGCCACCTAGTGGCGCTTTAAAATGAAAAAGCAACAACATGAGAGCGGCTATAGGCGAACGTATGTCGCGTGCTTTTTCACAGCACGCGCACGAGACAGTCGTACCATACGACAGAAAACCTCCATCCGAACAACTTTGCCTTTGGGACCACTGCTGTCAATCAACTCGTCCGTTGAATATCAAAGTTTGTGGGAAAAACCACATTCGGCAAACCGGTCGCAGGTTTCGACAACCTCGATGAAAACAGACGCAGTTCAGTTCTCTGAACTCTCCGGGTCACTGGCTGACACAGCAGAAAGAGACAGAAACATAACAAAACTGGTGCAACTTCACCCTTTGGGGCAGTGGGCGGCGCCACAAGCGTCAAGAACCGCACGCTTTTTCCCTCCACGCTATCTGCTTTTAACCAGTGTGTACAGGGGAGAGCGCGAACGCAGTCCCCCACTACCATAAATTATGCAGTCGAGATTCCCACATTTGGGGAATTCGCAGGGGTCAGCACAACCGGAGTGCAATGGCCGAGCCTCGCCCTGGGTGAACCACCTTCCTGATCATGGTGTCTCCCCTGCCAGGTAAGTATGAGTTGCCTGGCCTCCAGGCAGAGGCGCCCTATCCCCCTTCGCCATCCTCAAACACGGTGACCTTCCCCTCCCCCAAGAAAAGGAAGGACGGGGCACCTTCCATTGCTTGACTGCTGCGTGCATGCGTGACCTTGATTTGAATCAGGTGTCCCTAATCCATCCAACACAAACCCCCGATTCGACTCATCAGCTCGTTGGTAAAGACTCTCAAATAAGAGGGACATCAAAAAACGTGCTGTGACGGTGATGAGTCAGCCGGCCGGCAACCGACGCTTTTGTTCTTCTTTTTTCCCTATGCTCATATGACCGCAGCTTGCTGCTTTCTCTGTGGCACGGTCATCGTCAACGGTCACCTCATCGTCATTCTGTATGCGCTTCCTGCGTATTTCTGTATTCTCTGACAAAAGTCCAGTGGTGTTGTTGGTTCTTCTATTAGTCACAACAATTCGCAGTCCCCGAAAAGGGGAAGCACACCGTTCCTGGAGGCACTGCAATACCAGGTCGATGCGTGGAGTGGACGGAGCAAGCCCCGGTTCCGGCTCCATGTGCCAAAAATCAATTTAATATGCAGTCCCCGGATAGGGGACGTATCAGATATTAAACTGATAAGAACAGATACTACACTTGATCTTAGCCAAAAGGCCGAGAAGCGATGACACAATGACGCAGCGGCAGGGGAGCCGGCAAAGGCGACGCCCATCTGGGAAGCGGTGAGGGGGGGGAGGGTTGGCAAAGGCCGTACGTCGTAGAGACCTGAAACTTTGAGGGATGGTACTAGCCACTCGCTCTACAACATCACCAAGGCTGGCCCCCCGATGGGCCCGGCGGTGGCGCTACAGCCACCGAAAGTACGAAATGGCTCGTAGCTCCCAAACCGCACGCCGCAGAACCAAGTGTCTTATATCATCGGAATCCTTGGCTCGAGCCGAGCGAGACGCATGCCTCGGATTCGAAGGTTGCGCTGGCGAAATTTTCGGGTATTTGGGATTTTGTGAAAAACCTACTTTTGCACACTAGTCCTAGGTCTTTTGCCCGATCTGGCCCAAACCAGTGCAGAAAGATTCTCTGGAGTCTGACTGTCCGTCCAGATCGGAAAAAAAGTGGGAATTTCGATTCAGCTTGGCGGCGGCAGGCCGAAACCTACGGGCTGGGCGAGGCGGGGTCTGCTAGAACGGCTATAGCTCTTGGACGGAACGAGACAATTTCACCCAAGCCGGTACACCCGTGCACGGGCTCAGTCTGGGGTCAGGCGAGAAAGGACGCGGTGAATGGCCACCTAGTGGCGCTTTAAAATGAAAAAGCAACAACATGAGAGCGGCTATAGGCGAACGTATGTCGCGTGCTTTTTCACAGCACGCGCACGAGACAGTCGTACCATACGACAGAAAACCTCCATCCGAACAACTTTGCCTTTGGGACCACTGCTGTCAATCAACTCGTCCGTTGAATATCAAAGTTTGTGGGAAAAACCACATTCGGCAAACCGGTCGCAGGTTTCGACAACCTCGATGAAAACAGACGCAGTTCAGTTCTCTGA
The DNA here is from genome assembly GCF_024679245.1 of Pseudorasbora parva. NCBI lineage: Eukaryota > Metazoa > Chordata > Actinopteri > Cypriniformes > Gobionidae > Pseudorasbora > Pseudorasbora parva. Next base: position 985,514 of record NW_027125104.1, on the reverse strand, counting down.
ACTCTCCGGGTCACTGGCTGACACAGCAGAAAGAGACAGAAACATAACAAAACTGGTGCAACTTCACCCTTTGGGGCAGTGGGCGGCACCACAAGCGTCAAGAACCGCACGCTTTTTCCCTCCACGCTATCTGCTTTTAACCAGTGTGTACAGGGGAGAGCGCGAACGCAGTCCCCCACTACCATAAATTATGCAGTCGAGATTCCCACATTTGGGGAATTCGCAGGGGTCAGCACAACCGGAGTGCAATGGCCGAGCCTCGCCCTGGGTGAACCACCTTCCTGATCATGGTGTCTCCCCTGCCAGGTAAGTATGAGTTGCCTGGCCTCCAGGCAGAGGCGCCCTATCCCCCTTCGCCATCCTCAAACACGGTGACCTTCCCCTCCCCCAAGAAAAGGAAGGACGGGGCACCTTCCATTGCTTGACTGCTGCGTGCGTGCCTGACCTTGATTTGAATCAGGTGTCCCTAATCCATCCAACACAAACCCCCGATTCGACTCATCAGCTCGTTGGTAAAGACTCTCAAATAAGAGGGACATCAAAAAACGTGCTGTGACGGTGATGAGTCAGCCGGCCGGCAACCGACGCTTTTGTTCTTCTTTTTTCCCTATGCTCATATGACCGCAGCTTGCTGCTTTCTCTGTGGCACGGTCATCGTCAACGGTCACCTCATCGTCATTCTGTATGCGCTTCCTGCGTATTTCTGTATTCTCTGACAAAATTCCAGTGGTGTTGTTGGTTCTTCTATTAGTCACAACAATTCGCAGTCCCCAAAAAGGGGAAGCACACCGTTCCTGGAGGCACTGCAATACCAGGTCGATGCGTGGAGTGGACGGAGCAAGCCCCGGGTCCGGCTCCATGTGCCACAAATCAATTTAATATGCAGTCCCCGGATAGGGGACGTATCAGATATTACACTGATAAGAACAGATACTACACTTGATCTTAGCCAAAAGGCCGAGAAGCGATGACACAATGACGCAGCGGCAGGGGAGCCGGCAAAGGCGACGCCCATCTGGGAAGCGGTGAGGGGGGGGAGGGTTGGCAAAGGCCGTACGTCGTAGAGACCTGAAACTTTGAGGGATGGTACTAGCCACTCGCTCTACAACATCACCAAGGCTGGCCCCCCGATGGGCCCGGCGGTGGCGCTACAGCCACCGAAAGTACGAAATGGCTCGTAGCTCCCAAACCGCACGCCGCAGAACCAAGTGTCTTATATCATCGGAATCCTTGGCTCGAGCCGAGCGAGACGCATGCCTCGGATTCGAAGGTTGCGCTGGCGAAATTTTCGGGTATTTGGGATTTTGTGAAAAACCTACTTTTGCACACTAGTCCTAGGTCTTTTGCCCGATCTGGCCCAAACCAGTGCAGAAAGATTCTCTGGAGTCTGACTGTCCGTCCAGATCGGAAAAAAAGTGGGAATTTCGATTCAGCTTGGCGGCGGCAGGCCGAAACCTACGGGCTGGGCGAGGCGGGGTCTGCTAGAACGGCTATAGCTCTTGGACGGAACGAGACAATTTCACCCAAGCCGGTACACCCGTGCACGGGCTCAGTCTGGGGTCAGGCGAGAAAGGACGCGGTGAATGGCCACCTAGTGGCGCTTTAAAATGAAAAAGCAACAACATGAGAGCGGCTATAGGCGAACGTATGTCGCGTGCTTTTTCACAGCACGCGCACGAGACAGTCGTACCATACGACAGAAAACCTCCATCCGAACAACTTTGCCTTTGGGACCACTGCTGTCAATCAACTCGTCCGTTGAATATCAAAGTTTGTGGGAAAAACCACATTCGGCAAACCGGTCGCAGGTTTCGACAACCTCGATGAAAACAGACGCAGTTCAGTTCTCTGAACTCTCCGGGTCACTGGCTGACACAGCAGAAAGAGACAGAAACATAACAAAACTGGTGCAACTTCACCCTTTGGGGCAGTGGGCGGCGCCACAAGCGTCAAGAACCGCACGCTTTTTCCCTCCACGCTATCTGCTTTTAACCAGTGTGTACAGGGGAGAGCGCGAACGCAGTCCCCCACTACCATAAATTATGCAGTCGAGATTCCCACATTTGGGGAATTCGCAGGGGTCAGCACAACCGGAGTGCAATGGCCGAGCCTCGCCCTGGGTGAACCACCTTCCTGATCATGGTGTCTCCCCTGCCAGGTAAGTATGAGTTGCCTGGCCTCCAGGCAGAGGCGCCCTATCCCCCTTCGCCATCCTCAAACACGGTGACCTTCCCCTCCCCCAAGAAAAGGAAGGACGGGGCACCTTCCATTGCTTGACTGCTGCGTGCATGCGTGACCTTGATTTGAATCAGGTGTCCCTAATCCATCCAACACAAACCCCCGATTCGACTCATCAGCTCGTTGGTAAAGACTCTCAAATAAGAGGGACATCAAAAAACGTGCTGTGACGGTGATGAGTCAGCCGGCCGGCAACCGACGCTTTTGTTCTTCTTTTTTCCCTATGCTCATATGACCGCAGCTTGCTGCTTTCTCTGTGGCACGGTCATCGTCAACGGTCACCTCATCGTCATTCTGTATGCGCTTCCTGCGTATTTCTGTATTCTCTGACAAAAGTCCAGTGGTGTTGTTGGTTCTTCTATTAGTCACAACAATTCGCAGTCCCCGAAAAGGGGAAGCACACCGTTCCTGGAGGCACTGCAATACCAGGTCGATGCGTGGAGTGGACGGAGCAAGCCCCGGTTCCGGCTCCATGTGCCAAAAATCAATTTAATATGCAGTCCCCGGATAGGGGACGTATCAGATATTAAACTGATAAGAACAGATACTACACTTGATCTTAGCCAAAAGGCCGAGAAGCGATGACACAATGACGCAGCGGCAGGGGAGCCGGCAAAGGCGACGCCCATCTGGGAAGCGGTGAGGGGGGGGAGGGTTGGCAAAGGCCGTACGTCGTAGAGACCTGAAACTTTGAGGGATGGTACTAGCCACTCGCTCTACAACATCACCAAGGCTGGCCCCCCGATGGGCCCGGCGGTGGCGCTACAGCCACCGAAAGTACGAAATGGCTCGTAGCTCCCAAACCGCACGCCGCAGAACCAAGTGTCTTATATCATCGGAATCCTTGGCTCGAGCCGAGCGAGACGCATGCCTCGGATTCGAAGGTTGCGCTGGCGAAATTTTCGGGTATTTGGGATTTTGTGAAAAACCTACTTTTGCACACTAGTCCTAGGTCTTTTGCCCGATCTGGCCCAAACCAGTGCAGAAAGATTCTCTGGAGTCTGACTGTCCGTCCAGATCGGAAAAAAAGTGGGAATTTCGATTCAGCTTGGCGGCGGCAGGCCGAAACCTACGGGCTGGGCGAGGCGGGGTCTGCTAGAACGGCTATAGCTCTTGGACGGAACGAGACAATTTCACCCAAGCCGGTACACCCGTGCACGGGCTCAGTCTGGGGTCAGGCGAGAAAGGACGCGGTGAATGGCCACCTAGTGGCGCTTTAAAATGAAAAAGCAACAACATGAGAGCGGCTATAGGCGAACGTATGTCGCGTGCTTTTTCACAGCACGCGCACGAGACAGTCGTACCATACGACAGAAAACCTCCATCCGAACAACTTTGCCTTTGGGACCACTGCTGTCAATCAACTCGTCCGTTGAATATCAAAGTTTGTGGGAAAAACCACATTCGGCAAACCGGTCGCAGGTTTCGACAACCTCGATGAAAACAGACGCAGTTCAGTTCTCTGAACTCTCCGGGTCACTGGCTGACACAGCAGAAAGAGACAGAAACATAACAAAACTGGTGCAACTTCACCCTTTGGGGCAGTGGGCAGCGCCACAAGCGTCAAGAACCGCACGCTTTTTCCCTCCACGCTATCTGCTTTTAACCAGTGTGTACAGGGGAGAGCGCGAACGCAGTCCCCCACTACCATAAATTATGCAGTCGAGATTCCCACATTTGGGGAATTCGCAGGGGTCAGCACAACCGGAGTGCAATGGCCGAGCCTCGCCCTGGGTGAACCACCTTCCTGATCATGGTGTCTCCCCTGCCAGGTAAGTATGAGTTGCCTGGCCTCCAGGCAGAGGCGCCCTATCCCCCTTCGCCATCCTCAAACACGGTGACCTTCCCCTCCCCCAAGAAAAGGAAGGACGGGGCACCTTCCATTGCTTGACTGCTGCGTGCGTGCGTGCCTGACCTTGATTTGAATCAGGTGTCCCTAATCCATCCAACACAAACCCCCGATTCGACTCATCAGCTCGTTGGTAAAGACTCTCAAATAAGAGGGACATCAAAAAACGTGCTGTGACGGTGATGAGTCAGCCGGCCGGCAACCGACGCTTTTGTTCTTCTTTTTTCCCTATGCTCATATGACCGCAGCTTGCTGCTTTCTCTGTGGCACGGTCATCGTCAACGGTCACCTCATCGTCATTCTGTATGCGCTTCCTGCGTATTTCTGTATTCTCTGACAAAATTCCAGTGGTGTTGTTGGTTCTTCTATTAGTCACAACAATTCGCAGTCCCCAAAAAGGGGAAGCACACCGTTCCTGGAGGCACTGCAATACCAGGTCGATGCGTGGAGTGGACGGAGCAAGCCCCGGTTCCGGCTCCATGTGCCAAAAATCAATTTAATATGCAGTCCCCGGATAGGGGACGTATCAGATATTAAACTGATAAGAACAGATACTACACTTGATCTTAGCCTAAAGGCCGAGAAGCGATGACACAATGACGCAGCGGCAGGGGAGCCGGCAAAGGCGACGCCCATCTGGGAAGCGGTGAGGGGGGGGAGGGTTGGCAAAGGCCGTACGTCGTAGAGACCTGAAACTTTGAGGGATGGTACTAGCCACTCGCTCTACAACATCACCAAGGCTGGCCCCCCGATGGGCCCGGCGGTGGCGCTACAGCCACCGAAAGTACGAAATGGCTCGTAGCTCCCAAACCGCACGCCGCAGAACCAAGTGTCTTATATCATCGGAATCCTTGGCTCGAGCCGAGCGAGACGCATGCCTCGGATTCGAAGGTTGCGCTGGCGAAATTTTCGGGTATTTGGGATTTTGTGAAAAACCTACTTTTGCACACTAGTCCTAGGTCTTTTGCCCGATCTGGCCCAAACCAGTGCAGAAAGATTCTCTGGAGTCTGACTGTCCGTCCAGATCGGAAAAAAAGTGGGAATTTCGATTCAGCTTGGCGGCGGCAGGCCGAAACCTACGGGCTGGGCGAGGCGGGGTCTGCTAGAACGGCTATAGCTCTTGGACGGAACGAGACAATTTCACCCAAGCCGGTACACCCGTGCACGGGCTCAGTCTGGGGTCAGGCGAGAAAGGACGCGGTGAATGGCCACCTAGTGGCGCTTTAAAATGAAAAAGCAACAACATGAGAGCGGCTATAGGCGAACGTATGTCGCGTGCTTTTTCACAGCACGCGCACGAGACAGTCGTACCATACGACAGAAAACCTCCATCCGAACAACTTTGCCTTTGGGACCACTGCTGTCAATCAACTCGTCCGTTGAATATCAAAGTTTGTGGGAAAAACCACATTCGGCAAACCGGTCGCAGGTTTCGACAACCTCGATGAAAACAGACGCAGTTCAGTTCTCTGAACTCTCCGGGTCACTGGCTGACACAGCAGAAAGACAGAAACATAACAAAACTGGTGCAACTTCACCCTTTGGGGCAGTGGGCGGCGCCACAAGCGTCAAGAACCGCACGCTTTTTCCCTCCACGCTATCTGCTTTTAACCAGTGTGTACAGGGGAGAGCGCGAACGCAGTCCCCCACTACCATAAATTATGCAGTCGAGATTCCCACATTTGGGGAATTCGCAGGGGTCAGCACAACCGGAGTGCAATGGCCGAGCCTCGCCCTGGGTGAACCACCTTCCTGATCATGGTGTCTCCCCTGCCAGGTAAGTATGAGTTGCCTGGCCTCCAGGCAGAGGCGCCCTATCCCCCTTCGCCATCCTCAAACACGGTGACCTTCCCCTCCCCCAAGAAAAGGAAGGACGGGGCACCTTCCATTGCTTGACTGCTGCGTGCGTGCGTGCCTGACCTTGATTTGAATCAGGTGTCCCTAATCCATCCAACACAAACCCCCGATTCGACTCATCAGCTCGTTGGTAAAGACTCTCAAATAAGAGGGACATCAAAAAACGTGCTGTGACGGTGATGAGTCAGCCGGCCGGCAACCGACGCTTTTGTTCTTCTTTTTTCCCTATGCTCATATGACCGCAGCTTGCTGCTTTCTCTGTGGCACGGTCATCGTCAACGGTCACCTCATCGTCATTCTGTATGCGCTTCCTGCGTATTTCTGTATTCTCTGACAAAATTCCAGTGGTGTTGTTGGTTCTTCTATTAGTCACAACAATTCGCAGTCCCCAAAAAGGGGAAGCACACCGTTCCTGGAGGCACTGCAATACCAGGTCGATGCGTGGAGTGGACGGAGCAAGCCCCGGTTCCGGCTCCATGTGCCAAAAATCAATTTAATATGCAGTCCCCGGATAGGGGACGTATCAGATATTAAACTGATAAGAACAGATACTACACTTGATCTTAGCCAAAAGGCCGAGAAGCGATGACACAATGACGCAGCGGCAGGGGAGCCGGCAAAGGCGACGCCCATCTGGGAAGCGGTGAGGGGGGGGAGGGTTGGCAAAGGCCGTACGTCGTAGAGACCTGAAACTTTGAGGGATGGTACTAGCCACTCGCTCTACAACATCACCAAGGCTGGCCCCCCGATGGGCCCGGCGGTGGCGCTACAGCCACCGAAAGTACGAAATGGCTCGTAGCTCCCAAACCGCACGCCGCAGAACCAAGTGTCTTATATCATCGGAATCCTTGGCTCGAGCCGAGCGAGACGCATGCCTCGGATTCGAAGGTTGCGCTGGCGAAATTTTCGGGTATTTGGGATTTTGTGAAAAACCTACTTTTGCACACTAGTCCTAGGTCTTTTGCCCGATCTGGCCCAAACCAGTGCAGAAAGATTCTCTGGAGTCTGACTGTCCGTCCAGATCGGAAAAAAAGTGGGAATTTCGATTCAGCTTGGCGGCGGCAGGCCGAAACCTACGGGCTGGGCGAGGCGGGGTCTGCTAGAACGGCTATAGCTCTTGGACGGAACGAGACAATTTCACCCAAGCCGGTACACCCGTGCACGGGCTCAGTCTGGGGTCAGGCGAGAAAGGACGCGGTGAATGGCCACCTAGTGGCGCTTTAAAATGAAAAAGCAACAACATGAGAGCGGCTATAGGCGAACGTATGTCGCGTGCTTTTTCACAGCACGCGCACGAGACAGTCGTACCATACGACAGAAAACCTCCATCCGAACAACTTTGCCTTTGGGACCACTGCTGTCAATCAACTCGTCCGTTGAATATCAAAGTTTGTGGGAAAAACCACATTCGGCAAACCGGTCGCAGGTTTCGACAACCTCGATGAAAACAGACGCAGTTCAGTTCTCTGAACTCTCCGGGTCACTGGCTGACACAGCAGAAAGACAGAAACATAACAAAACTGGTGCAACTTCACCCTTTGGGGCAGTGGGCGGCGCCACAAGCGTCAAGAACCGCACGCTTTTTCCCTCCACGCTATCTGCTTTTAACCAGTGTGTACAGGGGAGAGCGCGAACGCAGTCCCCCACTACCATAAATTATGCAGTCGAGATTCCCACATTTGGGGAATTCGCAGGGGTCAGCACAACCGGAGTGCAATGGCCGAGCCTCGCCCTGGGTGAACCACCTTCCTGATCATGGTGTCTCCCCTGCCAGGTAAGTATGAGTTGCCTGGCCTCCAGGCAGAGGCGCCCTATCCCCCTTCGCCATCCTCAAACACGGTGACCTTCCCCTCCCCCAAGAAAAGGAAGGACGGGGCACCTTCCATTGCTTGACTGCTGCGTGCGTGCGTGCCTGACCTTGATTTGAATCAGGTGTCCCTAATCCATCCAACACAAACCCCCGATTCGACTCATCAGCTCGTTGGTAAAGACTCTCAAATAAGAGGGACATCAAAAAACGTGCTGTGACGGTGATGAGTCAGCCGGCCGGCAACCGACGCTTTTGTTCTTCTTTTTTCCCTATGCTCATATGACCGCAGCTTGCTGCTTTCTCTGTGGCACGGTCATCGTCAACGGTCACCTCATCGTCATTCTGTATGCGCTTCCTGCGTATTTCTGTATTCTCTGACAAAATTCCAGTGGTGTTGTTGGTTCTTCTATTAGTCACAACAATTCGCAGTCCCCAAAAAGGGGAAGCACACCGTTCCTGGAGGCACTGCAATACCAGGTCGATGCGTGGAGTGGACGGAGCAAGCCCCGGTTCCGGCTCCATGTGCCAAAAATCAATTTAATATGCAGTCCCCGGATAGGGGACGTATCAGATATTAAACTGATAAGAACAGATACTACACTTGATCTTAGCCAAAAGGCCGAGAAGCGATGACACAATGACGCAGCGGCAGGGGAGCCGGCAAAGGCGACGCCCATCTGGGAAGCGGTGAGGGGGGGGAGGGTTGGCAAAGGCCGTACGTCGTAGAGACCTGAAACTTTGAGGGATGGTACTAGCCACTCGCTCTACAACATCACCAAGGCTGGCCCCCCGATGGGCCCGGCGGTGGCGCTACAGCCACCGAAAGTACGAAATGGCTCGTAGCTCCCAAACCGCACGCCGCAGAACCAAGTGTCTTATATCATCGGAATCCTTGGCTCGAGCCGAGCGAGACGCATGCCTCGGATTCGAAGGTTGCGCTGGCGAAATTTTCGGGTATTTGGGATTTTGTGAAAAACCTACTTTTGCACACTAGTCCTAGGTCTTTTGCCCGATCTGGCCCAAACCAGTGCAGAAAGATTCTCTGGAGTCTGACTGTCCGTCCAGATCGGAAAAAAAGTGGGAATTTCGATTCAGCTTGGCGGCGGCAGGCCGAAACCTACGGGCTGGGCGAGGCGGGGTCTGCTAGAACGGCTATAGCTCTTGGACGGAACGAGACAATTTCACCCAAGCCGGTACACCCGTGCACGGGCTCAGTCTGGGGTCAGGCGAGAAAGGACGCGGTGAATGGCCACCTAGTGGCGCTTTAAAATGAAAAAGCAACAACATGAGAGCGGCTATAGGCGAACGTATGTCGCGTGCTTTTTCACAGCACGCGCACGAGACAGTCGTACCATACGACAGAAAACCTCCATCCGAACAACTTTGCCTTTGGGACCACTGCTGTCAATCAACTCGTCCGTTGAATATCAAAGTTTGTGGGAAAAACCACATTCGGCAAACCGGTCGCAGGTTTCGACAACCTCGATGAAAACAGACGCAGTTCAGTTCTCTGAACTCTCCGGGTCACTGGCTGACACAGCAGAAAGACAGAAACATAACAAAACTGGTGCAACTTCACCCTTTGGGGCAGTGGGCGGCGCCACAAGCGTCAAGAACCGCACGCTTTTTCCCTCCACGCTATCTGCTTTTAACCAGTGTGTACAGGGGAGAGCGCGAACGCAGTCCCCCACTACCATAAATTATGCAGTCGAGATTCCCACATTTGGGGAATTCGCAGGGGTCAGCACAACCGGAGTGCAATGGCCGAGCCTCGCCCTGGGTGAACCACCTTCCTGATCATGGTGTCTCCCCTGCCAGGTAAGTATGAGTTGCCTGGCCTCCAGGCAGAGGCGCCCTATCCCCCTTCGCCATCCTCAAACACGGTGACCTTCCCCTCCCCCAAGAAAAGGAAGGACGGGGCACCTTCCATTGCTTGACTGCTGCGTGCGTGCGTGCCTGACCTTGATTTGAATCAGGTGTCCCTAATCCATCCAACACAAACCCCCGATTCGACTCATCAGCTCGTTGGTAAAGACTCTCAAATAAGAGGGACATCAAAAAACGTGCTGTGACGGTGATGAGTCAGCCGGCCGGCAACCGACGCTTTTGTTCTTCTTTTTTCCCTATGCTCATATGACCGCAGCTTGCTGCTTTCTCTGTGGCACGGTCATCGTCAACGGTCACCTCATCGTCATTCTGTATGCGCTTCCTGCGTATTTCTGTATTCTCTGACAAAATTCCAGTGGTGTTGTTGGTTCTTCTATTAGTCACAACAATTCGCAGTCCCCAAAAAGGGGAAGCACACCGTTCCTGGAGGCACTGCAATACCAGGTCGATGCGTGGAGTGGACGGAGCAAGCCCCGGTTCCGGCTCCATGTGCCAAAAATCAATTTAATATGCAGTCCCCGGATAGGGGACGTATCAGATATTAAACTGATAAGAACAGATTTTCTTTCGAAAAAAGTTTTATTGTCACACATTTCTTTTTTTCCATTCAAACCTCACATTTCTTTTCTTTTTAAACATACATGTTTACACAGCTTAAAACCAACAGTTTTGCATTCTTAGTTAAAATCAGTCAGTGTAGTGTGTTGTGTAAAGTCCATGTATGCAAGTCAGTGTGGTGTTAGAAAAAGGGATAAAAGTATAAATAGCAAATAAATACAAGCCAGTTAAAACACAATAAAATCATTCTATTTTAAAAATCTCTGTTGTGCAGGACCGGGGGTGAGTCCCTATCAAGAATGTCCATTCACTCCAGGTCTCCAGAACAGGTTCAGGACTCCCCGCTTCAAAGGCCCAGCGGAAATCCCCTCTCCTCCGGCCCGCTGGCCCGCTGTTCCCGTAGCCAGAGTGGTGAGGGTGCATCTACGGGCGGCCAAGGTCGGTGGTGGCCGGGACCTCTTTGTGCAGCCTCGGCCCCCCCGTCCGAATGACGACGTGCGGCCCACCCTGCAGCGTTGATCTTATCTTCTGCTCGCTCGCGTGGAGGGGGACCGTCACGCGTTTCCCCACCAGCAGGTTTCTGGTGACCCAGATGGCATCCTTTATCAGGTTGAGGGTGAGCCAGAGCGAGGCAAATTCTTGCGATGTTTGGGCTTTGAGGCCCTGACCCACCCCCAGGATGGCGAGCTTGTAGTCCACCTGGGCCCCACCCGCTGGCAGGCACGGGAAAAACAGGGGGCCGGCCCTGGCCCACAGGTCCCGCGCAGCACCGCACTCCCAGAGCAGATGGTGGACGGTCTCCGGGTGGTTGCACCCGGACCGTGGGCAGATGGAGTTTTTGGCCATGCCTCTGGAGTGCATAACCGCCCTGACCGGGAGGATCTCATGAGCCACCATCCACGATAAGTCCTTGTGTCTGTTCTGGAGAGCTGGGTGGGCTGCGTTCCTCCAAACGTCTTTGGCCTCACTTAGTGTGAGGCCTGGAACTGGACTCACCACTTCCCGGTCCTGCACAAGAGAGATGAGGGATTTGTGGTTAGTTAAAATGCTTGCATCATTTGTCTCTAAAAGGAATTTTTTTAAAAATTTCTTTATAAAACTGTACTCTTTTGGCAAATTAAAAGACACTGGGGTTTTCAGGTCGATTGATAAAATTTTTATGCTTCTTAGGTAGGACCCCATCCAGAAACGAGCCATGGCCGCTGTCTTATTCTCTCTGGATGGGGTCAGCGCATATCCGATGTGGAGGGCGGTAAAGCGGCTACCTAAAAACAAGTGGGGGTCCGGGAGGCCTTTTCCGCCATTTTCCTTTCTTTTTTTAAAGACCTCCCTTTTTACTCGTTCCCATTTGGACCCCCACAGGAAATAAAATACCGCCCTCTCCAGGTTGGCCAGGAATCGCCTTGGGGGACTAAAAACAGAAGAAACAAGTAAAATTAGTGGTAAAATTACAGCTTTAAAAACTAAAACCTTGCCTTCAATTGTCAGTTGTCTGAGTCCCCAAAACCCCAGTCTTTGCCTAACTTTCCCTAAGATGTCAGTCCAGTTTCCCCGTCCTCCACCCTCTCTGTCAAATTTTACTCCTAAAACTGTCAGGTCGTTGCCTTTAAAATCCAAATCCAGTCCGCCTGTGTCCACGTTTCCCCACGGCCCGAAGAGCTGGGCCTCGGACTTACTCCTGTTGAGCTTAGCGCCCGAGGCCCGACCGTACCAGTCAGTCAAGTCAAGTGCTCTTCGTACTGATAAAAGGTCAGTCGCTAAAAGGGTTACGTCGTCCATATATAAAACACAGGTTGCGGTCAGTCCACCAGTCCCTGGGACGTCCAGTCCTTTAATCCATTTATCCCTTCTCAAGATTTGTGCCAGTGGCTCAATGCAGGCCACATACAGTAGGGGAGATAAAGGACACCCCTGACGGACGCCGCTGTGAATGTTTACAGCTTTGGATAAATGCCCATTAACTGCAAATTTACTGACTAGACTGTTGTATAGCAGTCCCACCCAAGCTATAAACCTCCCTGGGAACCCCATTTTTTCCAGTACCTTAAAAAGGAACTGGTGCGAGATGCGGTCAAAAGCTTTTTCAAAATCTAAATTTAGGACTACTAGCCGAATGTTTCTGTCTCTCGCGTAACAGATGGCGTCTCTAATCAGTACCAGGCTGTCTGTGATCTTCCTACCGGGCACAGCGCATGCTTGATCCAGGTGGATTACGTCCTCTAAAACAGTTGACATGCGTGTAGCTAAAATCTTACTAAAAAGTTTACAATCAAAATTTAAAAGCGTGATTGGTCTCCAGTTCTTCAAGTCAGTCCTGTCTCCTTTTTTATATAAAAGCGAAACTATCCCTACTCTAAAGCTGTCCGGAAGTCTGTCGAGAGTCTCAAATTCTTTAAAAACTGTCAGTAAGTCATGTGCTAAAATGTCCCAGAAAGTCAAATAAAACTCCAAGGGAAGTCCATCCATTCCTGGGGACTTCCCTTTTTTAAAACTTTTGAGAGATTTATTTAATTCTAAAAGAGTAAAATCCTGGGCTAAAAGCACATTTGGACTCTTTATCTTTGTTTCTAAAAATTCTAAAACTTCATTTAAGATGCCATTGTGTACATTCTTTGGGCTGTATAAATCACTATAAAAAAGTTCTATTTCCCCTAAAATGTCCTCCATATTTTTTGCCTCCCTCCCTCTAAAAGTTTTTAAGATTGTTATTGAGCCTCCCCGTGAAATAGTCTTTTTAAAAAAATATCTTGTACACTTTTCTCCTTCTTCTATCTCTTTTTCTTTGCATCTTAAAATTACTCCCTTACTTTGAGTTTCGGATAAAACTGACATTTCTTTCTTTACTTCCTTTATTTCCTCCTTAAAATCCAATCCATTATTTAAAAGGTTAAAATATCTCTGCAGTCTTTTTTGCAGCCCCATCATGCGTCTTTTTTCTTTATTCTTTTTCTCCTTTCCTATTTTTCTAAAAAAATGTCCTGTCCTTTGTTTTACCATCTCCCACCACTGTGCTCGTGAGTCAAAAAAGTCTTGGAGGGTCTGCCATTGGCTGAACTGCTCCCTATACTCTCGAACCACTTCCTCATCTTTTAATAGGGAGCAGTTCAGCTTCCACAGCCCTCCCCCTACTGTCACACCCGTGGGTAGTGAAAGGGTGCAGGAGACCATCATGTGGTCAGTGAAGAAAAGGGGGGTCAATGTTGCATCGGTTGGCGGGCAGTCCCTTGTAAAAATATAGTCGATACGAGAGGCTCTGGCGCCATCACCACTGAACCAGGTGTAGCCCTCCTCTCTCTGATGCATTGTTTTAAAACAGTCGACTAACTTAAAATCTTTGACCAATTTATTTAATAAAACCGATGTCTTGTCGACCTTAAAATCTTCTCCTACCCTTTTCCTATCTTTTTTTGTTAAAACACAGTTAAAATCCCCTGCTACCACTAGGGGAGCCCTACCTAACATGTGGGGCTGCAAATCTTCTAAAAGCTTGTATCTGTCATTTTTACTTGTGTAACCATACAAATTTAAAACATTAAAATCCTTACCTAAAAAAGTCAGATTAACTAAAATTGCCCGCCCATCCCTCACCACAGTGCTGCCCTTCACCAAGATGTTGGGATTTTTTATTAAAATGGCCACACCGTCATTTCTGTTAAAATTGGAGCCACTCCAGATGGAGGGTCCTTTGGTCCACAGCTCTTCCCATTTTCTGTAATTGGTTAAAAAGGGCAGAGCACACTCTTGCAATAAATAGATGTCTGACTTAAAATTATTTAAACATGATAAAACACTCTGTGCTCGCAAAGTAGACCTCACACTTCTCACATTGATTGTAGAGATAGTGAGGGCCATGAGCAGTATGGTTAAAAATACAAGCATTGATGAAAATAAAAACAGATAAAAAGACTACAGAAATTGCATTAAAATCATGTTACTTCTTGTTGCACCTGCCTTTCCTTTTCCCCAGATAAACTGGGGTCAGGAGGGCAAGTGCTCGCCGCCTCAGAATCCACAGAGGAAACCTCTTGTGGATCCTTTGGTGACGATGTTCTTAGCTTAAAGTGCAGAAAGGAGACTTCATTTGGAGAGTCTGCAGGCCACATACGGTTCAGATCTTCCGAAGAGGAACTATCTGGCCGATGCGATGCCCGCAGCCTTTTCTCCTCTGTTTGAAGCAGAGGAGATCTCGCAGACCTTTTCTGCACTTGAGCATTTGGGAGTGAACACTCGGTTTCACTCCCACTATCCACCCCACTAACCTCCGATACGGTGTAGAGGGAGGAAGCCGTTTCATCTTCCTCCTCCTCCATTTTGTCTTTGCTTTTTTCTTGTTGGGGAGTGGCTTCCTCCCCCTTTTCATTAACGAATTCTGACTCCGCCCCTGTGGCCGCCCCACTTCTTTCTTCTTGTCCAATCCCTGAGGCTGGCTGGGAATGTGAAATTCCCGCCAAAACCTCAGGGCCCGCCTCCTCCTCTCTTTGTTCTTTTGATTGTTCCTTTGGTGGGGCGGCCATTTTGTTCCCTTTCAACTTGTTGGCAAAACTTTTAGGGCAATCTCTGTAGAAATGGTTAGCATCTCCACAGAGATTACACCGTCTGCCATTGGTACATTCCTCAAAAATGTGACCAATTTCTCTGCACTTCCTACACACAATTTCTTGGCATGCCTCAGCGAGGTGTCCCATTTTCCCACATTTTCGGCACAATTTGGGCATTCCCTGATAATGAATGTAGCCGCGGTTCTCTCCCAGCACAATCATTGAGGGTAAATGACTCAGACCCTGGAATCCGCTTGGATCTTCCCACTGTTTAATGGGAACTCTCCAAGCGCAATTCCAGATGCCGTCTTCGTCAAGCACCTTGACTGGTGGACTTCGAACCGTGCAAAATCTACCCAGCCATACAGCAACATCATCTCCACTCACTGTTTCATTGAACATTCTAACAATCACTGTTTTAATAGAATTGTCAGAAAGTTTCTCAACATTGAACATGGAGAACTGGGTCTTGCAATGCTCAAATCGTTGCCAGAAATCTTGCAACAAGGAAGCAGATCTAAAACTGACATCGAAACCTTTGTTCAGGGGCAGAGTCATTAAACAATTTAAATCACTGGCATTAAAATTGAGGGTTTTTTGGATGAGCTTCCTGGAGAAGTCTAAACGAGACAACCCCAGGAGCTTACCCTCCACCTCTCTAAATAAAAATCGCACGCTGTGGTGCCTCCGCATGCCGGCACGAGCAGCCGACATGGTGGAGGCACCGACAGCCTAAAAAAAACGTAAAAGAACAATAAATACAATAAATAGATAAAAGAATAAAAGTCTTACCTTAAAACTGCTAACCTGTAAAACCAGCAGGGTCACTCTCCCTCTAAAAAGTTGTACGGCTCGGGACACCAGAAGCTCTCGAGCCAGGAAACCTTAAAGAGGCGATCGCAGTCTCAACCGTTCGACAAGACACTTGATCTTAGCCAAAAGGCCGAGAAGCGATGACACAATGACGCAGCGGCAGGGGAGCCGGCAAAGGCGACGCCCATCTGGGAAGCGGTGAGGGGGGGGAGGGTTGGCAAAGGCCGTACGTCGTAGAGACCTGAAACTTTGAGGGATGGTACTAGCCACTCGCTCTACAACATCACCAAGGCTGGCCCCCCGATGGGCCCGGCGGTGGCGCTACAGCCACCGAAAGTACGAAATGGCTCGTAGCTCCCAAACCGCACGCCGCAGAACCAAGTGTCTTATATCATCGGAATCCTTGGCTCGAGCCGAGCGAGACGCATGCCTCGGATTCGAAGGTTGCGCTGGCGAAATTTTCGGGTATTTGGGATTTTGTGAAAAACCTACTTTTGCACACTAGTCCTAGGTCTTTTGCCCGATCTGGCCCAAACCAGTGCAGAAAGATTCTCTGGAGTCTGACTGTCCGTCCAGATCGGAAAAAAAGTGGGAATTTCGATTCAGCTTGGCGGCGGCAGGCCGAAACCTACGGGCTGGGCGAGGCGGGGTCTGCTAGAACGGCTATAGCTCTTGGACGGAACGAGACAATTTCACCCAAGCCGGTACACCCGTGCACGGGCTCAGTCTGGGGTCAGGCGAGAAAGGACGCGGTGAATGGCCACCTAGTGGCGCTTTAAAATGAAAAAGCAACAACATGAGAGCGGCTATAGGCGAACGTATGTCGCGTGCTTTTTCACAGCACGCGCACGAGACAGTCGTACCATACGACAGAAAACCTCCATCCGAACAACTTTGCCTTTGGGACCACTGCTGTCAATCAACTCGTCCGTTGAATATCAAAGTTTGTGGGAAAAACCACATTCGGCAAACCGGTCGCAGGTTTCGACAACCTCGATGAAAACAGACGCAGTTCAGTTCTCTGAACTCTCCGGGTCACTGGCTGACACAGCAGAAAGAGACAGAAACATAACAAAACTGGTGCAACTTCACCCTTTGGGGCAGTGGGCGGCGCCACAAGCGTCAAGAACCGCACGCTTTTTCCCTCCACGCTATCTGCTTTTAACCAGTGTGTACAGGGGAGAGCGCGAACGCAGTCCCCCACTACCATAAATTATGCAGTCGAGATTCCCACATTTGGGGAATTCGCAGGGGTCAGCACAACCGGAGTGCAATGGCCGAGCCTCGCCCTGGGTGAACCACCTTCCTGATCATGGTGTCTCCCCTGCCAGGTAAGTATGAGTTGCCTGGCCTCCAGGCAGAGGCGCCCTATCCCCCTTCGCCATCCTCAAACACGGTGACCTTCCCCTCCCCCAAGAAAAGGAAGGACGGGGCACCTTCCATTGCTTGACTGCTGCGTGCGTGCGTGCCTGACCTTGATTTGAATCAGGTGTCCCTAATCCATCCAACACAAACCCCCGATTCGACTCATCAGCTCGTTGGTAAAGACTCTCAAATAAGAGGGACATCAAAAAACGTGCTGTGACGGTGATGAGTCAGCCGGCCGGCAACCGACGCTTTTGTTCTTCTTTTTTCCCTATGCTCATATGACCGCAGCTTGCTGCTTTCTCTGTGGCACGGTCATCGTCAACGGTCACCTCATCGTCGTTCTGTATGCGCTTCCTGCGTATTTCTGTATTCTCTGACAAAATTCCAGTGGTGTTGTTGGTTCTTCTATTAGTCACAACAATTCGCAGTCCCCAAAAAGGGGAAGCACACCGTTCCTGGAGGCACTGCAATACCAGGTCGATGCGTGGAGTGGACGGAGCAAGCCCCGGTTCCGGCTCCATGTGCCAAAAATCAATTTAATATGCAGTCCCCGGATAGGGGACGTATCAGATATTAAACTGATAAGAACAGATACTACACTTGATCTTAGCCAAAAGGCCGAGAAGCGATGACACAATGACGCAGCGGCAGGGGAGCCGGCAAAGGCGACGCCCATCTGGGAAGCGGTGAGGGGGGGGAGGGTTGGCAAAGGCCGTACGTCGTAGAGACCTGAAACTTTGAGGGATGGTACTAGCCACTCGCTCTACAACATCACCAAGGCTGGCCCCCCGATGGGCCCGGCGGTGGCGCTACAGCCACCGAAAGTACGAAATGGCTCGTAGCTCCCAAACCGCACGCCGCAGAACCAAGTGTCTTATATCATCGGAATCCTTGGCTCGAGCCGAGCGAGACGCATGCCTCGGATTCGAAGGTTGCGCTGGCGAAATTTTCGGGTATTTGGGATTTTGTGAAAAACCTACTTTTGCACACTAGTCCTAGGTCTTTTGCCCGATCTGGCCCAAACCAGTGCAGAAAGATTCTCTGGAGTCTGACTGTCCGTCCAGATCGGAAAAAAAGTGGGAATTTCGATTCAGCTTGGCGGCGGCAGGCCGAAACCTACGGGCTGGGCGAGGCGGGGTCTGCTAGAACGGCTATAGCTCTTGGACGGAACGAGACAATTTCACCCAAGCCGGTACACCCGTGCACGGGCTCAGTCTGGGGTCAGGCGAGAAAGGACGCGGTGAATGGCCACCTAGTGGCGCTTTAAAATGAAAAAGCAACAACATGAGAGCGGCTATAGGCGAACGTATGTCGCGTGCTTTTTCACAGCACGCGCACGAGACAGTCGTACCATACGACAGAAAACCTCCATCCGAACAACTTTGCCTTTGGGACCACTGCTGTCAATCAACTCGTCCGTTGAATATCAAAGTTTGTGGGAAAAACCACATTCGGCAAACCGGTCGCAGGTTTCGACAACCTCGATGAAAACAGACGCAGTTCAGTTCTCTGAACTCTCTGGGTCACTGGCTGACACAGCAGAAAGAGACAGAAACATAACAAAACTGGTGCAACTTCACCCTTTGGGGCAGTGGGCGGCGCCACAAGCGTCAAGAACCGCACGCTTTTTCCCTCCACGCTATCTGCTTTTAACCAGTGTGTACAGGGGAGAGCGCGAACGCAGTCCCCCACTACCATAAATTATGCAGTCGAGATTCCCACATTTGGGGAATTCGCAGGGGTCAGCACAACCGGAGTGCAATGGCCGAGCCTCGCCCTGGGTGAACCACCTTCCTGATCATGGTGTCTCCCCTGCCAGGTAAGTATGAGTTGCCTGGCCTCCAGGCAGAGGCGCCCTATCCCCCTTCGCCACCCTCAAACACGGTGACCTTCCCCTCCCCCAAGAAAAGGAAGGACGGGGCACCTTCCATTGCTTGACTGCTGCGTGCGTGCGTGCCTGACCTTGATTTGAATCAGGTGTCCCTAATCCATCCAACACAAACCCCCGATTCGACTCATCAGCTCGTTGGTAAAGACTCTCAAATAAGAGGGACATCAAAAAACGTGCTGTGACGGTGATGAGTCAGCCGGCCGGCAACCGACGCTTTTGTTCTTCTTTTTTCCCTATGCTCATATGACCGCAGCTTGCTGCTTTCTCTGTGGCACGGTCATCGTCAACGGTCACCTCATCGTCATTCTGTATGCGCTTCCTGCGTATTTCTGTATTCTCTGACAAAATTCCAGTGGTGTTGTTGGTTCTTCTATTAGTCACAACAATTCGCAGTCCCCAAAAAGGCACTGCAATACCAGGTCGATGCGTGGAGTGGACGGAGCAAGCCCCGGTTCCGGCTCCATGTGCCAAAAATCAATTTAATATGCAGTCCCCGGATAGGGGACGTATCAGATATTAAACTGATAAGAACAGATTTTTCTTTTGAAAGGTTTTTATTGTCACCATTTACAATCATATTTCACAAAACACACTTTCCTTTCAACACACATTTAAAACAAGCAGAACATTTAATACACATGGTTTAAAATGAAGAATTCAGTGTTTAAAATAATAAAACTAAAACCATTGTGCAAGTCGTGTTTAATAGTCCATGCGTGTGTTGAGTTTCTTAAAAGGGGGTGTGGTGTTTGCATGTAAAAATCAGTAAATAAAAATAAAAAAGATAAAATCCATTGTGCAAGACTGGGGGTGAGTCCTTATCAAGTTTGCATTCCCCCCCACTCTCCAGGAAGAACACTTGGCCTGCCATTTCCGGGGCTCAGCGGAGATCCCCTCTCCTCCGGCCCGCTGGCCCGCTGTTCCCGTAGCCAGAGTGGTGAGGGTGCATCTACGGGCGGTCAAGGTCGGTGGTGGCCGGGACCTCCTTTGTGTGGCCTCGGCCCCCCCGTCCGAATGACGACGTGCGGCCCACCCTGCAGCGTTGATCTTATTCTTTGCTCGCATGCGTGGAGGGGGACCGTCACGCGTTTCCCCACCAGCAGGTTTCTGGTGACCCAGATGGCATCCTTGATTACGTTAAGGGTGAGCCAGAGCGATGCAAATTCATGCGATGTTTGGGCTTTTAGGCCCTGACCCACCCCTAGGATGGCGAGCTTGTAGTCCACCTGGGCCCCACCCGCTGGCAGGCACGGGAAAAACAGGGGGCCGGCCCTGGCCCACAGGTCCCGCGCAGCACCGCACTCCCAGAGCAGATGGTAGACGGTCTCCGGGGATTTGCACCCGGACCGCGGGCAGATGGGATTTTTGGCCATGCCTCTGGAGTGCATAACCGCCCTGACCGGGAGGATCTCATGAGCCACCATCCATGACAAGTCCTTGTGTCCATTCTGGAGAGCGGGGTGAGCAGCATTCTTCCAGACCAATTTTGCCTCACTTAGAGTGAGGTTTGGAATTGGACTCACCGGTTCCCGGTCCTGCACAAAGGAGACAAGAGATTTGTGGTTGGTTAAAATGGTGACGTCTTGTTGTTCTAAAAAATGTTTCTTTAAAAACTTTTTTATAAAACTGTACTCTGTGGGTAGATTAAAAGATACAGGACTTCTCAAATCAATTGGTAAAATCTTCAGTGCTCTTAGGTAAGACCCCATCCAAAACCGTGCCATGGCTGCTGTCTTATTTTCTTTGGATGGGGTCGTGGCATATCTTAAATGTAGGGCGGTGAAGCGGCTGCCTAAAAACAGGTGGGGGTCTGGGAGCCCTTTTCCACCATTTTCTGGTCTCCTCTTGACCACGTCCCTCTTCAACCTCTCCCACTTGGACCCCCACAGGAAATAAAACACCGCCCTTTCTAATTTCTTTAGGAATTTCCTAGGTGGGATAAAAACAGAACAAACAAGTGACATTAGAGGTAAAATGATGGCTTTAAAAATTAAAACTTTGCCCTCCAAAGTCATCTGTCGTAGTCCCCAAAACCCCAGTCTTTTCCTAACTTTCCCTAATAAGTCAGTCCAGTTTTCCCGTCCACCCCCTTCCTTGTCAAATTTAACTCCTAAAATCTTAAAATCTGTCTCCTTAAAATCTACATTAAGTCCGCCTGTGTCTCTGTCGTCCCACGGTCCAAAGAGCAGGGCCTCGGACTTGCTTCTGTTGAGTTTTGCGCCCGAGGCCCGACCGTACCAGTCCGTCAAGTCCATAGCTCTTTGTATTGATAAAACGTCCGTGGCTAAAAGAGTTACGTCGTCCATGTAGAGCACACATGTCGCTGTCAGTCCACTGGTCCCTGGAATGTCTATTCCTTTTATCCATGTATCCCTTCTCAAGATCTGTGCCAGTGGCTCAATACAAGCCACATACAAAAGGGGGGATAAAGGACACCCCTGACGGACACCGCTGCGAATATTTACCGCTTTAGAGAGATGACCATTTACAAGGATTTTGCTGACTAAGCCCTCGTACAGCAGTCCCACCCAAGCTATGAACCTCTTCGGAAAACCCATTTTTTGCAGTACCTGAAACAGGTACTGGTGCGAGACTCGGTCAAAAGCTTTCTCAAAATCTAAATTTAGGACTACTAGCCGGATGTTTCTGTCTCTCGCAAAACAGATGGCATCTCTAATCAGAACCAGGCTGTCTGTTATCCTTCTTCCGGGCACAGCACAAGCTTGATCCGGGTGGATTACGTCCTCTAAAACTGTCGACATACGTGTGGCTAAAATCTTACTAAAAAGTTTACAATCAAAATTTAAAAGAGTGATTGGTCTCCAGTTTTTTAAGTCAGTCCGGTCTCCTGTTTTGTAAAGTAAAGAAACTATCCCTGTTCTAAAACTGTCTGGAAGTTTGTCAACCGTCTCAAAGTCTTTAAAAACAGTCAATAGTTCATGAGCTAAAATATCCCAAAAGGTTAGATAAAATTCCAGGGGGAGTCCATCTACTCCTGGGGACTTCCCCCTTTTAAAACTTTTGAGGGATTTGTGCATTTCTAAAATGGTAAAATCTTGGGTTAAAAGCTCATTTTCACTGTTGACTTTACTGACTATGAATTCTAAAACTTCCTTTACAGTATCACTGTTTACATATTTTGTACTATATAATTCTTTGTAAAAATCTTCAACCCCTTTTAAAATTTCCTTTGTCGTTGTTGCTTCCCTCCCTTCTACTTTTACATTGACTATATTCCTTCTTTGTGTCATTATCTTTTTAAAAAAGTACCTAGTACATTTTTCACCTTCTTCTATTTCTCTTTCTTTACTTCTTAAAATGACCCCTTTGCTCTGAAGACTGGATAAAACTGACATTTCTCTTTTAACCTCTTGTATTTCATCATTAAAATCAAAACCATTGTTAAAAAGGGTAAAATATCTCTGTAGTCTTTTTTGCAGCCCCATCATGTGTCTCCTTTCCTTATCTTTCTTTTCTTTTCCTACTTTCCTAAAAAACTGTCTCGTCCTGTCTTTTACCATCTCCCACCAATGTGCATGTGTCTCATAAAAGTCTCGGAGGGTCTGCCATTGGCTGAACTGCTCCCTATATTCCTTTACTACGTCCTCATCTTCTAAGAGGGAGCAGTTCAGCTTCCACAGCCCTCCCCCTACCGTCACACCCGTGGGTAGTGAAAGGGTGCAGGATAGCATTAGGTGGTCAGAAAAGAAGAGGGGAGTCAATGTAGCATCGGTTGGCGGGCAGTCTCTTGTAAAAATATAGTCGATTCGAGAGGCTTTGGCGCCATCACTACTGAACCAAGTGTAGCCCTCCTCTCTTTGATGCATGTTTTTAAAACAGTCGACTAAATTAAAATCTCTAACTAAACCCTGTAATAAAACCGATGTCTTATCAATTTTAAAATCTTCTCCAACCCTCTTTCTGTCTTTTTTTGATAACACACAATTAAAATCCCCTGCCACCACTACCGGAACTCTTCCTAACATGTGGGGCTGCAAGTCTTCTAAAAGCTCATACCTATCATTTTTTCCCGTAAAACCATACACATTAAGAACATTAAAATCTCTACCTAAAAAATTTAGATTTGCTAAAAGCGCTCGCCCTTCCCTCACCACCGTGCTGCCCTTCACCAAGATATTTGGGTTTTTAATTAAAATGGCAACACCGTCGTTCTTGTTAAGGTTTGAGCCGCTCCATATGGAGGGACCAGGGGGCCATAGCTCCTCCATTTTTGTGTACCTGTTTAAAAAGGGTAGAGCACACTCCTGTAATAAAAACAAATCTGATTTACAAGTATTTAAAAAGGATAAAATGCTCTGTGCTCGTATGGTGGCTCTCACGCTTCTCACATTTATGGTTGAAATGGTGAGGGCCATGAGCAGTGTTATTAAAAAGGTATGAGACATTTAAGACAATGATAAAAAGACTACAATAAAACCATTAAAAACGTATTATGTTATATCTTGTTTCACCTGCTTTTCCTTTCTCCCTTGAGGACTGGGGTCGGGAAAGCAAGTGCTCACCACCTCAGGAGCTACAGAGGAATCCTCTTGCATCTCCTTTGGTGATGATGTTCTTAGCTTTATGTGCAAAAAAGATACCTCATTTGGGGATTCTAGGGGCCATATATGTTCCAGATCTTCCAAAACGGAACTATCTGGACTATGTGCTGCCCTAGCTTTCTTCTCCTCTATATCAGATAGAGGAGATCCCGCAGGTCTTTTTTGCACCTGAGCATTTGGGAGTGAAAAGTTAATTTCACTCCCACTGGATTCCACCGCTAGGTCTGAAACCGTTTCTAGGGAGGAAACTGTTGATTCCTCTCTTTCCTCTTCTTCCATTTCTTTCACGTGTTCTATTGTTTCCTCCCTTTCCTCTTCTTCCATTTCTTTGTCAGGTTCTGTTGGAGAACATGACTCCGCCCCTGTGGCCGCCCCACTTCCTTGTGCCTGACCACTCCCTGAGGCTGGCTGGGAAATTGAAATTCCCGCCAAATCCTCAGGGACCGCCTCCTCTCTTTGTTCTTTTGATTGTTCTGGTTGTGGGGCGGCCATTTTGTTGCCTTTGAGTTTGTTGGCAAAACTTTTTGGGCAATCTCTGTAGAGATGGTTTGATTCTCCACATAGGTTGCACCGCCTGCCATTGGTACAATCATCAAAAATGTGCCCAATTTCTTTACACTTCCCACACACTAACTCTTGGCATGCATCGGCTAGATGCCCAACTCTTCCACATTTCCTACACAACTTAGGCATCCCTTGGTAGTGTATGTAGCCTCTGTTTTCTCCCAGCACAATCATGGAAGGCAGATGTTTCAGGCCTTGGTAGCCCCCAGCCTCTTCCCATTGTTTAATGGGAATCCGCCAGGAGCAGTTCCAAATGCCGTCCTCATCTAGCACTTTGATAGGCTGGCTTCTAACAGTGCAAAATCTACCCAACCAGACACAAATATCATCCCCTGTCACTGTTTCGTTAAACATTCTGACAATCACAGTTTTAAGTGTGTTATCTGAAAGTTTTTCCACAGTGAACATGGAGAACTGGGCCTTAACAGAGTCAAACCATTGCCAAAAGTCATTCAGCAGGGAAGCAGTTTTAAAACTCAAATCAAAACCCTTGTTCAGGGGCAGAGTCATCAAACAGTTTAAATCCTCAGGTCTAAAATTGAGGGTTTTCTGGATCAGCTTCCTGGAGAAGTCTAGACGAGACAACCCCAGGAGCTTACCATCCACCTCTCTAAATAAAAAGCGCACGCTGTGGTGCCTCCGCATGCCAGCACGAGCAGCCGACATGGTGGAGGCACCAACAGCCTAAAAACTGTAAAATAACAATAAATACAATAAATAGATAAAATAATAAAAGTCTTACCTTAAAAACTGTTGAACCGTAAAAAAGCAGGATCACTCTACCTCTCAGAAGTTGTGCGGCTCGGGACACAAAAGGATCTCGAGCCAGGAAACCTCAGAGAGGCGATCGCAGTCTCAACCGTTCGACCAGATACTTGATCTTAGCCAAAAGGCCGAGAAGCGATGACACAATGACGCAGCGGCAGGGGAGCCAGCAAAGGCGACGCCCATCTGGGAAGCGGTGAGGGGGGGGAGGGTTGGCAAAGGCCGTACGTCGTAGAGACCTGAAACTTTGAGGGATGGTACTAGCCACTCGCTCTACAACATCACCAAGGCTGGCCCCCCGATGGGCCCGGCGGTGGCGCTACAGCCACCGAAAGTACGAAATGGCTCGTAGCTCCCAAACCGCACGCCGCAGAACCAAGTGTCTTATATCATCGGAATCCTTGGCTCGAGCCGAGCGAGACGCATGCCTCGGATTCGAAGGTTGCGCTGGCGAAATTTTCGGGTATTTGGGATTTTGTGAAAAACCTACTTTTGCACACTAGTCCTAGGTCTTTTGCCCGATCTGGCCCAAACCAGTGCAGAAAGATTCTCTGGAGTCTGACTGTCCGTCCAGATCGGAAAAAAAGTGGGAATTTCGATTCAGCTTGGCGGCGGCAGGCCGAAACCTACGGGCTGGGCGAGGCGGGGTCTGCTAGAACGGCTATAGCTCTTGGACGGAACGAGACAATTTCACCCAAGCCGGTACACCCGTGCACGGGCTCAGTCTGGGGTCAGGCGAGAAAGGACGCGGTGAATGGCCACCTAGTGGCGCTTTAAAATGAAAAAGCAACAACATGAGAGCGGCTATAGGCGAACGTATGTCGCGTGCTTTTTCACAGCACGCGCACGAGACAGTCGTACCATACGACAGAAAACCTCCATCCGAACAACTTTGCCTTTGGGACCACTGCTGTCAATCAACTCGTCCGTTGAATATCAAAGTTTGTGGGAAAAACCACATTCGGCAAACCGGTCGCAGGTTTCGACAACCTCGATGAAAACAGACGCAGTTCAGTTCTCTGAACTCTCCGGGTCACTGGCTGACACAGCAGAAAGAGACAGAAACATAACAAAACTGGTGCAACTTCACCCTTTGGGGCAGTGGGCGGCGCCACAAGCGTCAAGAACCGCACGCTTTTTCCCTCCACGCTATCTGCTTTTAACCAGTGTGTACAGGGGAGAGCGCGAACGCAGTCCCCCACTACCATAAATTATGCAGTCGAGATTCCCACATTTGGGGAATTCGCAGGGGTCAGCACAACCGGAGTGCAATGGCCGAGCCTCGCCCTGGGTGAACCACCTTCCTGATCATGGTGTCTCCCCTGCCAGGTAAGTATGAGTTGCCTGGCCTCCAGGCAGAGGCGCCCTATCCCCCTTCGCCATCCTCAAACACGGTGACCTTCCCCTCCCCCAAGAAAAGGAAGGACGGGGCACCTTCCATTGCTTGACTGCTGCGTGCGTGCGTGCCTGACCTTGATTTGAATCAGGTGTCCCTAATCCATCCAACACAAACCCCCGATTCGACTCATCAGCTCGTTGGTAAAGACTCTCAAATAAGAGGGACATCAAAAAACGTGCTGTGACGGTGATGAGTCAGCCGGCCGGCAACCGACGCTTTTGTTCTTCTTTTTTCCCTATGCTCATATGACCGCAGCTTGCTGCTTTCTCTGTGGCACGGTCATCGTCAACGGTCACCTCATCGTCGTTCTGTATGCGCTTCCTGCGTATTTCTGTATTCTCTGACAAAATTCCAGTGGTGTTGTTGGTTCTTCTATTAGTCACAACAATTCGCAGTCCCCAAAAAGGGGAAGCACACCGTTCCTGGAGGCACTGCAATACCAGGTCGATGCGTGGAGTGGACGGAGCAAGCCCCGGTTCCGGCTCCATGTGCCAAAAATCAATTTAATATGCAGTCCCTGGATAGGGGACGTATCAGATATTAAACTGATAAGAACAGATACTACACTTGATCTTAGCCAAAAGGCCGAGAAGCGATGACACAATGACGCAGCGGCAGGGGAGCCGGCAAAGGCGACGCCCATCGGGGAAGCGGTGAGGGGGGGGAGGGTTGGCAAAGGCCGTACGTCGTAGAGACCTGAAACTTTGAGGGATGGCACTAGCCACTCGCTCTACAACATCACCAAGGCTGGCCCCCCGATGGGCCCGGCGGTGGCGCTACAGCCACCGAAAGTACGAAATGGCTCGTAGCTCCCAAACCGCACGCCGCAGAACCAAGTGTCTTATATCATCGGAATCCTTGGCTCGAGCCGAGCGAGACGCATGCCTCGGATTCGAAGGTTGCGCTGGCGAAATTTTCGGGTATTTGGGATTTTGTGAAAAACCTACTTTTGCACACTAGTCCTAGGTCTTTTGCCCGATCTGGCCCAAACCAGTGCAGAAAGATTCTCTGGAGTCTGACTGTCCGTCCAGATCGGAAAAAAAGTGGGAATTTCGATTCAGCTTGGCGGCGGCAGGCCGAAACCTACGGGCTGGGCGAGGCGGGGTCTGCTAGAACGGCTATAGCTCTTGGACGGAACGAGACAATTTCACCCAAGCCGGTACACCCGTGCACGGGCTCAGTCTGGGGTCAGGCGAGAAAGGACGCGGTGAATGGCCACCTAGTGGCGCTTTAAAATGAAAAAGCAACAACATGAGAGCGGCTATAGGCGAACGTATGTCGCGTGCTTTTTCACAGCACGCGCACGAGACAGTCGTACCATACGACAGAAAACCTCCATCCGAACAACTTTGCCTTTGGGACCACTGCTGTCAATCAACTCGTCCGTTGAATATCAAAGTTTGTGGGAAAAACCACATTCGGCAAACCGGTCGCAGGTTTCGACAACCTCGATGAAAACAGACGCAGTTCAGTTCTCTGAACTCTCCGGGTCACTGGCTGACACAGCAGAAAGAGACAGAAACATAACAAAACTGGTGCAACTTCACCCTTTGGGGCAGTGGGCGGCGCCACAAGCGTCAAGAACCGCACGCTTTTTCCCTCCACGCTATCTGCTTTTAACCAGTGTGTACAGGGGAGAGCGCGAACGCAGTCCCCCACTACCATAAATTATGCAGTCGAGATTCCCACATTTGGGGAATTCGCAGGGGTCAGCACAACCGGAGTGCAATGGCCGAGCCTCGCCCTGGGTGAACCACCTTCCTGATCATGGTGTCTCCCCTGCCAGGTAAGTATGAGTTGCCTGGCCTCCAGGCAGAGGCGCCCTATCCCCCTTCGCCATCCTCAAACACGGTGACCTTCCCCTCCCCCAAGAAAAGGAAGGACGGGGCACCTTCCATTGCTTGACTGCTGCGTGCGTGCGTGCCTGACCTTGATTTGAATCAGGTGTCCCTAATCCATCCAACACAAACCCCCGATTCGACTCATCAGCTCGTTGGTAAAGACTCTCAAATAAGAGGGACATCAAAAAACGTGCTGTGACGGTGATGAGTCAGCCGGCCGGCAACCGACGCTTTTGTTCTTCTTTTTTCCCTATGCTCATATGACCGCAGCTTGCTGCTTTCTCTGTGGCACGGTCATCGTCAACGGTCACCTCATCGTCGTTCTGTATGCGCTTCCTGCGTATTTCTGTATTCTCTGACAAAATTCCAGTGGTGTTGTTGGTTCTTCTATTAGTCACAACAATTCGCAGTCCCCAAAAAGGGGAAGCACACCGTTCCTGGAGGCACTGCAATACCAGGTCGATGCGTGGAGTGGACGGAGCAAGCCCCGGTTCCGGCTCCATGTGCCAAAAATCAATTTAATATGCAGTCCCCGGATAGGGGACGTATCAGATATTAAACTGATAAGAACAGATACTACACTTGATCTTAGCCAAAAGGCCGAGAAGCGATGACACAATGACGCAGCGGCAGGGGAGCCGGCAAAGGCGACGCCCATCTGGGAAGCGGTGAGGGGGGGGAGGGTTGGCAAAGGCCGTACGTCGTAGAGACCTGAAACTTTGAGGGATGGTACTAGCCACTCGCTCTACAACATCACCAAGGCTGGCCCCCCGATGGGCCCGGCGGTGGCGCTACAGCCACCGAAAGTACGAAATGGCTCGTAGCTCCCAAACCGCACGCCGCAGAACCAAGTGTCTTATATCATCGGAATCCTTGGCTCGAGCCGAGCGAGACGCATGCCTCGGATTCGAAGGTTGCGCTGGCGAAATTTTCGGGTATTTGGGATTTTGTGAAAAACCTACTTTTGCACACTAGTCCTAGGTCTTTTGCCCGATCTGGCCCAAACCAGTGCAGAAAGATTCTCTGGAGTCTGACTGTCCGTCCAGATCGGAAAAAAAGTGGGAATTTCGATTCAGCTTGGCGGCGGCAGGCCGAAACCTACGGGCTGGGCGAGGCGGGGTCTGCTAGAACGGCTATAGCTCTTGGACGGAACGAGACAATTTCACCCAAGCCGGTACACCCGTGCACGGGCTCAGTCTGGGGTCAGGCGAGAAAGGACGCGGTGAATGGCCACCTAGTGGCGCTTTAAAATGAAAAAGCAACAACATGAGAGCGGCTATAGGCGAACGTATGTCGCGTGCTTTTTCACAGCACGCGCACGAGACAGTCGTACCATACGACAGAAAACCTCCATCCGAACAACTTTGCCTTTGGGACCACTGCTGTCAATCAACTCGTCCGTTGAATATCAAAGTTTGTGGGAAAAACCACATTCGGCAAACCGGTCGCAGGTTTCGACAACCTCGATGAAAACAGACGCAGTTCAGTTCTCTGAACTCTCTGGGTCACTGGCTGACACAGCAGAAAGAGACAGAAACATAACAAAACTGGTGCAACTTCACCCTTTGGGGCAGTGGGCGGCGCCACAAGCGTCAAGAACCGCACGCTTTTTCCCTCCACGCTATCTGCTTTTAACCAGTGTGTACAGGGGAGAGCGCGAACGCAGTCCCCCACTACCATAAATTATGCAGTCGAGATTCCCACATTTGGGGAATTCGCAGGGGTCAGCACAACCGGAGTGCAATGGCCGAGCCTCGCCCTGGGTGAACCACCTTCCTGATCATGGTGTCTCCCCTGCCAGGTAAGTATGAGTTGCCTGGCCTCCAGGCAGAGGCGCCCTATCCCCCTTCGCCACCCTCAAACACGGTGACCTTCCCCTCCCCCAAGAAAAGGAAGGACGGGGCACCTTCCATTGCTTGACTG
Organism: Pseudorasbora parva; assembly: GCF_024679245.1. NCBI lineage: Eukaryota > Metazoa > Chordata > Actinopteri > Cypriniformes > Gobionidae > Pseudorasbora > Pseudorasbora parva. The sequence goes on along the minus strand of NW_027125104.1, from coordinate 955,651 downwards.
CTGCGTGCGTGCGTGCCTGACCTTGATTTGAATCAGGTGTCCCTAATCCATCCAACACAAACCCCCGATTCGACTCATCAGCTCGTTGGTAAAGACTCTCAAATAAGAGGGACATCAAAAAACGTGCTGTGACGGTGATGAGTCAGCCGGCCGGCAACCGACGCTTTTGTTCTTCTTTTTTCCCTATGCTCATATGACCGCAGCTTGCTGCTTTCTCTGTGGCACGGTCATCGTCAACGGTCACCTCATCGTCATTCTGTATGCGCTTCCTGCGTATTTCTGTATTCTCTGACAAAATTCCAGTGGTGTTGTTGGTTCTTCTATTAGTCACAACAATTCGCAGTCCCCAAAAAGGCACTGCAATACCAGGTCGATGCGTGGAGTGGACGGAGCAAGCCCCGGTTCCGGCTCCATGTGCCAAAAATCAATTTAATATGCAGTCCCCGGATAGGGGACGTATCAGATATTAAACTGATAAGAACAGATTTTTCTTTTGAAAGGTTTTTATTGTCACCATTTACAATCATATTTCACAAAACACACTTTCCTTTCAACACACATTTAAAACAAGCAGAACATTTAATACACATGGTTTAAAATGAAGAATTCAGTGTTTAAAATAATAAAACTAAAACCATTGTGCAAGTCGTGTTTAATAGTCCATGCGTGTGTTGAGTTTCTTAAAAGGGGGTGTGGTGTTTGCATGTAAAAATCAGTAAATAAAAATAAAAAAGATAAAATCCATTGTGCAAGACTGGGGGTGAGTCCTTATCAAGTTTGCATTCCCCCCCACTCTCCAGGAAGAACACTTGGCCTGCCATTTCCGGGGCTCAGCGGAGATCCCCTCTCCTCCGGCCCGCTGGCCCGCTGTTCCCGTAGCCAGAGTGGTGAGGGTGCATCTACGGGCGGTCAAGGTCGGTGGTGGCCGGGACCTCCTTTGTGTGGCCTCGGCCCCCCCGTCCGAATGACGACGTGCGGCCCACCCTGCAGCGTTGATCTTATTCTTTGCTCGCATGCGTGGAGGGGGACCGTCACGCGTTTCCCCACCAGCAGGTTTCTGGTGACCCAGATGGCATCCTTGATTACGTTAAGGGTGAGCCAGAGCGATGCAAATTCATGCGATGTTTGGGCTTTTAGGCCCTGACCCACCCCTAGGATGGCGAGCTTGTAGTCCACCTGGGCCCCACCCGCTGGCAGGCACGGGAAAAACAGGGGGCCGGCCCTGGCCCACAGGTCCCGCGCAGCACCGCACTCCCAGAGCAGATGGTAGACGGTCTCCGGGGATTTGCACCCGGACCGCGGGCAGATGGGATTTTTGGCCATGCCTCTGGAGTGCATAACCGCCCTGACCGGGAGGATCTCATGAGCCACCATCCATGACAAGTCCTTGTGTCCATTCTGGAGAGCGGGGTGAGCAGCATTCTTCCAGACCAATTTTGCCTCACTTAGAGTGAGGTTTGGAATTGGACTCACCGGTTCCCGGTCCTGCACAAAGGAGACAAGAGATTTGTGGTTGGTTAAAATGGTGACGTCTTGTTGTTCTAAAAAATGTTTCTTTAAAAACTTTTTTATAAAACTGTACTCTGTGGGTAGATTAAAAGATACAGGACTTCTCAAATCAATTGGTAAAATCTTCAGTGCTCTTAGGTAAGACCCCATCCAAAACCGTGCCATGGCTGCTGTCTTATTTTCTTTGGATGGGGTCGTGGCATATCTTAAATGTAGGGCGGTGAAGCGGCTGCCTAAAAACAGGTGGGGGTCTGGGAGCCCTTTTCCACCATTTTCTGGTCTCCTCTTGACCACGTCCCTCTTCAACCTCTCCCACTTGGACCCCCACAGGAAATAAAACACCGCCCTTTCTAATTTCTTTAGGAATTTCCTAGGTGGGATAAAAACAGAACAAACAAGTGACATTAGAGGTAAAATGATGGCTTTAAAAATTAAAACTTTGCCCTCCAAAGTCATCTGTCGTAGTCCCCAAAACCCCAGTCTTTTCCTAACTTTCCCTAATAAGTCAGTCCAGTTTTCCCGTCCACCCCCTTCCTTGTCAAATTTAACTCCTAAAATCTTAAAATCTGTCTCCTTAAAATCTACATTAAGTCCGCCTGTGTCTCTGTCGTCCCACGGTCCAAAGAGCAGGGCCTCGGACTTGCTTCTGTTGAGTTTTGCGCCCGAGGCCCGACCGTACCAGTCCGTCAAGTCCATAGCTCTTTGTATTGATAAAACGTCCGTGGCTAAAAGAGTTACGTCGTCCATGTAGAGCACACATGTCGCTGTCAGTCCACTGGTCCCTGGAATGTCTATTCCTTTTATCCATGTATCCCTTCTCAAGATCTGTGCCAGTGGCTCAATACAAGCCACATACAAAAGGGGGGATAAAGGACACCCCTGACGGACACCGCTGCGAATATTTACCGCTTTAGAGAGATGACCATTTACAAGGATTTTGCTGACTAAGCCCTCGTACAGCAGTCCCACCCAAGCTATGAACCTCTTCGGAAAACCCATTTTTTGCAGTACCTGAAACAGGTACTGGTGCGAGACTCGGTCAAAAGCTTTCTCAAAATCTAAATTTAGGACTACTAGCCGGATGTTTCTGTCTCTCGCAAAACAGATGGCATCTCTAATCAGAACCAGGCTGTCTGTTATCCTTCTTCCGGGCACAGCACAAGCTTGATCCGGGTGGATTACGTCCTCTAAAACTGTCGACATACGTGTGGCTAAAATCTTACTAAAAAGTTTACAATCAAAATTTAAAAGAGTGATTGGTCTCCAGTTTTTTAAGTCAGTCCGGTCTCCTGTTTTGTAAAGTAAAGAAACTATCCCTGTTCTAAAACTGTCTGGAAGTTTGTCAACCGTCTCAAAGTCTTTAAAAACAGTCAATAGTTCATGAGCTAAAATATCCCAAAAGGTTAGATAAAATTCCAGGGGGAGTCCATCTACTCCTGGGGACTTCCCCCTTTTAAAACTTTTGAGGGATTTGTGCATTTCTAAAATGGTAAAATCTTGGGTTAAAAGCTCATTTTCACTGTTGACTTTACTGACTATGAATTCTAAAACTTCCTTTACAGTATCACTGTTTACATATTTTGTACTATATAATTCTTTGTAAAAATCTTCAACCCCTTTTAAAATTTCCTTTGTCGTTGTTGCTTCCCTCCCTTCTACTTTTACATTGACTATATTCCTTCTTTGTGTCATTATCTTTTTAAAAAAGTACCTAGTACATTTTTCACCTTCTTCTATTTCTCTTTCTTTACTTCTTAAAATGACCCCTTTGCTCTGAAGACTGGATAAAACTGACATTTCTCTTTTAACCTCTTGTATTTCATCATTAAAATCAAAACCATTGTTAAAAAGGGTAAAATATCTCTGTAGTCTTTTTTGCAGCCCCATCATGTGTCTCCTTTCCTTATCTTTCTTTTCTTTTCCTACTTTCCTAAAAAACTGTCTCGTCCTGTCTTTTACCATCTCCCACCAATGTGCATGTGTCTCATAAAAGTCTCGGAGGGTCTGCCATTGGCTGAACTGCTCCCTATATTCCTTTACTACGTCCTCATCTTCTAAGAGGGAGCAGTTCAGCTTCCACAGCCCTCCCCCTACCGTCACACCCGTGGGTAGTGAAAGGGTGCAGGATAGCATTAGGTGGTCAGAAAAGAAGAGGGGAGTCAATGTAGCATCGGTTGGCGGGCAGTCTCTTGTAAAAATATAGTCGATTCGAGAGGCTTTGGCGCCATCACTACTGAACCAAGTGTAGCCCTCCTCTCTTTGATGCATGTTTTTAAAACAGTCGACTAAATTAAAATCTCTAACTAAACCCTGTAATAAAACCGATGTCTTATCAATTTTAAAATCTTCTCCAACCCTCTTTCTGTCTTTTTTTGATAACACACAATTAAAATCCCCTGCCACCACTACCGGAACTCTTCCTAACATGTGGGGCTGCAAGTCTTCTAAAAGCTCATACCTATCATTTTTTCCCGTAAAACCATACACATTAAGAACATTAAAATCTCTACCTAAAAAATTTAGATTTGCTAAAAGCGCTCGCCCTTCCCTCACCACCGTGCTGCCCTTCACCAAGATATTTGGGTTTTTAATTAAAATGGCAACACCGTCGTTCTTGTTAAGGTTTGAGCCGCTCCATATGGAGGGACCAGGGGGCCATAGCTCCTCCATTTTTGTGTACCTGTTTAAAAAGGGTAGAGCACACTCCTGTAATAAAAACAAATCTGATTTACAAGTATTTAAAAAGGATAAAATGCTCTGTGCTCGTATGGTGGCTCTCACGCTTCTCACATTTATGGTTGAAATGGTGAGGGCCATGAGCAGTGTTATTAAAAAGGTATGAGACATTTAAGACAATGATAAAAAGACTACAATAAAACCATTAAAAACGTATTATGTTATATCTTGTTTCACCTGCTTTTCCTTTCTCCCTTGAGGACTGGGGTCGGGAAAGCAAGTGCTCACCACCTCAGGAGCTACAGAGGAATCCTCTTGCATCTCCTTTGGTGATGATGTTCTTAGCTTTATGTGCAAAAAAGATACCTCATTTGGGGATTCTAGGGGCCATATATGTTCCAGATCTTCCAAAACGGAACTATCTGGACTATGTGCTGCCCTAGCTTTCTTCTCCTCTATATCAGATAGAGGAGATCCCGCAGGTCTTTTTTGCACCTGAGCATTTGGGAGTGAAAAGTTAATTTCACTCCCACTGGATTCCACCGCTAGGTCTGAAACCGTTTCTAGGGAGGAAACTGTTGATTCCTCTCTTTCCTCTTCTTCCATTTCTTTCACGTGTTCTATTGTTTCCTCCCTTTCCTCTTCTTCCATTTCTTTGTCAGGTTCTGTTGGAGAACATGACTCCGCCCCTGTGGCCGCCCCACTTCCTTGTGCCTGACCACTCCCTGAGGCTGGCTGGGAAATTGAAATTCCCGCCAAATCCTCAGGGACCGCCTCCTCTCTTTGTTCTTTTGATTGTTCTGGTTGTGGGGCGGCCATTTTGTTGCCTTTGAGTTTGTTGGCAAAACTTTTTGGGCAATCTCTGTAGAGATGGTTTGATTCTCCACATAGGTTGCACCGCCTGCCATTGGTACAATCATCAAAAATGTGCCCAATTTCTTTACACTTCCCACACACTAACTCTTGGCATGCATCGGCTAGATGCCCAACTCTTCCACATTTCCTACACAACTTAGGCATCCCTTGGTAGTGTATGTAGCCTCTGTTTTCTCCCAGCACAATCATGGAAGGCAGATGTTTCAGGCCTTGGTAGCCCCCAGCCTCTTCCCATTGTTTAATGGGAATCCGCCAGGAGCAGTTCCAAATGCCGTCCTCATCTAGCACTTTGATAGGCTGGCTTCTAACAGTGCAAAATCTACCCAACCAGACACAAATATCATCCCCTGTCACTGTTTCGTTAAACATTCTGACAATCACAGTTTTAAGTGTGTTATCTGAAAGTTTTTCCACAGTGAACATGGAGAACTGGGCCTTAACAGAGTCAAACCATTGCCAAAAGTCATTCAGCAGGGAAGCAGTTTTAAAACTCAAATCAAAACCCTTGTTCAGGGGCAGAGTCATCAAACAGTTTAAATCCTCAGGTCTAAAATTGAGGGTTTTCTGGATCAGCTTCCTGGAGAAGTCTAGACGAGACAACCCCAGGAGCTTACCATCCACCTCTCTAAATAAAAAGCGCACGCTGTGGTGCCTCCGCATGCCAGCACGAGCAGCCGACATGGTGGAGGCACCAACAGCCTAAAAACTGTAAAATAACAATAAATACAATAAATAGATAAAATAATAAAAGTCTTACCTTAAAAACTGTTGAACCGTAAAAAAGCAGGATCACTCTACCTCTCAGAAGTTGTGCGGCTCGGGACACAAAAGGATCTCGAGCCAGGAAACCTCAGAGAGGCGATCGCAGTCTCAACCGTTCGACCAGATACTTGATCTTAGCCAAAAGGCCGAGAAGCGATGACACAATGACGCAGCGGCAGGGGAGCCAGCAAAGGCGACGCCCATCTGGGAAGCGGTGAGGGGGGGGAGGGTTGGCAAAGGCCGTACGTCGTAGAGACCTGAAACTTTGAGGGATGGTACTAGCCACTCGCTCTACAACATCACCAAGGCTGGCCCCCCGATGGGCCCGGCGGTGGCGCTACAGCCACCGAAAGTACGAAATGGCTCGTAGCTCCCAAACCGCACGCCGCAGAACCAAGTGTCTTATATCATCGGAATCCTTGGCTCGAGCCGAGCGAGACGCATGCCTCGGATTCGAAGGTTGCGCTGGCGAAATTTTCGGGTATTTGGGATTTTGTGAAAAACCTACTTTTGCACACTAGTCCTAGGTCTTTTGCCCGATCTGGCCCAAACCAGTGCAGAAAGATTCTCTGGAGTCTGACTGTCCGTCCAGATCGGAAAAAAAGTGGGAATTTCGATTCAGCTTGGCGGCGGCAGGCCGAAACCTACGGGCTGGGCGAGGCGGGGTCTGCTAGAACGGCTATAGCTCTTGGACGGAACGAGACAATTTCACCCAAGCCGGTACACCCGTGCACGGGCTCAGTCTGGGGTCAGGCGAGAAAGGACGCGGTGAATGGCCACCTAGTGGCGCTTTAAAATGAAAAAGCAACAACATGAGAGCGGCTATAGGCGAACGTATGTCGCGTGCTTTTTCACAGCACGCGCACGAGACAGTCGTACCATACGACAGAAAACCTCCATCCGAACAACTTTGCCTTTGGGACCACTGCTGTCAATCAACTCGTCCGTTGAATATCAAAGTTTGTGGGAAAAACCACATTCGGCAAACCGGTCGCAGGTTTCGACAACCTCGATGAAAACAGACGCAGTTCAGTTCTCTGAACTCTCCGGGTCACTGGCTGACACAGCAGAAAGAGACAGAAACATAACAAAACTGGTGCAACTTCACCCTTTGGGGCAGTGGGCGGCGCCACAAGCGTCAAGAACCGCACGCTTTTTCCCTCCACGCTATCTGCTTTTAACCAGTGTGTACAGGGGAGAGCGCGAACGCAGTCCCCCACTACCATAAATTATGCAGTCGAGATTCCCACATTTGGGGAATTCGCAGGGGTCAGCACAACCGGAGTGCAATGGCCGAGCCTCGCCCTGGGTGAACCACCTTCCTGATCATGGTGTCTCCCCTGCCAGGTAAGTATGAGTTGCCTGGCCTCCAGGCAGAGGCGCCCTATCCCCCTTCGCCATCCTCAAACACGGTGACCTTCCCCTCCCCCAAGAAAAGGAAGGACGGGGCACCTTCCATTGCTTGACTGCTGCGTGCGTGCGTGCCTGACCTTGATTTGAATCAGGTGTCCCTAATCCATCCAACACAAACCCCCGATTCGACTCATCAGCTCGTTGGTAAAGACTCTCAAATAAGAGGGACATCAAAAAACGTGCTGTGACGGTGATGAGTCAGCCGGCCGGCAACCGACGCTTTTGTTCTTCTTTTTTCCCTATGCTCATATGACCGCAGCTTGCTGCTTTCTCTGTGGCACGGTCATCGTCAACGGTCACCTCATCGTCGTTCTGTATGCGCTTCCTGCGTATTTCTGTATTCTCTGACAAAATTCCAGTGGTGTTGTTGGTTCTTCTATTAGTCACAACAATTCGCAGTCCCCAAAAAGGGGAAGCACACCGTTCCTGGAGGCACTGCAATACCAGGTCGATGCGTGGAGTGGACGGAGCAAGCCCCGGTTCCGGCTCCATGTGCCAAAAATCAATTTAATATGCAGTCCCTGGATAGGGGACGTATCAGATATTAAACTGATAAGAACAGATACTACACTTGATCTTAGCCAAAAGGCCGAGAAGCGATGACACAATGACGCAGCGGCAGGGGAGCCGGCAAAGGCGACGCCCATCTGGGAAGCGGTGAGGGGGGGGAGGGTTGGCAAAGGCCGTACGTCGTAGAGACCTGAAACTTTGAGGGATGGCACTAGCCACTCGCTCTACAACATCACCAAGGCTGGCCCCCCGATGGGCCCGGCGGTGGCGCTACAGCCACCGAAAGTACGAAATGGCTCGTAGCTCCCAAACCGCACGCCGCAGAACCAAGTGTCTTATATCATCGGAATCCTTGGCTCGAGCCGAGCGAGACGCATGCCTCGGATTCGAAGGTTGCGCTGGCGAAATTTTCGGGTATTTGGGATTTTGTGAAAAACCTACTTTTGCACACTAGTCCTAGGTCTTTTGCCCGATCTGGCCCAAACCAGTGCAGAAAGATTCTCTGGAGTCTGACTGTCTGTCCAGATCGGAAAAAAAGTGGGAATTTTGATTCAGCTTGGCGGCGGCAGGCCGAAACCTACGGGCTGGGCGAGGCGGGGTCTGCTAGAACGGCTATAGCTCTTGGACGGAACGAGACAATTTCACCCAAGCCGGTACACCCGTGCACGGGCTCAGTCTGGGGTCAGGCGAGAAAGGACGCGGTGAATGGCCACCTAGTGGCGCTTTAAAATGAAAAAGCAACAACATGAGAGCGGCTATAGGCGAACGTATGTCGCGTGCTTTTTCACAGCACGCGCACGAGACAGTCGTACCATACGACAGAAAACCTCCATCCGAACAACTTTGCCTTTGGGACCACTGCTGTCAATCAACTCGTCCGTTGAATATCAAAGTTTGTGGGAAAAACCACATTCGGCAAACCGGTCGCAGGTTTCGACAACCTCGATGAAAACAGACGCAGTTCAGTTCTCTGAACTCTCCGGGTCACTGGCTGACACAGCAGAAAGAGACAGAAACATAACAAAACTGGTGCAACTTCACCCTTTGGGGCAGTGGGCGGCGCCACAAGCGTCAAGAACCGCACGCTTTTTCCGTCCACGCTATCTGCTTTTAACCAGTGTGTACAGGGGAGAGCGCGAACGCAGTCCCCCACTACCATAAATTATGCAGTCGAGATTCCCACATTTGGGGAATTCGCAGGGGTCAGCACAACCGGAGTGCAATGGCCGAGCCTCGCCCTGGGTGAACCACCTTCCTGATCATGGTGTCTCCCCTGCCAGGTAAGTATGAGTTGCCTGGCCTCCAGGCAGAGGCGCCCTATCCCCCTTCGCCATCCTCAAACACGGTGACCTTCCCCTCCCCCAAGAAAAGGAAGGACGGGGCACCTTCCATTGCTTGACTGCTGCGTGCGTGCGTGCCTGACCTTGATTTGAATCAGGTGTCCCTAATCCATCCAACACAAACCCCCGATTCGACTCATCAGCTCGTTGGTAAAGACTCTCAAATAAGAGGGACATCAAAAAACGTGCTGTGACGGTGATGAGTCAGCCGGCCGGCAACCGACGCTTTTGTTCTTCTTTTTTCCCTATGCTCATATGACCGCAGCTTGCTGCTTTCTCTGTGGCACGGTCATCGTCAACGGTCACCTCATCGTCGTTCTGTATGCGCTTCCTGCGTATTTCTGTATTCTCTGACAAAATTCCAGTGGTGTTGTTGGTTCTTCTATTAGTCACAACAATTCGCAGTCCCCAAAAAGGGGAAGCACACCGTTCCTGGAGGCACTGCAATACCAGGTCGATGCGTGGAGTGGACGGAGCAAGCCCCGGTTCCGGCTCCATGTGCCAAAAATCAATTTAATATGCAGTCCCCGGATAGGGGACGTATCAGATATTAAACTGATAAGAACAGATACTACACTTGATCTTAGCCAAAAGGCCGAGAAGCGATGACACAATGACGCAGCGGCAGGGGAGCCGGCAAAGGCGACGCCCATCTGGGAAGCGGTGAGGGGGGGGAGGGTTGGCAAAGGCCGTACGTCGTAGAGACCTGAAACTTTGAGGGATGGCACTAGCCACTCGCTCTACAACATCACCAAGGCTGGCCCCCCGATGGGCCCGGCGGTGGCGCTACAGCCACCGAAAGTACGAAATGGCTCGTAGCTCCCAAACCGCACGCCGCAGAACCAAGTGTCTTATATCATCGGAATCCTTGGCTCGAGCCGAGCGAGACGCATGCCTCGGATTCGAAGGTTGCGCTGGCGAAATTTTCGGGTATTTGGGATTTTGTGAAAAACCTACTTTTGCACACTAGTCCTAGGTCTTTTGCCCGATCTGGCCCAAACCAGTGCAGAAAGATTCTCTGGAGTCTGACTGTCTGTCCAGATCGGAAAAAAAGTGGGAATTTTGATTCAGCTTGGCGGCGGCAGGCCGAAACCTACGGGCTGGGCGAGGCGGGGTCTGCTAGAACGGCTATAGCTCTTGGACGGAACGAGACAATTTCACCCAAGCCGGTACACCCGTGCACGGGCTCAGTCTGGGGTCAGGCGAGAAAGGACGCGGTGAATGGCCACCTAGTGGCGCTTTAAAATGAAAAAGCAACAACATGAGAGCGGCTATAGGCGAACGTATGTCGCGTGCTTTTTCACAGCACGCGCACGAGACAGTCGTACCATACGACAGAAAACCTCCATCCGAACAACTTTGCCTTTGGGACCACTGCTGTCAATCAACTCGTCCGTTGAATATCAAAGTTTGTGGGAAAAACCACATTCGGCAAACCGGTCGCAGGTTTCGACAACCTCGATGAAAACAGACGCAGTTCAGTTCTCTGAACTCTCCGGGTCACTGGCTGACACAGCAGAAAGAGACAGAAACATAACAAAACTGGTGCAACTTCACCCTTTGGGGCAGTGGGCGGCGCCACAAGCGTCAAGAACCGCACGCTTTTTCCGTCCACGCTATCTGCTTTTAACCAGTGTGTACAGGGGAGAGCGCGAACGCAGTCCCCCACTACCATAAATTATGCAGTCGAGATTCCCACATTTGGGGAATTCGCAGGGGTCAGCACAACCGGAGTGCAATGGCCGAGCCTCGCCCTGGGTGAACCACCTTCCTGATCATGGTGTCTCCCCTGCCAGGTAAGTATGAGTTGCCTGGCCTCCAGGCAGAGGCGCCCTATCCCCCTTCGCCATCCTCAAACACGGTGACCTTCCCCTCCCCCAAGAAAAGGAAGGACGGGGCACCTTCCATTGCTTGACTGCTGCGTGCGTGCGTGCCTGACCTTGATTTGAATCAGGTGTCCCTAATCCATCCAACACAAACCCCCGATTCGACTCATCAGCTCGTTGGTAAAGACTCTCAAATAAGAGGGACATCAAAAAACGTGCTGTGACGGTGATGAGTCAGCCGGCCGGCAACCGACGCTTTTGTTCTTCTTTTTTCCCTATGCTCATATGACCGCAGCTTGCTGCTTTCTCTGTGGCACGGTCATCGTCAACGGTCACCTCATCGTCGTTCTGTATGCGCTTCCTGCGTATTTCTGTATTCTCTGACAAAATTCCAGTGGTGTTGTTGGTTCTTCTATTAGTCACAACAATTCGCAGTCCCCAAAAAGGGGAAGCACACCGTTCCTGGAGGCACTGCAATACCAGGTCGATGCGTGGAGTGGACGGAGCAAGCCCCGGTTCCGGCTCCATGTGCCAAAAATCAATTTAATATGCAGTCCCCGGATAGGGGACGTATCAGATATTAAACTGATAAGAACAGATACTACACTTGATCTTAGCCAAAAGGCCGAGAAGCGATGACACAATGACGCAGCGGCAGGGGAGCCGGCAAAGGCGACGCCCATCTGGGAAGCGGTGAGGGGGGGGAGGGTTGGCAAAGGCCGTACGTCGTAGAGACCTGAAACTTTGAGGGATGGCACTAGCCACTCGCTCTACAACATCACCAAGGCTGGCCCCCCGATGGGCCCGGCGGTGGCGCTACAGCCACCGAAAGTACGAAATGGCTCGTAGCTCCCAAACCGCACGCCGCAGAACCAAGTGTCTTATATCATCGGAATCCTTGGCTCGAGCCGAGCGAGACGCATGCCTCGGATTCGAAGGTTGCGCTGGCGAAATTTTCGGGTATTTGGGATTTTGTGAAAAACCTACTTTTGCACACTAGTCCTAGGTCTTTTGCCCGATCTGGCCCAAACCAGTGCAGAAAGATTCTCTGGAGTCTGACTGTCTGTCCAGATCGGAAAAAAAGTGGGAATTTTGATTCAGCTTGGCGGCGGCAGGCCGAAACCTACGGGCTGGGCGAGGCGGGGTCTGCTAGAACGGCTATAGCTCTTGGACGGAACGAGACAATTTCACCCAAGCCGGTACACCCGTGCACGGGCTCAGTCTGGGGTCAGGCGAGAAAGGACGCGGTGAATGGCCACCTAGTGGCGCTTTAAAATGAAAAAGCAACAACATGAGAGCGGCTATAGGCGAACGTATGTCGCGTGCTTTTTCACAGCACGCGCACGAGACAGTCGTACCATACGACAGAAAACCTCCATCCGAACAACTTTGCCTTTGGGACCACTGCTGTCAATCAACTCGTCCGTTGAATATCAAAGTTTGTGGGAAAAACCACATTCGGCAAACCGGTCGCAGGTTTCGACAACCTCGATGAAAACAGACGCAGTTCAGTTCTCTGAACTCTCCGGGTCACTGGCTGACACAGCAGAAAGAGACAGAAACATAACAAAACTGGTGCAACTTCACCCTTTGGGGCAGTGGGCGGCGCCACAAGCGTCAAGAACCGCACGCTTTTTCCGTCCACGCTATCTGCTTTTAACCAGTGTGTACAGGGGAGAGCGCGAACGCAGTCCCCCACTACCATAAATTATGCAGTCGAGATTCCCACATTTGGGGAATTCGCAGGGGTCAGCACAACCGGAGTGCAATGGCCGAGCCTCGCCCTGGGTGAACCACCTTCCTGATCATGGTGTCTCCCCTGCCAGGTAAGTATGAGTTGCCTGGCCTCCAGGCAGAGGCGCCCTATCCCCCTTCGCCATCCTCAAACACGGTGACCTTCCCCTCCCCCAAGAAAAGGAAGGACGGGGCACCTTCCATTGCTTGACTGCTGCGTGCGTGCGTGCCTGACCTTGATTTGAATCAGGTGTCCCTAATCCATCCAACACAAACCCCCGATTCGACTCATCAGCTCGTTGGTAAAGACTCTCAAATAAGAGGGACATCAAAAAACGTGCTGTGACGGTGATGAGTCAGCCGGCCGGCAACCGACGCTTTTGTTCTTCTTTTTTCCCTATGCTCATATGACCGCAGCTTGCTGCTTTCTCTGTGGCACGGTCATCGTCAACGGTCACCTCATCGTCGTTCTGTATGCGCTTCCTGCGTATTTCTGTATTCTCTGACAAAATTCCAGTGGTGTTGTTGGTTCTTCTATTAGTCACAACAATTCGCAGTCCCCAAAAAGGGGAAGCACACCGTTCCTGGAGGCACTGCAATACCAGGTCGATGCGTGGAGTGGACGGAGCAAGCCCCGGTTCCGGCTCCATGTGCCAAAAATCAATTTAATATGCAGTCCCCGGATAGGGGACGTATCAGATATTAAACTGATAAGAACAGATACTACACTTGATCTTAGCCAAAAGGCCGAGAAGCGATGACACAATGACGCAGCGGCAGGGGAGCCGGCAAAGGCGACGCCCATCTGGGAAGCGGTGAGGGGGGGGAGGGTTGGCAAAGGCCGTACGTCGTAGAGACCTGAAACTTTGAGGGATGGCACTAGCCACTCGCTCTACAACATCACCAAGGCTGGCCCCCCGATGGGCCCGGCGGTGGCGCTACAGCCACCGAAAGTACGAAATGGCTCGTAGCTCCCAAACCGCACGCCGCAGAACCAAGTGTCTTATATCATCGGAATCCTTGGCTCGAGCCGAGCGAGACGCATGCCTCGGATTCGAAGGTTGCGCTGGCGAAATTTTCGGGTATTTGGGATTTTGTGAAAAACCTACTTTTGCACACTAGTCCTAGGTCTTTTGCCCGATCTGGCCCAAACCAGTGCAGAAAGATTCTCTGGAGTCTGACTGTCTGTCCAGATCGGAAAAAAAGTGGGAATTTTGATTCAGCTTGGCGGCGGCAGGCCGAAACCTACGGGCTGGGCGAGGCGGGGTCTGCTAGAACGGCTATAGCTCTTGGACGGAACGAGACAATTTCACCCAAGCCGGTACACCCGTGCACGGGCTCAGTCTGGGGTCAGGCGAGAAAGGACGCGGTGAATGGCCACCTAGTGGCGCTTTAAAATGAAAAAGCAACAACATGAGAGCGGCTATAGGCGAACGTATGTCGCGTGCTTTTTCACAGCACGCGCACGAGACAGTCGTACCATACGACAGAAAACCTCCATCCGAACAACTTTGCCTTTGGGACCACTGCTGTCAATCAACTCGTCCGTTGAATATCAAAGTTTGTGGGAAAAACCACATTCGGCAAACCGGTCGCAGGTTTCGACAACCTCGATGAAAACAGACGCAGTTCAGTTCTCTGAACTCTCCGGGTCACTGGCTGACACAGCAGAAAGAGACAGAAACATAACAAAACTGGTGCAACTTCACCCTTTGGGGCAGTGGGCGGCGCCACAAGCGTCAAGAACCGCACGCTTTTTCCGTCCACGCTATCTGCTTTTAACCAGTGTGTACAGGGGAGAGCGCGAACGCAGTCCCCCACTACCATAAATTATGCAGTCGAGATTCCCACATTTGGGGAATTCGCAGGGGTCAGCACAACCGGAGTGCAATGGCCGAGCCTCGCCCTGGGTGAACCACCTTCCTGATCATGGTGTCTCCCCTGCCAGGTAAGTATGAGTTGCCTGGCCTCCAGGCAGAGGCGCCCTATCCCCCTTCGCCATCCTCAAACACGGTGACCTTCCCCTCCCCCAAGAAAAGGAAGGACGGGGCACCTTCCATTGCTTGACTGCTGCGTGCGTGCGTGCCTGACCTTGATTTGAATCAGGTGTCCCTAATCCATCCAACACAAACCCCCGATTCGACTCATCAGCTCGTTGGTAAAGACTCTCAAATAAGAGGGACATCAAAAAACGTGCTGTGACGGTGATGAGTCAGCCGGCCGGCAACCGACGCTTTTGTTCTTCTTTTTTCCCTATGCTCATATGACCGCAGCTTGCTGCTTTCTCTGTGGCACGGTCATCGTCAACGGTCACCTCATCGTCGTTCTGTATGCGCTTCCTGCGTATTTCTGTATTCTCTGACAAAATTCCAGTGGTGTTGTTGGTTCTTCTATTAGTCACAACAATTCGCAGTCCCCAAAAAGGGGAAGCACACCGTTCCTGGAGGCACTGCAATACCAGGTCGATGCGTGGAGTGGACGGAGCAAGCCCCGGTTCCGGCTCCATGTGCCAAAAATCAATTTAATATGCAGTCCCCGGATAGGGGACGTATCAGATATTAAACTGATAAGAACAGATACTACACTTGATCTTAGCCAAAAGGCCGAGAAGCGATGACACAATGACGCAGCGGCAGGGGAGCCGGCAAAGGCGACGCCCATCTGGGAAGCGGTGAGGGGGGGGAGGGTTGGCAAAGGCCGTACGTCGTAGAGACCTGAAACTTTGAGGGATGGCACTAGCCACTCGCTCTACAACATCACCAAGGCTGGCCCCCCGATGGGCCCGGCGGTGGCGCTACAGCCACCGAAAGTACGAAATGGCTCGTAGCTCCCAAACCGCACGCCGCAGAACCAAGTGTCTTATATCATCGGAATCCTTGGCTCGAGCCGAGCGAGACGCATGCCTCGGATTCGAAGGTTGCGCTGGCGAAATTTTCGGGTATTTGGGATTTTGTGAAAAACCTACTTTTGCACACTAGTCCTAGGTCTTTTGCCCGATCTGGCCCAAACCAGTGCAGAAAGATTCTCTGGAGTCTGACTGTCTGTCCAGATCGGAAAAAAAGTGGGAATTTTGATTCAGCTTGGCGGCGGCAGGCCGAAACCTACGGGCTGGGCGAGGCGGGGTCTGCTAGAACGGCTATAGCTCTTGGACGGAACGAGACAATTTCACCCAAGCCGGTACACCCGTGCACGGGCTCAGTCTGGGGTCAGGCGAGAAAGGACGCGGTGAATGGCCACCTAGTGGCGCTTTAAAATGAAAAAGCAACAACATGAGAGCGGCTATAGGCGAACGTATGTCGCGTGCTTTTTCACAGCACGCGCACGAGACAGTCGTACCATACGACAGAAAACCTCCATCCGAACAACTTTGCCTTTGGGACCACTGCTGTCAATCAACTCGTCCGTTGAATATCAAAGTTTGTGGGAAAAACCACATTCGGCAAACCGGTCGCAGGTTTCGACAACCTCGATGAAAACAGACGCAGTTCAGTTCTCTGAACTCTCCGGGTCACTGGCTGACACAGCAGAAAGAGACAGAAACATAACAAAACTGGTGCAACTTCACCCTTTGGGGCAGTGGGCGGCGCCACAAGCGTCAAGAACCGCACGCTTTTTCCCTCCACGCTATCTGCTTTTAACCAGTGTGTACAGGGGAGAGCGCGAACGCAGTCCCCCACTACCATAAATTATGCAGTCGAGATTCCCACATTTGGGGAATTCGCAGGGGTCAGCACAACCGGAGTGCAATGGCCGAGCCTCGCCCTGGGTGAACCACCTTCCTGATCATGGTGTCTCCCCTGCCAGGTAAGTATGAGTTGCCTGGCCTCCAGGCAGAGGCGCCCTATCCCCCTTCGCCATCCTCAAACACGGTGACCTTCCCCTCCCCCAAGAAAAGGAAGGACGGGGCACCTTCCATTGCTTGACTGCTGCGTGCGTGCGTGCCTGACCTTGATTTGAATCAGGTGTCCCTAATCCATCCAACACAAACCCCTGATTCGACTCATCAGCTCGTTGGTAAAGACTCTCAAATAAGAGGGACATCAAAAAACGTGCTGTGACGGTGATGAGTCAGCCGGCCGGCAACCGACGCTTTTGTTCTTCTTTTTTCCCTATGCTCATATGACCGCAGCTTGCTGCTTTCTCTGTGGCACGGTCATCGTCAACGGTCACCTCATCGTCATTCTGTATGCGCTTCCTGCGTATTTCTGTATTCTCTGACAAAAGTCCAGTGGTGTTGTTGGTTCTTCTATTAGTCACAACAATTCGCAGGCCCCAAAAAGGGGAAGCACACCGTTCCTGGAGGCACTGCAATACCAGGTCGATGCGTGGAGTGGACGGAGCAAGCCCCGGTTCCGGCTCCATGTGCCAAAAATCAATTTAATATGCAGTCCCCGGATAGGGGACGTATCAGATATTAAACTGATAAGAACAGATACTACACTTGATCTTAGCCAAAAGGCCGAGAAGCGATGACACAATGACGCAGCGGCAGGGGAGCCGGCAAAGGCGACGCCCATCTGGGAAGCGGTGAGGGGGGGGAGGGTTGGCAAAGGCCGTACGTCGTAGAGACCTGAAACTTTGAGGGATGGCACTAGCCACTCGCTCTACAACATCACCAAGGCTGGCCCCCCGATGGGCCCGGCGGTGGCGCTACAGCCACCGAAAGTACGAAATGGCTCGTAGCTCCCAAACCGCACGCCGCAGAACCAAGTGTCTTATATCATCGGAATCCTTGGCTCGAGCCGAGCGAGACGCATGCCTCGGATTCGAAGGTTGCGCTGGCGAAATTTTCGGGTATTTGGGATTTTGTGAAAAACCTACTTTTGCACACTAGTCCTAGGTCTTTTGCCCGATCTGGCCCAAACCAGTGCAGAAAGATTCTCTGGAGTCTGACTGTCCGTCCAGATCGGAAAAAAAGTGGGAATTTCGATTCAGCTTGGCGGCGGCAGGCCGAAACCTACGGGCTGGGCGAGGCGGGGTCTGCTAGAACGGCTATAGCTCTTGGACGGAACGAGACAATTTCACCCAAGCCGGTACACCCGTGCACGGGCTCAGTCTGGGGTCAGGCGAGAAAGGACGCGGTGAATGGCCACCTAGTGGCGCTTTAAAATGAAAAAGCAACAACATGAGAGCGGCTATAGGCGAACGTATGTCGCATGCTTTTTCACAGCACGCGCACGAGACAGTCGTACCATACGACAGAAAACCTCCATCCGAACAACTTTGCCTTTGGGACCACTGCTGTCAATCAACTCGTCCGTTGAATATCAAAGTTTGTGGGAAAAACCACATTCGGCAAACCGGTCGCAGGTTTCGACAACCTCGATGAAAACAGACGCAGTTCAGTTCTCTGAACTCTCCGGGTCACTGGCTGACACAGCAGAAAGAGACAGAAACATAACAAAACTGGTGCAACTTCACCCTTTGGGGCAGTGGGCGGCGCCACAAGCGTCAAGAACCGCACGCTTTTTCCCTCCACGCTATCTGCTTTTAACCAGTGTGTACAGGGGAGAGCGCGAACGCAGTCCCCCACTACCATAAATTATGCAGTCGAGATTCCCACATTTGGGGAATTCGCAGGGGTCAGCACAACCGGAGTGCAATGGCCGAGCCTCGCCCTGGGTGAACCACCTTCCTGATCATGGTGTCTCCCCTGCCAGGTAAGTATGAGTTGCCTGGCCTCCAGGCAGAGGCGCCCTATCCCCCTTCGCCATCCTCAAACACGGTGACCTTCCCCTCCCCCAAGAAAAGGAAGGACGGGGCACCTTCCATTGCTTGACTGCTGCGTGCGTGCGTGCCTGACCTTGATTTGAATCAGGTGTCCCTAATCCATCCAACACAAACCCCTGATTCGACTCATCAGCTCGTTGGTAAAGACTCTCAAATAAGAGGGACATCAAAAAACGTGCTGTGACGGTGATGAGTCAGCCGGCCGGCAACCGACGCTTTTGTTCTTCTTTTTTCCCTATGCTCATATGACCGCAGCTTGCTGCTTTCTCTGTGGCACGGTCATCGTCAACGGTCACCTCATCGTCATTCTGTATGCGCTTCCTGCGTATTTCTGTATTCTCTGACAAAAGTCCAGTGGTGTTGTTGGTTCTTCTATTAGTCACAACAATTCGCAGTCCCCGAAAAGGGGAAGCACACCGTTCCTGGAGGCACTGCAATACCAGGTCGATGCGTGGAGTGGACGGAGCAAGCCCCGGTTCCGGCTCCATGTGCCAAAAATCAATTTAATATGCAGTCCCCGGATAGGGGACGTATCAGATATTAAACTGATAAGAACAGATACTACACTTGATCTTAGCCAAAAGGCCGAGAAGCGATGACACAATGACGCAGCGGCAGGGGAGCCGGCAAAGGCGACGCCCATCTGGGAAGCGGTGAGGGGGGGGAGGGTTGGCAAAGGCCGTACGTCGTAGAGACCTGAAACTTTGAGGGATGGCACTAGCCACTCGCTCTACAACATCACCAAGGCTGGCCCCCCGATGGGCCCGGCGGTGGCGCTACAGCCACCGAAAGTACGAAATGGCTCGTAGCTCCCAAACCGCACGCCGCAGAACCAAGTGTCTTATATCATCGGAATCCTTGGCTCGAGCCGAGCGAGACGCATGCCTCGGATTCGAAGGTTGCGCTGGCGAAATTTTCGGGTATTTGGGATTTTGTGAAAAACCTACTTTTGCACACTAGTCCTAGGTCTTTTGCCCGATCTGGCCCAAACCAGTGCAGAAAGATTCTCTGGAGTCTGACTGTCCGTCCAGATCGGAAAAAAAGTGGGAATTTCGATTCAGCTTGGCGGCGGCAGGCCGAAACCTACGGGCTGGGCGAGGCGGGGTCTGCTAGAACGGCTATAGCTCTTGGACGGAACGAGACAATTTCACCCAAGCCGGTACACCCGTGCACGGGCTCAGTCTGGGGTCAGGCGAGAAAGGACGCGGTGAATGGCCACCTAGTGGCGCTTTAAAATGAAAAAGCAACAACATGAGAGCGGCTATAGGCGAACGTATGTCGCGTGCTTTTTCACAGCACGCGCACGAGACAGTCGTACCATACGACAGAAAACCTCCATCCGAACAACTTTGCCTTTGGGACCACTGCTGTCAATCAACTCGTCCGTTGAATATCAAAGTTTGTGGGAAAAACCACATTCGGCAAACCGGTCGCAGGTTTCGACAACCTCGATGAAAACAGACGCAGTTCAGTTCTCTGAACTCTCCGGGTCACTGGCTGACACAGCAGAAAGAGACAGAAACATAACAAAACTGGTGCAACTTCACCCTTTGGGGCAGTGGGCGGCGCCACAAGCGTCAAGAACCGCACGCTTTTTCCCTCCACGCTATCTGCTTTTAACCAGTGTGTACAGGGGAGAGCGCGAACGCAGTCCCCCACTACCATAAATTATGCAGTCGAGATTCCCACATTTGGGGAATTCGCAGGGGTCAGCACAACCGGAGTGCAATGGCCGAGCCTCGCCCTGGGTGAACCACCTTCCTGATCATGGTGTCTCCCCTGCCAGGTAAGTATGAGTTGCCTGGCCTCCAGGCAGAGGCGCCCTATCCCCCTTCGCCATCCTCAAACACGGTGACCTTCCCCTCCCCCAAGAAAAGGAAGGACGGGGCACCTTCCATTGCTTGACTGCTGCGTGCGTGCGTGCCTGACCTTGATTTGAATCAGGTGTCCCTAATCCATCCAACACAAACCCCTGATTCGACTCATCAGCTCGTTGGTAAAGACTCTCAAATAAGAGGGACATCAAAAAACGTGCTGTGACGGTGATGAGTCAGCCGGCCGGCAACCGACGCTTTTGTTCTTCTTTTTTCCCTATGCTCATATGACCGCAGCTTGCTGCTTTCTCTGTGGCACGGTCATCGTCAACGGTCACCTCATCGTCATTCTGTATGCGCTTCCTGCGTATTTCTGTATTCTCTGACAAAAGTCCAGTGGTGTTGTTGGTTCTTCTATTAGTCACAACAATTCGCAGTCCCCGAAAAGGGGAAGCACACCGTTCCTGGAGGCACTGCAATACCAGGTCGATGCGTGGAGTGGACGGAGCAAGCCCCGGTTCCGGCTCCATGTGCCAAAAATCAATTTAATATGCAGTCCCCGGATAGGGGACGTATCAGATATTAAACTGATAAGAACAGATACTACACTTGATCTTAGCCAAAAGGCCGAGAAGCGATGACACAATGACGCAGCGGCAGGGGAGCCGGCAAAGGCGACGCCCATCTGGGAAGCGGTGAGGGGGGGGAGGGTTGGCAAAGGCCGTACGTCGTAGAGACCTGAAACTTTGAGGGATGGTACTAGCCACTCGCTCTACAACATCACCAAGGCTGGCCCCCCGATGGGCCCGGCGGTGGCGCTACAGCCACCGAAAGTACGAAATGGCTCGTAGCTCCCAAACCGCACGCCGCAGAACCAAGTGTCTTATATCATCGGAATCCTTGGCTCGAGCCGAGCGAGACGCATGCCTCGGATTCGAAGGTTGCGCTGGCGAAATTTTCGGGTATTTGGGATTTTGTGAAAAACCTACTTTTGCACACTAGTCCTAGGTCTTTTGCCCGATCTGGCCCAAACCAGTGCAGAAAGATTCTCTGGAGTCTGACTGTCCGTCCAGATCGGAAAAAAAGTGGGAATTTCGATTCAGCTTGGCGGCGGCAGGCCGAAACCTACGGGCTGGGCGAGGCGGGGTCTGCTAGAACGGCTATAGCTCTTGGACGGAACGAGACAATTTCACCCAAGCCGGTACACCCGTGCACGGGCTCAGTCTGGGGTCAGGCGAGAAAGGACGCGGTGAATGGCCACCTAGTGGCGCTTTAAAATGAAAAAGCAACAACATGAGAGCGGCTATAGGCGAACGTATGTCGCGTGCTTTTTCACAGCACGCGCACGAGACAGTCGTACCATACGACAGAAAACCTCCATCCGAACAACTTTGCCTTTGGGACCACTGCTGTCAATCAACTCGTCCGTTGAATATCAAAGTTTGTGGGAAAAACCACATTCGGCAAACCGGTCGCAGGTTTCGACAACCTCGATGAAAACAGACGCAGTTCAGTTCTCTGAACTCTCCGGGTCACTGGCTGACACAGCAGAAAGAGACAGAAACATAACAAAACTGGTGCAACTTCACCCTTTGGGGCAGTGGGCGGCGCCACAAGCGTCAAGAACCGCACGCTTTTTCCCTCCACGCTATCTGCTTTTAACCAGTGTGTACAGGGGAGAGCGCGAACGCAGTCCCCCACTACCATAAATTATGCAGTCGAGATTCCCACATTTGGGGAATTCGCAGGGGTCAGCACAACCGGAGTGCAATGGCCGAGCCTCGCCCTGGGTGAACCACCTTCCTGATCATGGTGTCTCCCCTGCCAGGTAAGTATGAGTTGCCTGGCCTCCAGGCAGAGGCGCCCTATCCCCCTTCGCCATCCTCAAACATGGTGACCTTCCCCTCCCCCAAGAAAAGGAAGGACGGGGCACCTTCCATTGCTTGACTGCTGCGTGCGTGCGTGCCTGACCTTGATTTGAATCAGGTGTCCCTAATCCATCCAACACAAACCCCCGATTCGACTCATCAGCTCGTTGGTAAAGACTCTCAAATAAGAGGGACATCAAAAAACGTGCTGTGACGGTGATGAGTCAGCCGGCCGGCAACCGACGCTTTTGTTCTTCTTTTTTCCCTATGCTCATATGACCGCAGCTTGCTGCTTTCTCTGTGGCACGGTCATCGTCAACGGTCACCTCATCGTCATTCTGTATGCGCTTCCTGCGTATTTCTGTATTCTCTGACAAAAGTCCAGTGGTGTTGTTGGTTCTTCTATTAGTCACAACAATTCGCAGGCCCCAAAAAGGGGAAGCACACCGTTCCTGGAGGCACTGCAATACCAGGTCGATGCGTGGAGTGGACGGAGCAAGCCCCGGTTCCGGCTCCATGTGCCAAAAATCAATTTAATATGCAGTCCCCGGATAGGGGACGTATCAGATATTAAACTGATAAGAACAGATACTACACTTGATCTTAGCCAAAAGGCCGAGAAGCGATGACACAATGACGCAGCGGCAGGGGAGCCGGCAAAGGCGACGCCCATCTGGGAAGCGGTGAGGGGGGGGAGGGTTGGCAAAGGCCGTACGTCGTAGAGACCTGAAACTTTGAGGGATGGCACTAGCCACTCGCTCTACAACATCACCAAGGCTGGCCCCCCGATGGGCCCGGCGGTGGCGCTACAGCCACCGAAAGTACGAAATGGCTCGTAGCTCCCAAACCGCACGCCGCAGAACCAAGTGTCTTATATCATCGGAATCCTTGGCTCGAGCCGAGCGAGACGCATGCCTCGGATTTGAAGGTTGCGCTGGCGAAATTTTCGGGTATTTGGGATTTTGTGAAAAACCTACTTTTGCACACTAGTCCTAGGTCTTTTGCCCGATCTGGCCCAAACCAGTGCAGAAAGATTCTCTGGAGTCTGACTGTCCGTCCAGATCGGAAAAAAAGTGGGAATTTCGATTCAGCTTGGCGGCGGCAGGCCGAAACCTACGGGCTGGGCGAGGCGGGGTCTGCTAGAACGGCTATAGCTCTTGGACGGAACGAGACAATTTCACCCAAGCCGGTACACCCGTGCACGGGCTCAGTCTGGGGTCAGGCGAGAAAGGACGCGGTGAATGGCCACCTAGTGGCGCTTTAAAATGAAAAAGCAACAACATGAGAGCGGCTATAGGCGAACGTATGTCGCATGCTTTTTCACAGCACGCGCACGAGACAGTCGTACCATACGACAGAAAACCTCCATCCGAACAACTTTGCCTTTGGGACCACTGCTGTCAATCAACTCGTCCGTTGAATATCAAAGTTTGTGGGAAAAACCACATTCGGCAAACCGGTCGCAGGTTTCGACAACCTCGATGAAAACAGACGCAGTTCAGTTCTCTGAACTCTCCGGGTCACTGGCTGACACAGCAGAAAGAGACAGAAACATAACAAAACTGGTGCAACTTCACCCTTTGGGGCAGTGGGCGGCGCCACAAGCGTCAAGAACCGCACGCTTTTTCCCTCCACGCTATCTGCTTTTAACCAGTGTGTACAGGGGAGAGCGCGAACGCAGTCCCCCACTACCATAAATTATGCAGTCGAGATTCCCACATTTGGGGAATTCGCAGGGGTCAGCACAACCGGAGTGCAATGGCCGAGCCTCGCCCTGGGTGAACCACCTTCCTGATCATGGTGTCTCCCCTGCCAGGTAAGTATGAGTTGCCTGGCCTCCAGGCAGAGGCGCCCTATCCCCCTTCGCCATCCTCAAACACGGTGACCTTCCCCTCCCCCAAGAAAAGGAAGGACGGGGCACCTTCCATTGCTTGACTGCTGCGTGCGTGCGTGCCTGACCTTGATTTGAATCAGGTGTCCCTAATCCATCCAACACAAACCCCTGATTCGACTCATCAGCTCGTTGGTAAAGACTCTCAAATAAGAGGGACATCAAAAAACGTGCTGTGACGGTGATGAGTCAGCCGGCCGGCAACCGACGCTTTTGTTCTTCTTTTTTCCCTATGCTCATATGACCGCAGCTTGCTGCTTTCTCTGTGGCACGGTCATCGTCAACGGTCACCTCATCGTCATTCTGTATGCGCTTCCTGCGTATTTCTGTATTCTCTGACAAATGTCCAGTGGTGTTGTTGGTTCTTCTATTAGTCACAACAATTCGCAGTCCCCGAAAAGGGGAAGCACACCGTTCCTGGAGGCACTGCAATACCAGGTCGATGCGTGGAGTGGACGGAGCAAGCCCCGGTTCCGGCTCCATGTGCCAAAAATCAATTTAATATGCAGTCCCCGGATAGGGGACGTATCAGATATTAAACTGATAAGAACAGATACTACACTTGATCTTAGCCAAAAGGCCGAGAAGCGATGACACAATGACGCAGCGGCAGGGGAGCCGGCAAAGGCGACGCCCATCTGGGAAGCGGTGAGGGGGGGGAGGGTTGGCAAAGGCCGTACGTCGTAGAGACCTGAAACTTTGAGGGATGGTACTAGCCACTCGCTCTACAACATCACCAAGGCTGGCCCCCCGATGGGCCCGGCGGTGGCGCTACAGCCACCGAAAGTACGAAATGGCTCGTAGCTCCCAAACCGCACGCCGCAGAACCAAGTGTCTTATATCATCGGAATCCTTGGCTCGAGCCGAGCGAGACGCATGCCTCGGATTCGAAGGTTGCGCTGGCGAAATTTTCGGGTATTTGGGATTTTGTGAAAAACCTACTTTTGCACACTAGTCCTAGGTCTTTTGCCCGATCTGGCCCAAACCAGTGCAGAAAGATTCTCTGGAGTCTGACTGTCCGTCCAGATCGGAAAAAAAGTGGGAATTTCGATTCAGCTTGGCGGCGGCAGGCCGAAACCTACGGGCTGGGCGAGGCGGGGTCTGCTAGAACGGCTATAGCTCTTGGACGGAACGAGACAATTTCACCCAAGCCGGTACACCCGTGCACGGGCTCAGTCTGGGGTCAGGCGAGAAAGGACGCGGTGAATGGCCACCTAGTGGCGCTTTAAAATGAAAAAGCAACAACATGAGAGCGGCTATAGGCGAACGTATGTCGCGTGCTTTTTCACAGCACGCGCACGAGACAGTCGTACCATACGACAGAAAACCTCCATCCGAACAACTTTGCCTTTGGGACCACTGCTGTCAATCAACTCGTCCGTTGAATATCAAAGTTTGTGGGAAAAACCACATTCGGCAAACCGGTCGCAGGTTTCGACAACCTCGATGAAAACAGACGCAGTTCAGTTCTCTGAACTCTCCGGGTCACTGGCTGACACAGCAGAAAGAGACAGAAACATAACAAAACTGGTGCAACTTCACCCTTTGGGGCAGTGGGCGGCGCCACAAGCGTCAAGAACCGCACGCTTTTTCCCTCCACGCTATCTGCTTTTAACCAGTGTGTACAGGGGAGAGCGCGAACGCAGTCCCCCACTACCATAAATTATGCAGTCGAGATTCCCACATTTGGGGAATTCGCAGGGGTCAGCACAACCGGAGTGCAATGGCCGAGCCTCGCCCTGGGTGAACCACCTTCCTGATCATGGTGTCTCCCCTGCCAGGTAAGTATGAGTTGCCTGGCCTCCAGGCAGAGGCGCCCTATCCCCCTTCGCCATCCTCAAACACGGTGACCTTCCCCTCCCCCAAGAAAAGGAAGGACGGGGCACCTTCCATTGCTTGACTGCTGCGTGCGTGCGTGCCTGACCTTGATTTGAATCAGGTGTCCCTAATCCATCCAACACAAACCCCTGATTCGACTCATCAGCTCGTTGGTAAAGACTCTCAAATAAGAGGGACATCAAAAAACGTGCTGTGACGGTGATGAGTCAGCCGGCCGGCAACCGACGCTTTTGTTCTTCTTTTTTCCCTATGCTCATATGACCGCAGCTTGCTGCTTTCTCTGTGGCACGGTCATCGTCAACGGTCACCTCATCGTCATTCTGTATGCGCTTCCTGCGTATTTCTGTATTCTCTGACAAAAGTCCAGTGGTGTTGTTGGTTCTTCTATTAGTCACAACAATTCGCAGTCCCCGAAAAGGGGAAGCACACCGTTCCTGGAGGCACTGCAATACCAGGTCGATGCGTGGAGTGGACGGAGCAAGCCCCGGTTCCGGCTCCATGTGCCAAAAATCAATTTAATATGCAGTCCCCGGATAGGGGACGTATCAGATATTAAACTGATAAGAACAGATACTACACTTGATCTTAGCCAAAAGGCCGAGAAGCGATGACACAATGACGCAGCGGCAGGGGAGCCGGCAAAGGCGACGCCCATCTGGGAAGCGGTGAGGGGGGGGAGGGTTGGCAAAGGCCGTACGTCGTAGAGACCTGAAACTTTGAGGGATGGTACTAGCCACTCGCTCTACAACATCACCAAGGCTGGCCCCCCGATGGGCCCGGCGGTGGCGCTACAGCCACCGAAAGTACGAAATGGCTCGTAGCTCCCAAACCGCACGCCGCAGAACCAAGTGTCTTATATCATCGGAATCCTTGGCTCGAGCCGAGCGAGACGCATGCCTCGGATTCGAAGGTTGCGCTGGCGAAATTTTCGGGTATTTGGGATTTTGTGAAAAACCTACTTTTGCACACTAGTCCTAGGTCTTTTGCCCGATCTGGCCCAAACCAGTGCAGAAAGATTCTCTGGAGTCTGACTGTCCGTCCAGATCGGAAAAAAAGTGGGAATTTCGATTCAGCTTGGCGGCGGCAGGCCGAAACCTACGGGCTGGGCGAGGCGGGGTCTGCTAGAACGGCTATAGCTCTTGGACGGAACGAGACAATTTCACCCAAGCCGGTACACCCGTGCACGGGCTCAGTCTGGGGTCAGGCGAGAAAGGACGCGGTGAATGGCCACCTAGTGGCGCTTTAAAATGAAAAAGCAACAACATGAGAGCGGCTATAGGCGAACGTATGTCGCGTGCTTTTTCACAGCACGCGCACGAGACAGTCGTACCATACGACAGAAAACCTCCATCCGAACAACTTTGCCTTTGGGACCACTGCTGTCAATCAACTCGTCCGTTGAATATCAAAGTTTGTGGGAAAAACCACATTCGGCAAACCGGTCGCAGGTTTCGACAACCTCGATGAAAACAGACGCAGTTCAGTTCTCTGAACTCTCCGGGTCACTGGCTGACACAGCAGAAAGAGACAGAAACATAACAAAACTGGTGCAACTTCACCCTTTGGGGCAGTGGGCGGCGCCACAAGCGTCAAGAACCGCACGCTTTTTCCCTCCACGCTATCTGCTTTTAACCAGTGTGTACAGGGGAGAGCGCGAACGCAGTCCCCCACTACCATAAATTATGCAGTCGAGATTCCCACATTTGGGGAATTCGCAGGGGTCAGCACAACCGGAGTGCAATGGCCGAGCCTCGCCCTGGGTGAACCACCTTCCTGATCATGGTGTCTCCCCTGCCAGGTAAGTATGAGTTGCCTGGCCTCCAGGCAGAGGCGCCCTATCCCCCTTCGCCATCCTCAAACACGGTGACCTTCCCCTCCCCCAAGAAAAGGAAGGACGGGGCACCTTCCATTGCTTGACTGCTGCGTGCGTGCGTGCCTGACCTTGATTTGAATCAGGTGTCCCTAATCCATCCAACACAAACCCCTGATTCGACTCATCAGCTCGTTGGTAAAGACTCTCAAATAAGAGGGACATCAAAAAACGTGCTGTGACGGTGATGAGTCAGCCGGCCGGCAACCGACGCTTTTGTTCTTCTTTTTTCCCTATGCTCATATGACCGCAGCTTGCTGCTTTCTCTGTGGCACGGTCATCGTCAACGGTCACCTCATCGTCATTCTGTATGCGCTTCCTGCGTATTTCTGTATTCTCTGACAAAAGTCCAGTGGTGTTGTTGGTTCTTCTATTAGTCACAACAATTCGCAGTCCCCGAAAAGGGGAAGCACACCGTTCCTGGAGGCACTGCAATACCAGGTCGATGCGTGGAGTGGACGGAGCAAGCCCCGGTTCCGGCTCCATGTGCCAAAAATCAATTTAATATGCAGTCCCCGGATAGGGGACGTATCAGATATTAAACTGATAAGAACAGATACTACACTTGATCTTAGCCAAAAGGCCGAGAAGCGATGACACAATGACGCAGCGGCAGGGGAGCCGGCAAAGGCGACGCCCATCTGGGAAGCGGTGAGGGGGGGGAGGGTTGGCAAAGGCCGTACGTCGTAGAGACCTGAAACTTTGAGGGATGGTACTAGCCACTCGCTCTACAACATCACCAAGGCTGGCCCCCCGATGGGCCCGGCGGTGGCGCTACAGCCACCGAAAGTACGAAATGGCTCGTAGCTCCCAAACCGCACGCCGCAGAACCAAGTGTCTTATATCATCGGAATCCTTGGCTCGAGCCGAGCGAGACGCATGCCTCGGATTCGAAGGTTGCGCTGGCGAAATTTTCGGGTATTTGGGATTTTGTGAAAAACCTACTTTTGCACACTAGTCCTAGGTCTTTTGCCCGATCTGGCCCAAACCAGTGCAGAAAGATTCTCTGGAGTCTGACTGTCCGTCCAGATCGGAAAAAAAGTGGGAATTTCGATTCAGCTTGGCGGCGGCAGGCCGAAACCTACGGGCTGGGCGAGGCGGGGTCTGCTAGAACGGCTATAGCTCTTGGACGGAACGAGACAATTTCACCCAAGCCGGTACACCCGTGCACGGGCTCAGTCTGGGGTCAGGCGAGAAAGGACGCGGTGAATGGCCACCTAGTGGCGCTTTAAAATGAAAAAGCAACAACATGAGAGCGGCTATAGGCGAACGTATGTCGCGTGCTTTTTCACAGCACGCGCACGAGACAGTCGTACCATACGACAGAAAACCTCCATCCGAACAACTTTGCCTTTGGGACCACTGCTGTCAATCAACTCGTCCGTTGAATATCAAAGTTTGTGGGAAAAACCACATTCGGCAAACCGGTCGCAGGTTTCGACAACCTCGATGAAAACAGACGCAGTTCAGTTCTCTGAACTCTCCGGGTCACTGGCTGACACAGCAGAAAGAGACAGAAACATAACAAAACTGGTGCAACTTCACCCTTTGGGGCAGTGGGCGGCGCCACAAGCGTCAAGAACCGCACGCTTTTTCCCTCCACGCTATCTGCTTTTAACCAGTGTGTACAGGGGAGAGCGCGAACGCAGTCCCCCACTACCATAAATTATGCAGTCGAGATTCCCACATTTGGGGAATTCGCAGGGGTCAGCACAACCGGAGTGCAATGGCCGAGCCTCGCCCTGGGTGAACCACCTTCCTGATCATGGTGTCTCCCCTGCCAGGTAAGTATGAGTTGCCTGGCCTCCAGGCAGAGGCGCCCTATCCCCCTTCGCCATCCTCAAACACGGTGACCTTCCCCTCCCCCAAGAAAAGGAAGGACGGGGCACCTTCCATTGCTTGACTGCTGCGTGCGTGCGTGCCTGACCTTGATTTGAATCAGGTGTCCCTAATCCATCCAACACAAACCCCTGATTCGACTCATCAGCTCGTTGGTAAAGACTCTCAAATAAGAGGGACATCAAAAAACGTGCTGTGACGGTGATGAGTCAGCCGGCCGGCAACCGACGCTTTTGTTCTTCTTTTTTCCCTATGCTCATATGACCGCAGCTTGCTGCTTTCTCTGTGGCACGGTCATCGTCAACGGTCACCTCATCGTCATTCTGTATGCGCTTCCTGCGTATTTCTGTATTCTCTGACAAAAGTCCAGTGGTGTTGTTGGTTCTTCTATTAGTCACAACAATTCGCAGTCCCCGAAAAGGGGAAGCACACCGTTCCTGGAGGCACTGCAATACCAGGTCGATGCGTGGAGTGGACGGAGCAAGCCCCGGTTCCGGCTCCATGTGCCAAAAATCAATTTAATATGCAGTCCCCGGATAGGGGACGTATCAGATATTAAACTGATAAGAACAGATACTACACTTGATCTTAGCCAAAAGGCCGAGAAGCGATGACACAATGACGCAGCGGCAGGGGAGCCGGCAAAGGCGACGCCCATCTGGGAAGCGGTGAGGGGGGGGAGGGTTGGCAAAGGCCGTACGTCGTAGAGACCTGAAACTTTGAGGGATGGTACTAGCCACTCGCTCTACAACATCACCAAGGCTGGCCCCCCGATGGGCCCGGCGGTGGCGCTACAGCCACCGAAAGTACGAAATGGCTCGTAGCTCCCAAACCGCACGCCGCAGAACCAAGTGTCTTATATCATCGGAATCCTTGGCTCGAGCCGAGCGAGACGCATGCCTCGGATTCGAAGGTTGCGCTGGCGAAATTTTCGGGTATTTGGGATTTTGTGAAAAACCTACTTTTGCACACTAGTCCTAGGTCTTTTGCCCGATCTGGCCCAAACCAGTGCAGAAAGATTCTCTGGAGTCTGACTGTCCGTCCAGATCGGAAAAAAAGTGGGAATTTCGATTCAGCTTGGCGGCGGCAGGCCGAAACCTACGGGCTGGGCGAGGCGGGGTCTGCTAGAACGGCTATAGCTCTTGGACGGAACGAGACAATTTCACCCAAGCCGGTACACCCGTGCACGGGCTCAGTCTGGGGTCAGGCGAGAAAGGACGCGGTGAATGGCCACCTAGTGGCGCTTTAAAATGAAAAAGCAACAACATGAGAGCGGCTATAGGCGAACGTATGTCGCGTGCTTTTTCACAGCACGCGCACGAGACAGTCGTACCATACGACAGAAAACCTCCATCCGAACAACTTTGCCTTTGGGACCACTGCTGTCAATCAACTCGTCCGTTGAATATCAAAGTTTGTGGGAAAAACCACATTCGGCAAACCGGTCGCAGGTTTCGACAACCTCGATGAAAACAGACGCAGTTCAGTTCTCTGAACTCTCCGGGTCACTGGCTGACACAGCAGAAAGAGACAGAAACATAACAAAACTGGTGCAACTTCACCCTTTGGGGCAGTGGGCGGCGCCACAAGCGTCAAGAACCGCACGCTTTTTCCCTCCACGCTATCTGCTTTTAACCAGTGTGTACAGGGGAGAGCGCGAACGCAGTCCCCCACTACCATAAATTATGCAGTCGAGATTCCCACATTTGGGGAATTCGCAGGGGTCAGCACAACCGGAGTGCAATGGCCGAGCCTCGCCCTGGGTGAACCACCTTCCTGATCATGGTGTCTCCCCTGCCAGGTAAGTATGAGTTGCCTGGCCTCCAGGCAGAGGCGCCCTATCCCCCTTCGCCATCCTCAAACACGGTGACCTTCCCCTCCCCCAAGAAAAGGAAGGACGGGGCACCTTCCATTGCTTGACTGCTGCGTGCGTGCGTGCCTGACCTTGATTTGAATCAGGTGTCCCTAATCCATCCAACACAAACCCCTGATTCGACTCATCAGCTCGTTGGTAAAGACTCTCAAATAAGAGGGACATCAAAAAACGTGCTGTGACGGTGATGAGTCAGCCGGCCGGCAACCGACGCTTTTGTTCTTCTTTTTTCCCTATGCTCATATGACCGCAGCTTGCTGCTTTCTCTGTGGCACGGTCATCGTCAACGGTCACCTCATCGTCATTCTGTATGCGCTTCCTGCGTATTTCTGTATTCTCTGACAAAAGTCCAGTGGTGTTGTTGGTTCTTCTATTAGTCACAACAATTCGCAGTCCCCGAAAAGGGGAAGCACACCGTTCCTGGAGGCACTGCAATACCAGGTCGATGCGTGGAGTGGACGGAGCAAGCCCCGGTTCCGGCTCCATGTGCCAAAAATCAATTTAATATGCAGTCCCCGGATAGGGGACGTATCAGATATTAAACTGATAAGAACAGATACTACACTTGATCTTAGCCAAAAGGCCGAGAAGCGATGACACAATGACGCAGCGGCAGGGGAGCCGGCAAAGGCGACGCCCATCTGGGAAGCGGTGAGGGGGGGGAGGGTTGGCAAAGGCCGTACGTCGTAGAGACCTGAAACTTTGAGGGATGGTACTAGCCACTCGCTCTACAACATCACCAAGGCTGGCCCCCCGATGGGCCCGGCGGTGGCGCTACAGCCACCGAAAGTACGAAATGGCTCGTAGCTCCCAAACCGCACGCCGCAGAACCAAGTGTCTTATATCATCGGAATCCTTGGCTCGAGCCGAGCGAGACGCATGCCTCGGATTCGAAGGTTGCGCTGGCGAAATTTTCGGGTATTTGGGATTTTGTGAAAAACCTACTTTTGCACACTAGTCCTAGGTCTTTTGCCCGATCTGGCCCAAACCAGTGCAGAAAGATTCTCTGGAGTCTGACTGTCCGTCCAGATCGGAAAAAAAGTGGGAATTTCGATTCAGCTTGGCGGCGGCAGGCCGAAACCTACGGGCTGGGCGAGGCGGGGTCTGCTAGAACGGCTATAGCTCTTGGACGGAACGAGACAATTTCACCCAAGCCGGTACACCCGTGCACGGGCTCAGTCTGGGGTCAGGCGAGAAAGGACGCGGTGAATGGCCACCTAGTGGCGCTTTAAAATGAAAAAGCAACAACATGAGAGCGGCTATAGGCGAACGTATGTCGCGTGCTTTTTCACAGCACGCGCACGAGACAGTCGTACCATACGACAGAAAACCTCCATCCGAACAACTTTGCCTTTGGGACCACTGCTGTCAATCAACTCGTCCGTTGAATATCAAAGTTTGTGGGAAAAACCACATTCGGCAAACCGGTCGCAGGTTTCGACAACCTCGATGAAAACAGACGCAGTTCAGTTCTCTGAACTCTCCGGGTCACTGGCTGACACAGCAGAAAGAGACAGAAACATAACAAAACTGGTGCAACTTCACCCTTTGGGGCAGTGGGCGGCGCCACAAGCGTCAAGAACCGCACGCTTTTTCCCTCCACGCTATCTGCTTTTAACCAGTGTGTACAGGGGAGAGCGCGAACGCAGTCCCCCACTACCATAAATTATGCAGTCGAGATTCCCACATTTGGGGAATTCGCAGGGGTCAGCACAACCGGAGTGCAATGGCCGAGCCTCGCCCTGGGTGAACCACCTTCCTGATCATGGTGTCTCCCCTGCCAGGTAAGTATGAGTTGCCTGGCCTCCAGGCAGAGGCGCCCTATCCCCCTTCGCCATCCTCAAACATGGTGACCTTCCCCTCCCCCAAGAAAAGGAAGGACGGGGCACCTTCCATTGCTTGACTGCTGCGTGCGTGCGTGCCTGACCTTGATTTGAATCAGGTGTCCCTAATCCATCCAACACAAACCCCCGATTCGACTCATCAGCTCGTTGGTAAAGACTCTCAAATAAGAGGGACATCAAAAAACGTGCTGTGACGGTGATGAGTCAGCCGGCCGGCAACCGACGCTTTTGTTCTTCTTTTTTCCCTATGCTCATATGACCGCAGCTTGCTGCTTTCTCTGTGGCACGGTCATCGTCAACGGTCACCTCATCGTCATTCTGTATGCGCTTCCTGCGTATTTCTGTATTCTCTGACAAAAGTCCAGTGGTGTTGTTGGTTCTTCTATTAGTCACAACAATTCGCAGGCCCCAAAAAGGGGAAGCACACCGTTCCTGGAGGCACTGCAATACCAGGTCGATGCGTGGAGTGGACGGAGCAAGCCCCGGTTCCGGCTCCATGTGCCAAAAATCAATTTAATATGCAGTCCCCGGATAGGGGACGTATCAGATATTAAACTGATAAGAACAGATACTACACTTGATCTTAGCCAAAAGGCCGAGAAGCGATGACACAATGACGCAGCGGCAGGGGAGCCGGCAAAGGCGACGCCCATCTGGGAAGCGGTGAGGGGGGGGAGGGTTGGCAAAGGCCGTACGTCGTAGAGACCTGAAACTTTGAGGGATGGCACTAGCCACTCGCTCTACAACATCACCAAGGCTGGCCCCCCGATGGGCCCGGCGGTGGCGCTACAGCCACCGAAAGTACGAAATGGCTCGTAGCTCCCAAACCGCACGCCGCAGAACCAAGTGTCTTATATCATCGGAATCCTTGGCTCGAGCCGAGCGAGACGCATGCCTCGGATTTGAAGGTTGCGCTGGCGAAATTTTCGGGTATTTGGGATTTTGTGAAAAACCTACTTTTGCACACTAGTCCTAGGTCTTTTGCCCGATCTGGCCCAAACCAGTGCAGAAAGATTCTCTGGAGTCTGACTGTCCGTCCAGATCGGAAAAAAAGTGGGAATTTCGATTCAGCTTGGCGGCGGCAGGCCGAAACCTACGGGCTGGGCGAGGCGGGGTCTGCTAGAACGGCTATAGCTCTTGGACGGAACGAGACAATTTCACCCAAGCCGGTACACCCGTGCACGGGCTCAGTCTGGGGTCAGGCGAGAAAGGACGCGGTGAATGGCCACCTAGTGGCGCTTTAAAATGAAAAAGCAACAACATGAGAGCGGCTATAGGCGAACGTATGTCGCGTGCTTTTTCACAGCACGCGCACGAGACAGTCGTACCATACGACAGAAAACCTCCATCCGAACAACTTTGCCTTTGGGACCACTGCTGTCAATCAACTCGTCCGTTGAATATCAAAGTTTGTGGGAAAAACCACATTCGGCAAACCGGTCGCAGGTTTCGACAACCTCGATGAAAACAGACGCAGTTCAGTTCTCTGAACTCTCCGGGTCACTGGCTGACACAGCAGAAAGAGACAGAAACATAACAAAACTGGTGCAACTTCACCCTTTGGGGCAGTGGGCGGCGCCACAAGCGTCAAGAACCGCACGCTTTTTCCCTCCACGCTATCTGCTTTTAACCAGTGTGTACAGGGGAGAGCGCGAACGCAGTCCCCCACTACCATAAATTATGCAGTCGAGATTCCCACATTTGGGGAATTCGCAGGGGTCAGCACAACCGGAGTGCAATGGCCGAGCCTCGCCCTGGGTGAACCACCTTCCTGATCATGGTGTCTCCCCTGCCAGGTAAGTATGAGTTGCCTGGCCTCCAGGCAGAGGCGCCCTATCCCCCTTCGCCATCCTCAAACACGGTGACCTTCCCCTCCCCCAAGAAAAGGAAGGACGGGGCACCTTCCATTGCTTGACTGCTGCGTGCGTGCGTGCCTGACCTTGATTTGAATCAGGTGTCCCTAATCCATCCAACACAAACCCCTGATTCGACTCATCAGCTCGTTGGTAAAGACTCTCAAATAAGAGGGACATCAAAAAACGTGCTGTGACGGTGATGAGTCAGCCGGCCGGCAACCGACGCTTTTGTTCTTCTTTTTTCCCTATGCTCATATGACCGCAGCTTGCTGCTTTCTCTGTGGCACGGTCATCGTCAACGGTCACCTCATCGTCATTCTGTATGCGCTTCCTGCGTATTTCTGTATTCTCTGACAAAAGTCCAGTGGTGTTGTTGGTTCTTCTATTAGTCACAACAATTCGCAGTCCCCGAAAAGGGGAAGCACACCGTTCCTGGAGGCACTGCAATACCAGGTCGATGCGTGGAGTGGACGGAGCAAGCCCCGGTTCCGGCTCCATGTGCCAAAAATCAATTTAATATGCAGTCCCCGGATAGGGGACGTATCAGATATTAAACTGATAAGAACAGATACTACACTTGATCTTAGCCAAAAGGCCGAGAAGCGATGACACAATGACGCAGCGGCAGGGGAGCCGGCAAAGGCGACGCCCATCTGGGAAGCGGTGAGGGGGGGGAGGGTTGGCAAAGGCCGTACGTCGTAGAGACCTGAAACTTTGAGGGATGGTACTAGCCACTCGCTCTACAACATCACCAAGGCTGGCCCCCCGATGGGCCCGGCGGTGGCGCTACAGCCACCGAAAGTACGAAATGGCTCGTAGCTCCCAAACCGCACGCCGCAGAACCAAGTGTCTTATATCATCGGAATCCTTGGCTCGAGCCGAGCGAGACGCATGCCTCGGATTCGAAGGTTGCGCTGGCGAAATTTTCGGGTATTTGGGATTTTGTGAAAAACCTACTTTTGCACACTAGTCCTAGGTCTTTTGCCCGATCTGGCCCAAACCAGTGCAGAAAGATTCTCTGGAGTCTGACTGTCCGTCCAGATCGGAAAAAAAGTGGGAATTTCGATTCAGCTTGGCGGCGGCAGGCCGAAACCTACGGGCTGGGCGAGGCGGGGTCTGCTAGAACGGCTATAGCTCTTGGACGGAACGAGACAATTTCACCCAAGCCGGTACACCCGTGCACGGGCTCAGTCTGGGGTCAGGCGAGAAAGGACGCGGTGAATGGCCACCTAGTGGCGCTTTAAAATGAAAAAGCAACAACATGAGAGCGGCTATAGGCGAACGTATGTCGCGTGCTTTTTCACAGCACGCGCACGAGACAGTCGTACCATACGACAGAAAACCTCCATCCGAACAACTTTGCCTTTGGGACCACTGCTGTCAATCAACTCGTCCGTTGAATATCAAAGTTTGTGGGAAAAACCACATTCGGCAAACCGGTCGCAGGTTTCGACAACCTCGATGAAAACAGACGCAGTTCAGTTCTCTGAACTCTCCGGGTCACTGGCTGACACAGCAGAAAGAGACAGAAACATAACAAAACTGGTGCAACTTCACCCTTTGGGGCAGTGGGCGGCGCCACAAGCGTCAAGAACCGCACGCTTTTTCCCTCCACGCTATCTGCTTTTAACCAGTGTGTACAGGGGAGAGCGCGAACGCAGTCCCCCACTACCATAAATTATGCAGTCGAGATTCCCACATTTGGGGAATTCGCAGGGGTCAGCACAACCGGAGTGCAATGGCCGAGCCTCGCCCTGGGTGAACCACCTTCCTGATCATGGTGTCTCCCCTGCCAGGTAAGTATGAGTTGCCTGGCCTCCAGGCAGAGGCGCCCTATCCCCCTTCGCCATCCTCAAACACGGTGACCTTCCCCTCCCCCAAGAAAAGGAAGGACGGGGCACCTTCCATTGCTTGACTGCTGCGTGCGTGCGTGCCTGACCTTGATTTGAATCAGGTGTCCCTAATCCATCCAACACAAACCCCTGATTCGACTCATCAGCTCGTTGGTAAAGACTCTCAAATAAGAGGGACATCAAAAAACGTGCTGTGACGGTGATGAGTCAGCCGGCCGGCAACCGACGCTTTTGTTCTTCTTTTTTCCCTATGCTCATATGACCGCAGCTTGCTGCTTTCTCTGTGGCACGGTCATCGTCAACGGTCACCTCATCGTCATTCTGTATGCGCTTCCTGCGTATTTCTGTATTCTCTGACAAAAGTCCAGTGGTGTTGTTGGTTCTTCTATTAGTCACAACAATTCGCAGTCCCCGAAAAGGGGAAGCACACCGTTCCTGGAGGCACTGCAATACCAGGTCGATGCGTGGAGTGGACGGAGCAAGCCCCGGTTCCGGCTCCATGTGCCAAAAATCAATTTAATATGCAGTCCCCGGATAGGGGACGTATCAGATATTAAACTGATAAGAACAGATTTTTTTTCTTTTGAAAGGTTTTTATTGTCACCATTTACAATCATATTTCACAAAACACACTTTCCTTTCAACACACATTTAAAACAAGCAGAACATTTAATACACATGGTTTAAAATGAAGAATTCAGTGTTTAAAATAATAAAACTAAAACCATTGTGCAAGTCTTGTTTAATAGTCCATGTGTGTGTTGAGCTTCTTAAAAGGGGGTGTGGTGTTTGCATGTAAAAAACAGTAAATAAATAAAAATAAAAATGATAAAATCCATTGTGCAAGACTGGGGGTGAGTCCTTATCAAGTTTGCATTCCCCCCCACTCTCCAGGAAGAACACTTGGCCTGCCATTTCCGGGGCTCAGCGGAGATCCCCTCTCCTCCGGCCCGCTGGCCCGCTGTTCCCGTAGCCAGAGTGGTGAGGGTGCATCTACGGGCGGTCAAGGTCGGTGGTGGCCGGGACCTTCTTTGTGTGGCCTCGGCCCCCCCGTCCGAATGACGACGTGCGGCCCACCCTGCAGCGTTGATCTTATTCTTTGCTCGCATGCGTGGAGGGGGACCGTCACGCGTTTCCCCACCAGCAGGTTTCTGGTGACCCAGATGGCATCCTTGATTACGTTAAGGGTGAGCCAGAGCGATGCAAATTCATGCGATGTTTGGGCTTTTAGGCCCTGACCCACCCCTAGGATGGCGAGCTTGTAATCCACCTGGGCCCCACCCGCTGGCAGGCACGGGAAAAACAGGGGGCCGGCCCTGGCCCACAGGTCCCGCGCAGCACCGCACTCCCAGAGCAGATGGTAGACGGTCTCCGGGGATTTGCACCCGGACCGCGGGCAGATGGGATTTTTGGCCATGCCTCTGGAGTGCATAACCGCCCTGACCGGGAGGATCTCATGAGCCACCATCCATGACAAGTCCTTGTGTCGATTCTGGAGAGCGGGGTGAGCAGCATTCTTCCAGACCAATTTTGCCTCACTTAGAGTGAGGTTTGGAATTGGACTCACCGGTTCCCGGTCCTGCACAAAGGAGACAAGAGATTTGTGGTTGGTTAAAATGGTGACGTCTTGTTGTTCTAAAAAATGTTTCTTTAAAAACTTTTTTATAAAACTGTACTCTGTGGGTAGATTAAAAGATACTGGACTTCTCAAATCAATTGGTAAAATCTTCAGTGCTCTTAGGTAAGACCCCATCCAAAACCGTGCCATGGCTGCCGTCTTATTTTCTTTGGATGGGGTCGTGGCATATCTTAAATGTAGGGCGGTGAAGCGGCTGCCTAAAAACAGGTGGGGGTCTGGGAGCCCTTTTCCACCATTTTCTGGTCTCCTCTTGACCACGTCCCTCTTCAACCTCTCCCACTTGGACCCCCACAGGAAATAAAACACCGCCCTTTCTAATTTCTTTAGGAATTTCCTAGGTGGGATAAAAACAGAACAAACAAGTGACATTAGAGGTAAAATGATGGCTTTAAAAATTAAAACTTTGCCCTCCAAAGTCATCTGTCGTAGTCCCCAAAACCCCAGTCTTTTCCTAACTTTCCCTAATAAGTCAGTCCAGTTTTCCCGTCCACCCCCTTCCTTGTCAAATTTAACTCCTAAAATCTTAAAATCTGTCTCCTTAAAATCTACATTAAGTCCGCCTGTGTCTCTGTCGTCCCACGGTCCAAAGAGCAGGGCCTCGGACTTGCTTCTGTTGAGTTTTGCGCCCGAGGCCCGACCGTACCAGTCCGTCAAGTCCATAGCTCTTTGTATTGATAAAACGTCCGTGGCTAAAAGAGTTACGTCGTCCATGTAGAGCACACATGTCGCTGTCAGTCCACTGGTCCCTGGAATGTCTATTCCTTTTATCCATGTATCCCTTCTCAAGATCTGTGCCAGTGGCTCAATACAAGCCACATACAAAAGGGGGGATAAAGGACACCCCTGACGGACACCGCTGCGAATATTTACCGCTTTAGAGAGATGACCATTTACAAGGATTTTGCTGACTAAGCCCTCGTACAGCAGTCCCACCCAAGCTATGAACCTCTTCGGAAAACCCATTTTTTGCAGTACCTGAAACAGGTACTGGTGCGAGACTCGGTCAAACGCTTTCTCAAAATCTAAATTTAGGACTACTAGCCGGATGTTTCTGTCTCTCGCAAAACAGATGGCATCTCTAATCAGAACCAGGCTGTCTGTTATCCTTCTTCCGGGCACAGCACAAGCTTGATCCGGGTGGATTACGTCCTCTAAAACTGTCGACATACGTGTGGCTAAAATCTTACTAAAAAGTTTACAATCAAAATTTAAAAGAGTGATTGGTCTCCAGTTTTTTAAGTCAGTCCGGTCTCCTGTTTTGTAAAGTAAAGAAACTATCCCTGTTCTAAAACTGTCTGGAAGTTTGTCAACCGTCTCAAAGTCTTTAAAAACAGTCAATAGTTCATGAGCTAAAATATCCCAAAAGGTTAGATAAAATTCCAGGGGGAGTCCATCTACTCCTGGGGACTTCCCCCTTTTAAAACTTTTGAGGGATTTGTGCATTTCTAAAATGGTAAAATCTTGGGTTAAAAGCTCATTTTCACTGTTGACTTTACTGACTATGAATTCTAAAACTTCCTTTACAGTATCACTGTTTACATATTTTGTACTATATAATTCTCTGTAAAAATCCTCAACCCCTTTTAAAATTTCCCTTGTCGTTTTTGCTTCCCCCCCTTCTACTTTTACATTGACTATATTCCTTCTTTGTGTCATTATCTTTTTAAAAAAGTACCTAGTACATTTTTCACCTTCTTCTATTTCTCTTTCTTTACTTCTTAAAATGACCCCTTTGCTCTGAAGACTGGATAAAACTGACATTTCTTTTTTAACCTCTTGTATTTCATCATTAAAATCAAAACCATTGTTAAAAAGGGTAAAATATCTCTGTAGTCTTTTTTGCAGCCCCATCATGTGTCTCCTTTCCTTATCTTTCTTTTCTTTACCTACTTTCCTAAAAAACTGTCTCGTCCGGTCTTTTACCATCTCCCACCAATGTGCATGTGTCTCATAAAAGTCTCGGAGGGTCTGCCATTGGCTGAACTGCTCCCTATATTCCTTTACTACGTCCTCATCTTCTAAGAGGGAGCAGTTCAGCTTCCACAGCCCTCCCCCTACCGTCACACCCGTGGGTAGTGAAAGGGTGCAGGATAGCATTAGGTGGTCAGAAAAGAAGAGGGGAGTCAATGTAGCATCGGTTGGCGGGCAGTCTCTTGTAAAAATATAGTCGATTCGAGAGGCTTTGGCGCCATCACTACTGAACCAAGTGTAGCCCTCCTCTCTTTGATGCATGTTTTTAAAACAGTCGACTAAATTAAAATCTCTAACTAAACCCTGTAATAAAACCGATGTCTTATCAATTTTAAAATCTTCTCCAACCCTCTTTCTATCTTTTTTTGATAACACACAATTAAAATCCCCTGCCACCACTACCGGAACTCTTCCTAACATGTGGGGCTGCAAGTCTTCTAAAAGCTCATACCTATCATTTTTTTCCGTAAAACCATACACATTAAGAACATTAAAATCTCTACCTAAAAAATTTAGATTTGCTAAAAGCGCTCGCCCTTCCCTCACCACCGTGCTGCCCTTCACCAAGATATTTGGGTTTTTAATTAAAATGGCAACACCGTCGTTCTTGTTAAGGTTTGAGCCGCTCCATATGGAGGGACCAGGGGGCCATAGCTCCTCCATTTTTTTATACCTGTTTAAAAAGGGTAGAGCACACTCCTGTAATAAAAACAAATCTGATTTGCAAGTATTTAAAAAGGATAAAATGCTCTGTGCTCGTATGGTGGCTCTCACGCTTCTCACATTTATGGTTGAAATGGTGAGGGCCATGAGCAGTGTTATTAAAAAGGTATGAGACATTTAAGACAATGATAAAAAGACTACAATAAAACCATTAAAAACGTATTATGTTATATCTTGTTTCACCTGCTTTTCCTTTCTCCCCTGAGGACTAGGGTCGGGAAAGCAAGTGCTCACCACCTCAGGAGCTACAGAGGAATCCTCTTGCATCTCCTTTGGTGATGATGTTCTTAGCTTTATGTGCAAAAAAGATACCTCATTTGGGGATTCTAGGGGCCATATATGTTCCAGATCTTCCAAAACGGAACTATCTGGACTATGTGCTGCCCTAGCTTTCTTCTCCTCTATATCAGATAGAGGAGATCCCGCAGGTCTTTTTTGCACCTGAGCATTTGGGAGTGAAAAGTTAATTTCACTCCCACTGGATTCCACCGCTAGGTCTGAAACCGTTTCTAGGGAGGAAACTGTTGTTTCCTCTCTTTCCTCTTCTTCCATTTCTTTCACATGTTCTATTGTTTCCTCCCTTTCCTCTTCTTCCATTTCTTTGTCAGGTTCTGTTGGAGAACATGACTCCGCCCCTGTGGCCGCCCCACTTCCTTGTTCCTGACCACTCCCTGAGGCTGGCTGGGAAATTGAAATTCCCGCCAAAACCTCAGGGACCACCTCCTCTCTTTGTTCTTTTGATTGTTCTGGTTGTGGGGCGGCCATTTTGTTGCCTTTGAGTTTGTTGGCAAAACTTTTTGGGCAATCTCTGTAGAGATGGTTTGATTCTCCACATAGGTTGCACCGCCTGCCATTGGTACAATCATCAAAAATGTGCCCAATTTCTTTACACTTCCCACACACTAACTCTTGGCATGCATCGGCTAGATGCCCAACTCTTCCGCATTTCCTACACAACTTAGGCATCCCTTGGTAGTGTATGTAGCCTCTGTTTTCTCCCAGCACAATCATGGAAGGCAGATGTTTCAGGCCTTGGTAGCCCCCAGCTTCTTCCCATTGTTTAATGGGAATCCGCCAGGAGCAGTTCCAAATGCCGTCCTCATCTAGCACTTTGATAGGCTGGCTTCTAACAGTGCAAAATCTACCCAACCAGACACAAATATCATCCCCTGTCACTGTTTCGTTAAACATTCTGACAATCACAGTTTTAAGTGTGTTATCTGAAAGTTTTTCCACAGTGAACATGGAGAACTGGGCCTTAACAGAGTCAAACCTTTGCCAAAAGTCATTCAGCAGGGAAGCAGTTTTAAAACTCAAATCAAAACCTTTGTTCAGGGGCAGAGTCATCAAACAGTTTAAATCCTCAGGTCTAAAATTGAGGGTTTTCTGGATCAGCTTCCTGGAGAAGTCTAGACGAGACAACCCCAGGAGCTTACCATCCACCTCTCTAAATAAAAAGCGTACGCTGTGGTGCCTCCGCATGCCAGCACGAGCAGCCGACATGGTGGAGGCACCAACAGCCTAAAAACGGTAAAATAACAATAAATACAATAAATAGATAAAATAATAAAAGTCTTACCTTAAAACTTGTTGAACCGTAAAAAAGCAGGATCACTCTACCTCTCAGAAGTTGTGCGGCTCGGGACACAAAAGGATCTCGAGCCAGGAAACCTCAGAGAGGCGATCGCAGTCTCAACCGTTCGACCAGATACTTGATCTTAGCCAAAAGGCCGAGAAGCGATGACACAATGACGCAGCGGCAGGGGAGCCGGCAAAGGCGACGCCCATCTGGGAAGCGGTGAGGGGGGGGAGGGTTGGCAAAGGCCGTACGTCGTAGAGACCTGAAACTTTGAGGGATGGTACTAGCCACTCGCTCTACAACATCACCAAGGCTGGCCCCCCGATGGGCCCGGCGGTGGCGCTACAGCCACCGAAAGTACGAAATGGCTCGTAGCTCCCAAACCGCACGCCGCAGAACCAAGTGTCTTATATCATCGGAATCCTTGGCTCGAGCCGAGCGAGACGCATGCCTCGGATTCGAAGGTTGCGCTGGCGAAATTTTCGGGTATTTGGGATTTTGTGAAAAACCTACTTTTGCACACTAGTCCTAGGTCTTTTGCCCGATCTGGCCCAAACCAGTGCAGAAAGATTCTCTGGAGTCTGACTGTCCGTCCAGATCGGAAAAAAAGTGGGAATTTCGATTCAGCTTGGCGGCGGCAGGCCGAAACCTACGGGCTGGGCGAGGCGGGGTCTGCTAGAACGGCTATAGCTCTTGGACGGAACGAGACAATTTCACCCAAGCCGGTACACCCGTGCACGGGCTCAGTCTGGGGTCAGGCGAGAAAGGACGCGGTGAATGGCCACCTAGTGGCGCTTTAAAATGAAAAAGCAACAACATGAGAGCGGCTATAGGCGAACGTATGTCGCGTGCTTTTTCACAGCACGCGCACGAGACAGTCGTACCATACGACAGAAAACCTCCATCCGAACAACTTTGCCTTTGGGACCACTGCTGTCAATCAACTCGTCCGTTGAATATCAAAGTTTGTGGGAAAAACCACATTCGGCAAACCGGTCGCAGGTTTCGACAACCTCGATGAAAACAGACGCAGTTCAGTTCTCTGAACTCTCCGGGTCACTGGCTGACACAGCAGAAAGAGACAGAAACATAACAAAACTGGTGCAACTTCACCCTTTGGGGCAGTGGGCGGCGCCACAAGCGTCAAGAACCGCACGCTTTTTCCCTCCACGCTATCTGCTTTTAACCAGTGTGTACAGGGGAGAGCGCGAACGCAGTCCCCCACTACCATAAATTATGCAGTCGAGATTCCCACATTTGGGGAATTCGCAGGGGTCAGCACAACCGGAGTGCAATGGCCGAGCCTCGCCCTGGGTGAACCACCTTCCTGATCATGGTGTCTCCCCTGCCAGGTAAGTATGAGTTGCCTGGCCTCCAGGCAGAGGCGCCCTATCCCCCTTCGCCATCCTCAAACATGGTGACCTTCCCCTCCCCCAAGAAAAGGAAGGACGGGGCACCTTCCATTGCTTGACTGCTGCGTGCGTGCGTGCCTGACCTTGATTTGAATCAGGTGTCCCTAATCCATCCAACACAAACCCCCGATTCGACTCATCAGCTCGTTGGTAAAGACTCTCAAATAAGAGGGACATCAA
Source organism: Pseudorasbora parva (assembly GCF_024679245.1). Classification (NCBI taxonomy): domain Eukaryota; kingdom Metazoa; phylum Chordata; class Actinopteri; order Cypriniformes; family Gobionidae; genus Pseudorasbora; species Pseudorasbora parva. The sequence continues at coordinate 911,224 of NW_027125104.1, read as the reverse complement.
AAAACGTGCTGTGACGGTGATGAGTCAGCCGGCCGGCAACCGACGCTTTTGTTCTTCTTTTTTCCCTATGCTCATATGACCGCAGCTTGCTGCTTTCTCTGTGGCACGGTCATCGTCAACGGTCACCTCATCGTCATTCTGTATGCGCTTCCTGCGTATTTCTGTATTCTCTGACAAAAGTCCAGTGGTGTTGTTGGTTCTTCTATTAGTCACAACAATTCGCAGGCCCCAAAAAGGGGAAGCACACCGTTCCTGGAGGCACTGCAATACCAGGTCGATGCGTGGAGTGGACGGAGCAAGCCCCGGTTCCGGCTCCATGTGCCAAAAATCAATTTAATATGCAGTCCCCGGATAGGGGACGTATCAGATATTAAACTGATAAGAACAGATACTACACTTGATCTTAGCCAAAAGGCCGAGAAGCGATGACACAATGACGCAGCGGCAGGGGAGCCGGCAAAGGCGACGCCCATCTGGGAAGCGGTGAGGGGGGGGAGGGTTGGCAAAGGCCGTACGTCGTAGAGACCTGAAACTTTGAGGGATGGCACTAGCCACTCGCTCTACAACATCACCAAGGCTGGCCCCCCGATGGGCCCGGCGGTGGCGCTACAGCCACCGAAAGTACGAAATGGCTCGTAGCTCCCAAACCGCACGCCGCAGAACCAAGTGTCTTATATCATCGGAATCCTTGGCTCGAGCCGAGCGAGACGCATGCCTCGGATTTGAAGGTTGCGCTGGCGAAATTTTCGGGTATTTGGGATTTTGTGAAAAACCTACTTTTGCACACTAGTCCTAGGTCTTTTGCCCGATCTGGCCCAAACCAGTGCAGAAAGATTCTCTGGAGTCTGACTGTCCGTCCAGATCGGAAAAAAAGTGGGAATTTCGATTCAGCTTGGCGGCGGCAGGCCGAAACCTACGGGCTGGGCGAGGCGGGGTCTGCTAGAACGGCTATAGCTCTTGGACGGAACGAGACAATTTCACCCAAGCCGGTACACCCGTGCACGGGCTCAGTCTGGGGTCAGGCGAGAAAGGACGCGGTGAATGGCCACCTAGTGGCGCTTTAAAATGAAAAAGCAACAACATGAGAGCGGCTATAGGCGAACGTATGTCGCGTGCTTTTTCACAGCACGCGCACGAGACAGTCGTACCATACGACAGAAAACCTCCATCCGAACAACTTTGCCTTTGGGACCACTGCTGTCAATCAACTCGTCCGTTGAATATCAAAGTTTGTGGGAAAAACCACATTCGGCAAACCGGTCGCAGGTTTCGACAACCTCGATGAAAACAGACGCAGTTCAGTTCTCTGAACTCTCCGGGTCACTGGCTGACACAGCAGAAAGAGACAGAAACATAACAAAACTGGTGCAACTTCACCCTTTGGGGCAGTGGGCGGCGCCACAAGCGTCAAGAACCGCACGCTTTTTCCCTCCACGCTATCTGCTTTTAACCAGTGTGTACAGGGGAGAGCGCGAACGCAGTCCCCCACTACCATAAATTATGCAGTCGAGATTCCCACATTTGGGGAATTCGCAGGGGTCAGCACAACCGGAGTGCAATGGCCGAGCCTCGCCCTGGGTGAACCACCTTCCTGATCATGGTGTCTCCCCTGCCAGGTAAGTATGAGTTGCCTGGCCTCCAGGCAGAGGCGCCCTATCCCCCTTCGCCATCCTCAAACACGGTGACCTTCCCCTCCCCCAAGAAAAGGAAGGACGGGGCACCTTCCATTGCTTGACTGCTGCGTGCGTGCGTGCCTGACCTTGATTTGAATCAGGTGTCCCTAATCCATCCAACACAAACCCCTGATTCGACTCATCAGCTCGTTGGTAAAGACTCTCAAATAAGAGGGACATCAAAAAACGTGCTGTGACGGTGATGAGTCAGCCGGCCGGCAACCGACGCTTTTGTTCTTCTTTTTTCCCTATGCTCATATGACCGCAGCTTGCTGCTTTCTCTGTGGCACGGTCATCGTCAACGGTCACCTCATCGTCATTCTGTATGCGCTTCCTGCGTATTTCTGTATTCTCTGACAAAAGTCCAGTGGTGTTGTTGGTTCTTCTATTAGTCACAACAATTCGCAGTCCCCGAAAAGGGGAAGCACACCGTTCCTGGAGGCACTGCAATACCAGGTCGATGCGTGGAGTGGACGGAGCAAGCCCCGGTTCCGGCTCCATGTGCCAAAAATCAATTTAATATGCAGTCCCCGGATAGGGGACGTATCAGATATTAAACTGATAAGAACAGATTTTTTTTCTTTTGAAAGGTTTTTATTGTCACCATTTACAATCATATTTCACAAAACACACTTTCCTTTCAACACACATTTAAAACAAGCAGAACATTTAATACACATGGTTTAAAATGAAGAATTCAGTGTTTAAAATAATAAAACTAAAACCATTGTGCAAGTCTTGTTTAATAGTCCATGTGTGTGTTGAGCTTCTTAAAAGGGGGTGTGGTGTTTGCATGTAAAAAACAGTAAATAAATAAAAATAAAAATGATAAAATCCATTGTGCAAGACTGGGGGTGAGTCCTTATCAAGTTTGCATTCCCCCCCACTCTCCAGGAAGAACACTTGGCCTGCCATTTCCGGGGCTCAGCGGAGATCCCCTCTCCTCCGGCCCGCTGGCCCGCTGTTCCCGTAGCCAGAGTGGTGAGGGTGCATCTACGGGCGGTCAAGGTCGGTGGTGGCCGGGACCTTCTTTGTGTGGCCTCGGCCCCCCCGTCCGAATGACGACGTGCGGCCCACCCTGCAGCGTTGATCTTATTCTTTGCTCGCATGCGTGGAGGGGGACCGTCACGCGTTTCCCCACCAGCAGGTTTCTGGTGACCCAGATGGCATCCTTGATTACGTTAAGGGTGAGCCAGAGCGATGCAAATTCATGCGATGTTTGGGCTTTTAGGCCCTGACCCACCCCTAGGATGGCGAGCTTGTAATCCACCTGGGCCCCACCCGCTGGCAGGCACGGGAAAAACAGGGGGCCGGCCCTGGCCCACAGGTCCCGCGCAGCACCGCACTCCCAGAGCAGATGGTAGACGGTCTCCGGGGATTTGCACCCGGACCGCGGGCAGATGGGATTTTTGGCCATGCCTCTGGAGTGCATAACCGCCCTGACCGGGAGGATCTCATGAGCCACCATCCATGACAAGTCCTTGTGTCGATTCTGGAGAGCGGGGTGAGCAGCATTCTTCCAGACCAATTTTGCCTCACTTAGAGTGAGGTTTGGAATTGGACTCACCGGTTCCCGGTCCTGCACAAAGGAGACAAGAGATTTGTGGTTGGTTAAAATGGTGACGTCTTGTTGTTCTAAAAAATGTTTCTTTAAAAACTTTTTTATAAAACTGTACTCTGTGGGTAGATTAAAAGATACTGGACTTCTCAAATCAATTGGTAAAATCTTCAGTGCTCTTAGGTAAGACCCCATCCAAAACCGTGCCATGGCTGCCGTCTTATTTTCTTTGGATGGGGTCGTGGCATATCTTAAATGTAGGGCGGTGAAGCGGCTGCCTAAAAACAGGTGGGGGTCTGGGAGCCCTTTTCCACCATTTTCTGGTCTCCTCTTGACCACGTCCCTCTTCAACCTCTCCCACTTGGACCCCCACAGGAAATAAAACACCGCCCTTTCTAATTTCTTTAGGAATTTCCTAGGTGGGATAAAAACAGAACAAACAAGTGACATTAGAGGTAAAATGATGGCTTTAAAAATTAAAACTTTGCCCTCCAAAGTCATCTGTCGTAGTCCCCAAAACCCCAGTCTTTTCCTAACTTTCCCTAATAAGTCAGTCCAGTTTTCCCGTCCACCCCCTTCCTTGTCAAATTTAACTCCTAAAATCTTAAAATCTGTCTCCTTAAAATCTACATTAAGTCCGCCTGTGTCTCTGTCGTCCCACGGTCCAAAGAGCAGGGCCTCGGACTTGCTTCTGTTGAGTTTTGCGCCCGAGGCCCGACCGTACCAGTCCGTCAAGTCCATAGCTCTTTGTATTGATAAAACGTCCGTGGCTAAAAGAGTTACGTCGTCCATGTAGAGCACACATGTCGCTGTCAGTCCACTGGTCCCTGGAATGTCTATTCCTTTTATCCATGTATCCCTTCTCAAGATCTGTGCCAGTGGCTCAATACAAGCCACATACAAAAGGGGGGATAAAGGACACCCCTGACGGACACCGCTGCGAATATTTACCGCTTTAGAGAGATGACCATTTACAAGGATTTTGCTGACTAAGCCCTCGTACAGCAGTCCCACCCAAGCTATGAACCTCTTCGGAAAACCCATTTTTTGCAGTACCTGAAACAGGTACTGGTGCGAGACTCGGTCAAACGCTTTCTCAAAATCTAAATTTAGGACTACTAGCCGGATGTTTCTGTCTCTCGCAAAACAGATGGCATCTCTAATCAGAACCAGGCTGTCTGTTATCCTTCTTCCGGGCACAGCACAAGCTTGATCCGGGTGGATTACGTCCTCTAAAACTGTCGACATACGTGTGGCTAAAATCTTACTAAAAAGTTTACAATCAAAATTTAAAAGAGTGATTGGTCTCCAGTTTTTTAAGTCAGTCCGGTCTCCTGTTTTGTAAAGTAAAGAAACTATCCCTGTTCTAAAACTGTCTGGAAGTTTGTCAACCGTCTCAAAGTCTTTAAAAACAGTCAATAGTTCATGAGCTAAAATATCCCAAAAGGTTAGATAAAATTCCAGGGGGAGTCCATCTACTCCTGGGGACTTCCCCCTTTTAAAACTTTTGAGGGATTTGTGCATTTCTAAAATGGTAAAATCTTGGGTTAAAAGCTCATTTTCACTGTTGACTTTACTGACTATGAATTCTAAAACTTCCTTTACAGTATCACTGTTTACATATTTTGTACTATATAATTCTCTGTAAAAATCCTCAACCCCTTTTAAAATTTCCCTTGTCGTTTTTGCTTCCCCCCCTTCTACTTTTACATTGACTATATTCCTTCTTTGTGTCATTATCTTTTTAAAAAAGTACCTAGTACATTTTTCACCTTCTTCTATTTCTCTTTCTTTACTTCTTAAAATGACCCCTTTGCTCTGAAGACTGGATAAAACTGACATTTCTTTTTTAACCTCTTGTATTTCATCATTAAAATCAAAACCATTGTTAAAAAGGGTAAAATATCTCTGTAGTCTTTTTTGCAGCCCCATCATGTGTCTCCTTTCCTTATCTTTCTTTTCTTTACCTACTTTCCTAAAAAACTGTCTCGTCCGGTCTTTTACCATCTCCCACCAATGTGCATGTGTCTCATAAAAGTCTCGGAGGGTCTGCCATTGGCTGAACTGCTCCCTATATTCCTTTACTACGTCCTCATCTTCTAAGAGGGAGCAGTTCAGCTTCCACAGCCCTCCCCCTACCGTCACACCCGTGGGTAGTGAAAGGGTGCAGGATAGCATTAGGTGGTCAGAAAAGAAGAGGGGAGTCAATGTAGCATCGGTTGGCGGGCAGTCTCTTGTAAAAATATAGTCGATTCGAGAGGCTTTGGCGCCATCACTACTGAACCAAGTGTAGCCCTCCTCTCTTTGATGCATGTTTTTAAAACAGTCGACTAAATTAAAATCTCTAACTAAACCCTGTAATAAAACCGATGTCTTATCAATTTTAAAATCTTCTCCAACCCTCTTTCTATCTTTTTTTGATAACACACAATTAAAATCCCCTGCCACCACTACCGGAACTCTTCCTAACATGTGGGGCTGCAAGTCTTCTAAAAGCTCATACCTATCATTTTTTTCCGTAAAACCATACACATTAAGAACATTAAAATCTCTACCTAAAAAATTTAGATTTGCTAAAAGCGCTCGCCCTTCCCTCACCACCGTGCTGCCCTTCACCAAGATATTTGGGTTTTTAATTAAAATGGCAACACCGTCGTTCTTGTTAAGGTTTGAGCCGCTCCATATGGAGGGACCAGGGGGCCATAGCTCCTCCATTTTTTTATACCTGTTTAAAAAGGGTAGAGCACACTCCTGTAATAAAAACAAATCTGATTTGCAAGTATTTAAAAAGGATAAAATGCTCTGTGCTCGTATGGTGGCTCTCACGCTTCTCACATTTATGGTTGAAATGGTGAGGGCCATGAGCAGTGTTATTAAAAAGGTATGAGACATTTAAGACAATGATAAAAAGACTACAATAAAACCATTAAAAACGTATTATGTTATATCTTGTTTCACCTGCTTTTCCTTTCTCCCCTGAGGACTAGGGTCGGGAAAGCAAGTGCTCACCACCTCAGGAGCTACAGAGGAATCCTCTTGCATCTCCTTTGGTGATGATGTTCTTAGCTTTATGTGCAAAAAAGATACCTCATTTGGGGATTCTAGGGGCCATATATGTTCCAGATCTTCCAAAACGGAACTATCTGGACTATGTGCTGCCCTAGCTTTCTTCTCCTCTATATCAGATAGAGGAGATCCCGCAGGTCTTTTTTGCACCTGAGCATTTGGGAGTGAAAAGTTAATTTCACTCCCACTGGATTCCACCGCTAGGTCTGAAACCGTTTCTAGGGAGGAAACTGTTGTTTCCTCTCTTTCCTCTTCTTCCATTTCTTTCACATGTTCTATTGTTTCCTCCCTTTCCTCTTCTTCCATTTCTTTGTCAGGTTCTGTTGGAGAACATGACTCCGCCCCTGTGGCCGCCCCACTTCCTTGTTCCTGACCACTCCCTGAGGCTGGCTGGGAAATTGAAATTCCCGCCAAAACCTCAGGGACCACCTCCTCTCTTTGTTCTTTTGATTGTTCTGGTTGTGGGGCGGCCATTTTGTTGCCTTTGAGTTTGTTGGCAAAACTTTTTGGGCAATCTCTGTAGAGATGGTTTGATTCTCCACATAGGTTGCACCGCCTGCCATTGGTACAATCATCAAAAATGTGCCCAATTTCTTTACACTTCCCACACACTAACTCTTGGCATGCATCGGCTAGATGCCCAACTCTTCCGCATTTCCTACACAACTTAGGCATCCCTTGGTAGTGTATGTAGCCTCTGTTTTCTCCCAGCACAATCATGGAAGGCAGATGTTTCAGGCCTTGGTAGCCCCCAGCTTCTTCCCATTGTTTAATGGGAATCCGCCAGGAGCAGTTCCAAATGCCGTCCTCATCTAGCACTTTGATAGGCTGGCTTCTAACAGTGCAAAATCTACCCAACCAGACACAAATATCATCCCCTGTCACTGTTTCGTTAAACATTCTGACAATCACAGTTTTAAGTGTGTTATCTGAAAGTTTTTCCACAGTGAACATGGAGAACTGGGCCTTAACAGAGTCAAACCTTTGCCAAAAGTCATTCAGCAGGGAAGCAGTTTTAAAACTCAAATCAAAACCTTTGTTCAGGGGCAGAGTCATCAAACAGTTTAAATCCTCAGGTCTAAAATTGAGGGTTTTCTGGATCAGCTTCCTGGAGAAGTCTAGACGAGACAACCCCAGGAGCTTACCATCCACCTCTCTAAATAAAAAGCGTACGCTGTGGTGCCTCCGCATGCCAGCACGAGCAGCCGACATGGTGGAGGCACCAACAGCCTAAAAACGGTAAAATAACAATAAATACAATAAATAGATAAAATAATAAAAGTCTTACCTTAAAACTTGTTGAACCGTAAAAAAGCAGGATCACTCTACCTCTCAGAAGTTGTGCGGCTCGGGACACAAAAGGATCTCGAGCCAGGAAACCTCAGAGAGGCGATCGCAGTCTCAACCGTTCGACCAGATACTTGATCTTAGCCAAAAGGCCGAGAAGCGATGACACAATGACGCAGCGGCAGGGGAGCCGGCAAAGGCGACGCCCATCTGGGAAGCGGTGAGGGGGGGGAGGGTTGGCAAAGGCCGTACGTCGTAGAGACCTGAAACTTTGAGGGATGGTACTAGCCACTCGCTCTACAACATCACCAAGGCTGGCCCCCCGATGGGCCCGGCGGTGGCGCTACAGCCACCGAAAGTACGAAATGGCTCGTAGCTCCCAAACCGCACGCCGCAGAACCAAGTGTCTTATATCATCGGAATCCTTGGCTCGAGCCGAGCGAGACGCATGCCTCGGATTCGAAGGTTGCGCTGGCGAAATTTTCGGGTATTTGGGATTTTGTGAAAAACCTACTTTTGCACACTAGTCCTAGGTCTTTTGCCCGATCTGGCCCAAACCAGTGCAGAAAGATTCTCTGGAGTCTGACTGTCCGTCCAGATCGGAAAAAAAGTGGGAATTTCGATTCAGCTTGGCGGCGGCAGGCCGAAACCTACGGGCTGGGCGAGGCGGGGTCTGCTAGAACGGCTATAGCTCTTGGACGGAACGAGACAATTTCACCCAAGCCGGTACACCCGTGCACGGGCTCAGTCTGGGGTCAGGCGAGAAAGGACGCGGTGAATGGCCACCTAGTGGCGCTTTAAAATGAAAAAGCAACAACATGAGAGCGGCTATAGGCGAACGTATGTCGCGTGCTTTTTCACAGCACGCGCACGAGACAGTCGTACCATACGACAGAAAACCTCCATCCGAACAACTTTGCCTTTGGGACCACTGCTGTCAATCAACTCGTCCGTTGAATATCAAAGTTTGTGGGAAAAACCACATTCGGCAAACCGGTCGCAGGTTTCGACAACCTCGATGAAAACAGACGCAGTTCAGTTCTCTGAACTCTCCGGGTCACTGGCTGACACAGCAGAAAGAGACAGAAACATAACAAAACTGGTGCAACTTCACCCTTTGGGGCAGTGGGCGGCGCCACAAGCGTCAAGAACCGCACGCTTTTTCCCTCCACGCTATCTGCTTTTAACCAGTGTGTACAGGGGAGAGCGCGAACGCAGTCCCCCACTACCATAAATTATGCAGTCGAGATTCCCACATTTGGGGAATTCGCAGGGGTCAGCACAACCGGAGTGCAATGGCCGAGCCTCGCCCTGGGTGACCCACCTTCCTGATCATGGTGTCTCCCCTGCCAGGTAAGTATGAGTTGCCTGGCCTCCAGGCAGAGGCGCCCTATCCCCCTTCGCCATCCTCAAACACGGTGACCTTCCCCTCCCCCAAGAAAAGGAAGGACGGGGCACCTTCCATTGCTTGACTGCTGCGTGCGTGCGTGCCTGACCTTGATTTGAATCAGGTGTCCCTAATCCATCCAACACAAACCCCCGATTCGACTCATCAGCTCGTTGGTAAAGACTCTCAAATAAGAGGGACATCAAAAAACGTGCTGTGACGGTGATGAGTCAGCCGGCCGGCAACCGACGCTTTTGTTCTTCTTTTTTCCCTATGCTCATATGACCGCAGCTTGCTGCTTTCTCTGTGGCACGGTCATCGTCAACGGTCACCTCATCGTCATTCTGTATGCGCTTCCTGCGTATTTCTGTATTCTCTGACAAAAGTCCAGTGGTGTTGTTGGTTCTTCTATTAGTCACAACAATTCGCAGGCCCCAAAAAGGGGAAGCACACCGTTCCTGGAGACACTGCAATACCAGGTCGATGCGTGGAGTGGACGGAGCAAGCCCCGGTTCCGGCTCCATGTGCCAAAAATCAATTTAATATGCAGTCCCCGGATAGGGGACGTATCAGATATTAAACTGATAAGAACAGATACTACACTTGATCTTAGCCAAAAGGCCGAGAAGCGATGACACAATGACGCAGCGGCAGGGGAGCCGGCAAAGGCGACGCCCATCTGGGAAGCGGTGAGGGGGGGGAGGGTTGGCAAAGGCCGTACGTCGTAGAGACCTGAAACTTTGAGGGATGGCACTAGCCACTCGCTCTACAACATCACCAAGGCTGGCCCCCCGATGGGCCCGGCGGTGGCGCTACAGCCACCGAAAGTACGAAATGGCTCGTAGCTCCCAAACCGCACGCCGCAGAACCAAGTGTCTTATATCATCGGAATCCTTGGCTCGAGCCGAGCGAGACGCATGCCTCGGATTCGAAGGTTGCGCTGGCGAAATTTTCGGGTATTTGGGATTTTGTGAAAAACCTACTTTTGCACACTAGTCCTAGGTCTTTTGCCCGATCTGGCCCAAACCAGTGCAGAAAGATTCTCTGGAGTCTGACTGTCCGTCCAGATCGGAAAAAAAGTGGGAATTTCGATTCAGCTTGGCGGCGGCAGGCCGAAACCTACGGGCTGGGCGAGGCGGGGTCTGCTAGAACGGCTATAGCTCTTGGACGGAACGAGACAATTTCACCCAAGCCGGTACACCCGTGCACGGGCTCAGTCTGGGGTCAGGCGAGAAAGGACGCGGTGAATGGCCACCTAGTGGCGCTTTAAAATGAAAAAGCAACAACATGAGAGCGGCTATAGGCGAACGTATGTCGCGTGCTTTTTCACAGCACGCGCACGAGACAGTCGTACCATACGACAGAAAACCTCCATCCGAACAACTTTGCCTTTGGGACCACTGCTGTCAATCAACTCGTCCGTTGAATATCAAAGTTTGTGGGAAAAACCACATTCGGCAAACCGGTCGCAGGTTTCGACAACCTCGATGAAAACAGACGCAGTTCAGTTCTCTGAACTCTCCGGGTCACTGGCTGACACAGCAGAAAGAGACAGAAACATAACAAAACTGGTGCAACTTCACCCTTTGGGGCAGTGGGCGGCGCCACAAGCGCCAAGAACCGCACGCTTTTTCCCTCCACGCTATCTGCTTTTAACCAGTGTGTACAGGGGAGAGCGCGAACGCAGTCCCCCACTACCATAAATTATGCAGTCGAGATTCCCACATTTGGGGAATTCGCAGGGGTCAGCACAACCGGAGTGCAATGGCCGAGCCTCGCCCTGGGTGAACCACCTTCCTGATCATGGTGTCTCCCCTGCCAGGTAAGTATGAGTTGCCTGGCCTCCAGGCAGAGGCGCCCTATCCCCCTTCGCCATCCTCAAACACGGTGACCTTCCCCTCCCCCAAGAAAAGGAAGGACGGGGCACCTTCCATTGCTTGACTGCTGCGTGCGTGCGTGCCTGACCTTGATTTGAATCAGGTGTCCCTAATCCATCCAACACAAACCCCTGATTCGACTCATCAGCTCGTTGGTAAAGACTCTCAAATAAGAGGGACATCAAAAAACGTGCTGTGACGGTGATGAGTCAGCCGGCCGGCAACCGACGCTTTTGTTCTTCTTTTTTCCCTATGCTCATATGACCGCAGCTTGCTGCTTTCTCTGTGGCACGGTCATCGTCAACGGTCACCTCATCGTCATTCTGTATGCGCTTCCTGCGTATTTCTGTATTCTCTGACAAAAGTCCAGTGGTGTTGTTGGTTCTTCTATTAGTCACAACAATTCGCAGTCCCCGAAAAGGCACTGCAATACCAGGTCGATGCGTGGAGTGGACGGAGCAAGCCCCGGTTCCGGCTCCATGTGCCAAAAATCAATTTAATATGCAGTCCCCGGATAGGGGACGTATCAGATATTAAACTGATAAGAACAGATACTACACTTGATCTTAGCCAAAAGGCCGAGAAGCGATGACACAATGACGCAGCGGCAGGGGAGCCGGCAAAGGCGACGCCCATCTGGGAAGCGGTGAGGGGGGGGAGGGTTGGCAAAGGCCGTACGTCGTAGAGACCTGAAACTTTGAGGGATGGTACTAGCCACTCGCTCTACAACATCACCAAGGCTGGCCCCCCGATGGGCCCGGCGGTGGCGCTACAGCCACCGAAAGTACGAAATGGCTCGTAGCTCCCAAACCGCACGCCGCAGAACCAAGTGTCTTATATCATCGGAATCCTTGGCTCGAGCCGAGCGAGACGCATGCCTCGGATTCGAAGGTTGCGCTGGCGAAATTTTCGGGTATTTGGGATTTTGTGAAAAACCTACTTTTGCACACTAGTCCTAGGTCTTTTGCCCGATCTGGCCCAAACCAGTGCAGAAAGATTCTCTGGAGTCTGACTGTCCGTCCAGATCGGAAAAAAAGTGGGAATTTCGATTCAGCTTGGCGGCGGCAGGCCGAAACCTACGGGCTGGGCGAGGCGGGGTCTGCTAGAACGGCTATAGCTCTTGGACGGAACGAGACAATTTCACCCAAGCCGGTACACCCGTGCACGGGCTCAGTCTGGGGTCAGGCGAGAAAGGACGCGGTGAATGGCCACCTAGTGGCGCTTTAAAATGAAAAAGCAACAACATGAGAGCGGCTATAGGCGAACGTATGTCGCGTGCTTTTTCACAGCACGCGCACGAGACAGTCGTACCATACGACAGAAAACCTCCATCCGAACAACTTTGCCTTTGGGACCACTGCTGTCAATCAACTCGTCCGTTGAATATCAAAGTTTGTGGGAAAAACCACATTCGGCAAACCGGTCGCAGGTTTCGACAACCTCGATGAAAACAGACGCAGTTCAGTTCTCTGAACTCTCCGGGTCACTGGCTGACACAGCAGAAAGAGACAGAAACATAACAAAACTGGTGCAACTTCACCCTTTGGGGCAGTGGGCGGCGCCACAAGCGCCAAGAACCGCACGCTTTTTCCCTCCACGCTATCTGCTTTTAACCAGTGTGTACAGGGGAGAGCGCGAACGCAGTCCCCCACTACCATAAATTATGCAGTCGAGATTCCCACATTTGGGGAATTCGCAGGGGTCAGCACAACCGGAGTGCAATGGCCGAGCCTCGCCCTGGGTGAACCACCTTCCTGATCATGGTGTCTCCCCTGCCAGGTAAGTATGAGTTGCCTGGCCTCCAGGCAGAGGCGCCCTATCCCCCTTCGCCATCCTCAAACACGGTGACCTTCCCCTCCCCCAAGAAAAGGAAGGACGGGGCACCTTCCATTGCTTGACTGCTGCGTGCGTGCGTGCCTGACCTTGATTTGAATCAGGTGTCCCTAATCCATCCAACACAAACCCCTGATTCGACTCATCAGCTCGTTGGTAAAGACTCTCAAATAAGAGGGACATCAAAAAACGTGCTGTGACGGTGATGAGTCAGCCGGCCGGCAACCGACGCTTTTGTTCTTCTTTTTTCCCTATGCTCATATGACCGCAGCTTGCTGCTTTCTCTGTGGCACGGTCATCGTCAACGGTCACCTCATCGTCATTCTGTATGCGCTTCCTGCGTATTTCTGTATTCTCTGACAAAAGTCCAGTGGTGTTGTTGGTTCTTCTATTAGTCACAACAATTCGCAGTCCCCGAAAAGGCACTGCAATACCAGGTCGATGCGTGGAGTGGACGGAGCAAGCCCCGGTTCCGGCTCCATGTGCCAAAAATCAATTTAATATGCAGTCCCCGGATAGGGGACGTATCAGATATTAAACTGATAAGAACAGATACTACACTTGATCTTAGCCAAAAGGCCGAGAAGCGATGACACAATGACGCAGCGGCAGGGGAGCCGGCAAAGGCGACGCCCATCTGGGAAGCGGTGAGGGGGGGGAGGGTTGGCAAAGGCCGTACGTCGTAGAGACCTGAAACTTTGAGGGATGGTACTAGCCACTCGCTCTACAACATCACCAAGGCTGGCCCCCCGATGGGCCCGGCGGTGGCGCTACAGCCACCGAAAGTACGAAATGGCTCGTAGCTCCCAAACCGCACGCCGCAGAACCAAGTGTCTTATATCATCGGAATCCTTGGCTCGAGCCGAGCGAGACGCATGCCTCGGATTCGAAGGTTGCGCTGGCGAAATTTTCGGGTATTTGGGATTTTGTGAAAAACCTACTTTTGCACACTAGTCCTAGGTCTTTTGCCCGATCTGGCCCAAACCAGTGCAGAAAGATTCTCTGGAGTCTGACTGTCCGTCCAGATCGGAAAAAAAGTGGGAATTTCGATTCAGCTTGGCGGCGGCAGGCCGAAACCTACGGGCTGGGCGAGGCGGGGTCTGCTAGAACGGCTATAGCTCTTGGACGGAACGAGACAATTTCACCCAAGCCGGTACACCCGTGCACGGGCTCAGTCTGGGGTCAGGCGAGAAAGGACGCGGTGAATGGCCACCTAGTGGCGCTTTAAAATGAAAAAGCAACAACATGAGAGCGGCTATAGGCGAACGTATGTCGCGTGCTTTTTCACAGCACGCGCACGAGACAGTCGTACCATACGACAGAAAACCTCCATCCGAACAACTTTGCCTTTGGGACCACTGCTGTCAATCAACTCGTCCGTTGAATATCAAAGTTTGTGGGAAAAACCACATTCGGCAAACCGGTCGCAGGTTTCGACAACCTCGATGAAAACAGACGCAGTTCAGTTCTCTGAACTCTCCAGGTCACTGGCTGACACAGCAGAAAGAGACAGAAACATAACAAAACTGGTGCAACTTCACCCTTTGGGGCAGTGGGCGGCGCCACAAGCGTCAAGAACCGCACGCTTTTTCCCTCCACGCTATCTGCTTTTAACCAGTGTGTACAGGGGAGAGCGCGAACGCAGTCCCCCACTACCATAAATTATGCAGTCGAGATTCCCACATTTGGGGAATTCGCAGGGGTCAGCACAACCGGAGTGCAATGGCCGAGCCTCGCCCTGGGTGAACCACCTTCCTGATCATGGTGTCTCCCCTGCCAGGTAAGTATGAGTTGCCTGGCCTCCAGGCAGAGGCGCCCTATCCCCCTTCGCCATCCTCAAACACGGTGACCTTCCCCTCCCCCAAGAAAAGGAAGGACGGGGCACCTTCCATTGCTTGACTGCTGCGTGCGTGCGTGCCTGACCTTGATTTGAATCAGGTGTCCCTAATCCATCCAACACAAACCCCTGATTCGACTCATCAGCTCGTTGGTAAAGACTCTCAAATAAGACGGGACATCAAAAAACGTGCTGTGACGGTGATGAGTCAGCCGGCCGGCAACCGACGCTTTTGTTCTTCTTTTTTCCCTATGCTCATATGACCGCAGCTTGCTGCTTTCTCTGTGGCACGGTCATCGTCAACGGTCACCTCATCGTCATTCTGTATGCGCTTCCTGCGTATTTCTGTATTCTCTGACAAAAGTCCAGTGGTGTTGTTGGTTCTTCTATTAGTCACAACAATTCGCAGTCCCCAAAAAGGGGAAGCACACCGTTCCTGGAGGCACTGCAATACCAGGTCGATGCGTGGAGTGGACGGAGCAAGCCCCGGTTCCGGCTCCATGTGCCAAAAATCAATTTAATATGCAGTCCCCGGATAGGGGACGTATCAGATATTAAACTGATAAGAACAGATACTACACTTGATCTTAGCCAAAAGGCCGAGAAGCGATGACACAATGACGCAGCGGCAGGGGAGCCGGCAAAGGCGACGCCCATCTGGGAAGCGGTGAGGGGGGGGAGGGTTGGCAAAGGCCGTACGTCGTAGAGACCTGAAACTTTGAGGGATGGCACTAGCCACTCGCTCTACAACATCACCAAGGCTGGCCCCCCGATGGGCCCGGCGGTGGCGCTACAGCCACCGAAAGTACGAAATGGCTCGTAGCTCCCAAACCGCACGCCGCAGAACCAAGTGTCTTATATCATCGGAATCCTTGGCTCGAGCCGAGCGAGACGCATGCCTCGGATTCGAAGGTTGCGCTGGCGAAATTTTCGGGTATTTGGGATTTTGTGAAAAACCTACTTTTGCACACTAGTCCTAGGTCTTTTGCCCGATCTGGCCCAAACCAGTGCAGAAAGATTCTCTGGAGTCTGACTGTCCGTCCAGATCGGAAAAAAAGTGGGAATTTCGATTCAGCTTGGCGGCGGCAGGCCGAAACCTACGGGCTGGGCGAGGCGGGGTCTGCTAGAACGGCTATAGCTCTTGGACGGAACGAGACAATTTCACCCAAGCCGGTACACCCGTGCACGGGCTCAGTCTGGGGTCAGGCGAGAAAGGACGCGGTGAATGGCCACCTAGTGGCGCTTTAAAATGAAAAAGCAACAACATGAGAGCGGCTATAGGCGAACGTATGTCGCGTGCTTTTTCACAGCACGCGCACGAGACAGTCGTACCATACGACAGAAAACCTCCATCCGAACAACTTTGCCTTTGGGACCACTGCTGTCAATCAACTCGTCCGTTGAATATCAAAGTTTGTGGGAAAAACCACATTCGGCAAACCGGTCGCAGGTTTCGACAACCTCGATGAAAACAGACGCAGTTCAGTTCTCTGAACTCTCCGGGTCACTGGCTGACACAGCAGAAAGAGACAGAAACATAACAAAACTGGTGCAACTTCACCCTTTGGGGCAGTGGGCGGCGCCACAAGCGCCAAGAACCGCACGCTTTTTCCCTCCACGCTATCTGCTTTTAACCAGTGTGTACAGGGGAGAGCGCGAACGCAGTCCCCCACTACCATAAATTATGCAGTCGAGATTCCCACATTTGGGGAATTCGCAGGGGTCAGCACAACCGGAGTGCAATGGCCGAGCCTCGCCCTGGGTGAACCACCTTCCTGATCATGGTGTCTCCCCTGCCAGGTAAGTATGAGTTGCCTGGCCTCCAGGCAGAGGCGCCCTATCCCCCTTCGCCATCCTCAAACACGGTGACCTTCCCCTCCCCCAAGAAAAGGAAGGACGGGGCACCTTCCATTGCTTGACTGCTGCGTGCGTGCGTGCCTGACCTTGATTTGAATCAGGTGTCCCTAATCCATCCAACACAAACCCCTGATTCGACTCATCAGCTCGTTGGTAAAGACTCTCAAATAAGAGGGACATCAAAAAACGTGCTGTGACGGTGATGAGTCAGCCGGCCGGCAACCGACGCTTTTGTTCTTCTTTTTTCCCTATGCTCATATGACCGCAGCTTGCTGCTTTCTCTGTGGCACGGTCATCGTCAACGGTCACCTCATCGTCATTCTGTATGCGCTTCCTGCGTATTTCTGTATTCTCTGACAAAAGTCCAGTGGTGTTGTTGGTTCTTCTATTAGTCACAACAATTCGCAGTCCCCGAAAAGGCACTGCAATACCAGGTCGATGCGTGGAGTGGACGGAGCAAGCCCCGGTTCCGGCTCCATGTGCCAAAAATCAATTTAATATGCAGTCCCCGGATAGGGGACGTATCAGATATTAAACTGATAAGAACAGATACTACACTTGATCTTAGCCAAAAGGCCGAGAAGCGATGACACAATGACGCAGCGGCAGGGGAGCCGGCAAAGGCGACGCCCATCTGGGAAGCGGTGAGGGGGGGGAGGGTTGGCAAAGGCCGTACGTCGTAGAGACCTGAAACTTTGAGGGATGGTACTAGCCACTCGCTCTACAACATCACCAAGGCTGGCCCCCCGATGGGCCCGGCGGTGGCGCTACAGCCACCGAAAGTACGAAATGGCTCGTAGCTCCCAAACCGCACGCCGCAGAACCAAGTGTCTTATATCATCGGAATCCTTGGCTCGAGCCGAGCGAGACGCATGCCTCGGATTCGAAGGTTGCGCTGGCGAAATTTTCGGGTATTTGGGATTTTGTGAAAAACCTACTTTTGCACACTAGTCCTAGGTCTTTTGCCCGATCTGGCCCAAACCAGTGCAGAAAGATTCTCTGGAGTCTGACTGTCCGTCCAGATCGGAAAAAAAGTGGGAATTTCGATTCAGCTTGGCGGCGGCAGGCCGAAACCTACGGGCTGGGCGAGGCGGGGTCTGCTAGAACGGCTATAGCTCTTGGACGGAACGAGACAATTTCACCCAAGCCGGTACACCCGTGCACGGGCTCAGTCTGGGGTCAGGCGAGAAAGGACGCGGTGAATGGCCACCTAGTGGCGCTTTAAAATGAAAAAGCAACAACATGAGAGCGGCTATAGGCGAACGTATGTCGCGTGCTTTTTCACAGCACGCGCACGAGACAGTCGTACCATACGACAGAAAACCTCCATCCGAACAACTTTGCCTTTGGGACCACTGCTGTCAATCAACTCGTCCGTTGAATATCAAAGTTTGTGGGAAAAACCACATTCGGCAAACCGGTCGCAGGTTTCGACAACCTCGATGAAAACAGACGCAGTTCAGTTCTCTGAACTCTCCAGGTCACTGGCTGACACAGCAGAAAGAGACAGAAACATAACAAAACTGGTGCAACTTCACCCTTTGGGGCAGTGGGCGGCGCCACAAGCGTCAAGAACCGCACGCTTTTTCCCTCCACGCTATCTGCTTTTAACCAGTGTGTACAGGGGAGAGCGCGAACGCAGTCCCCCACTACCATAAATTATGCAGTCGAGATTCCCACATTTGGGGAATTCGCAGGGGTCAGCACAACCGGAGTGCAATGGCCGAGCCTCGCCCTGGGTGAACCACCTTCCTGATCATGGTGTCTCCCCTGCCAGGTAAGTATGAGTTGCCTGGCCTCCAGGCAGAGGCGCCCTATCCCCCTTCGCCATCCTCAAACACGGTGACCTTCCCCTCCCCCAAGAAAAGGAAGGACGGGGCACCTTCCATTGCTTGACTGCTGCGTGCGTGCGTGCCTGACCTTGATTTGAATCAGGTGTCCCTAATCCATCCAACACAAACCCCTGATTCGACTCATCAGCTCGTTGGTAAAGACTCTCAAATAAGACGGGACATCAAAAAACGTGCTGTGACGGTGATGAGTCAGCCGGCCGGCAACCGACGCTTTTGTTCTTCTTTTTTCCCTATGCTCATATGACCGCAGCTTGCTGCTTTCTCTGTGGCACGGTCATCGTCAACGGTCACCTCATCGTCATTCTGTATGCGCTTCCTGCGTATTTCTGTATTCTCTGACAAAAGTCCAGTGGTGTTGTTGGTTCTTCTATTAGTCACAACAATTCGCAGTCCCCAAAAAGGGGAAGCACACCGTTCCTGGAGGCACTGCAATACCAGGTCGATGCGTGGAGTGGACGGAGCAAGCCCCGGTTCCGGCTCCATGTGCCAAAAATCAATTTAATATGCAGTCCCCGGATAGGGGACGTATCAGATATTAAACTGATAAGAACAGATACTACACTTGATCTTAGCCAAAAGGCCGAGAAGCGATGACACAATGACGCAGCGGCAGGGGAGCCGGCAAAGGCGACGCCCATCTGGGAAGCGGTGAGGGGGGGGAGGGTTGGCAAAGGCCGTACGTCGTAGAGACCTGAAACTTTGAGGGATGGCACTAGCCACTCGCTCTACAACATCACCAAGGCTGGCCCCCCGATGGGCCCGGCGGTGGCGCTACAGCCACCGAAAGTACGAAATGGCTCGTAGCTCCCAAACCGCACGCCGCAGAACCAAGTGTCTTATATCATCGGAATCCTTGGCTCGAGCCGAGCGAGACGCATGCCTCGGATTCGAAGGTTGCGCTGGCGAAATTTTCGGGTATTTGGGATTTTGTGAAAAACCTACTTTTGCACACTAGTCCTAGGTCTTTTGCCCGATCTGGCCCAAACCAGTGCAGAAAGATTCTCTGGAGTCTGACTGTCCGTCCAGATCGGAAAAAAAGTGGGAATTTCGATTCAGCTTGGCGGCGGCAGGCCGAAACCTACGGGCTGGGCGAGGCGGGGTCTGCTAGAACGGCTATAGCTCTTGGACGGAACGAGACAATTTCACCCAAGCCGGTACACCCGTGCACGGGCTCAGTCTGGGGTCAGGCGAGAAAGGACGCGGTGAATGGCCACCTAGTGGCGCTTTAAAATGAAAAAGCAACAACATGAGAGCGGCTATAGGCGAACGTATGTCGCGTGCTTTTTCACAGCACGCGCACGAGACAGTCGTACCATACGACAGAAAACCTCCATCCGAACAACTTTGCCTTTGGGACCACTGCTGTCAATCAACTCGTCCGTTGAATATCAAAGTTTGTGGGAAAAACCACATTCGGCAAACCGGTCGCAGGTTTCGACAACCTCGATGAAAACAGACGCAGTTCAGTTCTCTGAACTCTCCGGGTCACTGGCTGACACAGCAGAAAGAGACAGAAACATAACAAAACTGGTGCAACTTCACCCTTTGGGGCAGTGGGCGGCGCCACAAGCGTCAAGAACCGCACGCTTTTTCCCTCCACGCTATCTGCTTTTAACCAGTGTGTACAGGGGAGAGCGCGAACGCAGTCCCCCACTACCATAAATTATGCAGTCGAGATTCCCACATTTGGGGAATTCGCAGGGGTCAGCACAACCGGAGTGCAATGGCCGAGCCTCGCCCTGGGTGAACCACCTTCCTGATCATGGTGTCTCCCCTGCCAGGTAAGTATGAGTTGCCTGGCCTCCAGGCAGAGGCGCCCTATCCCCCTTCGCCATCCTCAAACACGGTGACCTTCCCCTCCCCCAAGAAAAGGAAGGACGGGGCACCTTCCATTGCTTGACTGCTGCGTGCGTGCGTGACCTTGATTTGAATCAGGTGTCCCTAATCCATCCAACACAAACCCCCGATTCGACTCATCAGCTCGTTGGTAAAGACTCTCAAATAAGAGGGACATCAAAAAACGTGCTGTGACGGTGATGAGTCAGCCGGCCGGCAACCGACGCTTTTGTTCTTCTTTTTTCCCTATGCTCATATGACCGCAGCTTGCTGCTTTCTCTGTGGCACGGTCATCGTCAACGGTCACCTCATCGTCATTCTGTATGCGCTTCCTGCGTATTTCTGTATTCTCTGACAAAAGTCCAGTGGTGTTGTTGGTTCTTCTATTAGTCACAACAATTCGCAGTCCCCAAAAAGGGGAAGCACACCGTTCCTGGAGGCACTGCAATACCAGGTCGATGCGTGGAGTGGACGGAGCAAGCCCCGGTTCCGGCTCCATGTGCCAAAAAACAATTTAATATGCAGTCCCCGGATAGGGGACGTATCAGATATTAAACTGATAAGAACAGATTTTTTCTTTTGAAAGGTTTTTATTGTCACCATTTACAATCATATTTCACAAAACACACTTTCCTTTCAACACACATTTAAAACAAGCAGAACATTTAATACACATGGTTTAAAATGAAGAATTCAGTGTTTAAAATAATAAAACTAAAACCATTGTGCAAGTCGTGTTTAATAGTCCATGCGTGTGTTGAGTTTCTTAAAAGGGGGTGTGGTGTTTGCATGTAAAAATCAGTAGATAAATAAAATAAAGATGATAAAATCCATTGTGCAAGACTGGGGGTGAGTCCTTATCAAGTCTGCATTCCCCCCCACTCTCCAGGAAGAACACTTGGCCTGCCATTTCCGGGGGTCAGCGGAGATCCCCTCTCCTCCGGCCCGCTGGCCCGCTGTTCCCGTAGCCAGAGTGGTGAGGGTGCATCTACGGGCGGTCAAGGTCGGTGGTGGCCGGGACCTCCTTTGTGTGGCCTCGGCCCCCCCGTCCGAATGACGACGTGCGGCCCACCCTGCAGCGTTGATCTTATTCTTTGCTCGCATGCGTGGAGGGGGACCGTCACGCGTTTCCCCACCAGCAGGTTTCTGGTGACCCAGATGGCATCCTTGATTACGTTAAGGGTGAGCCAGAGCGATGCAAATTCATGCGATGTTTGGGCTTTTAGGCCCTGACCCACCCCTAGGATGGCGAGCTTGTAGTCCACCTGGGCCCCACCCGCTGGCAGGCACGGGAAAAACAGGGGGCCGGCCCTGGCCCACAGGTCCCGCGCAGCACCGCACTCCCAGAGCAGATGGTAGACGGTCTCCGGGGATTTGCACCCGGACCGCGGGCAGATGGGATTTTTGGCCATGCCTCTGGAGTGCATAACCGCCCTGACCGGGAGGATCTCATGAGCCACCATCCATGACAAGTCCTTGTGTCCATTCTGGAGAGCGGGGTGAGCAGCATTCTTCCAGACCAATTTTGCCTCACTTAGAGTGAGGTTTGGAATTGGACTCACCGGTTCCCGGTCCTGCACAAAGGAGACAAGAGATTTGTGGTTGGTTAAAATAGTGACGTCTTGTTGTTCTAAAAAATGTTTCTTTAAAAACTTTTTTATAAAACTGTACTCTGTGGGTAGATTAAAAGATACAGGACTACTCAAATCAATTGGTAAAATCTTCAATGCTCTTAGGTAAGACCCCATCCAAAACCGTGCCATGGCTGCTGTCTTATTTTCTTTGGATGGGGTCGTGGCATATCTTAAATGTAGGGCGGTGAAGCGGCTGCCTAAAAACAGGTGGGGGTCTGGGAGCCCTTTTCCACCATTTTCTGGTCTCCTCTTGACCACGTCCCTCTTCAACCTCTCCCACTTGGACCCCCACAGGAAATAAAACACCGCCCTTTCTAATTTCTTTAGGAATTTCCTAGGTGGGATAAAAACAGAACAAACAAGTGACATTAGAGGTAAAATGATGGCTTTAAAAATTAAAACTTTGCCCTCCAAAGTCATCTGTCGTAGTCCCCAAAACCCCAGTCTTTTCCTAACTTTCCCTAATAAGTCAGTCCAGTTTTCCCGTCCACCCCCTTCCTTGTCAAATTTAACTCCTAAAATCTTAAAATCTGTCTCCTTAAAATCTACATTAAGTCCGCCTGTGTCTCTGTCGTCCCACGGTCCAAAGAGCAGGGCCTCGGACTTGCTTCTGTTGAGTTTTGCGCCCGAGGCCCGACCGTACCAGTCCGTCAAGTCCATAGCTCTTTGTATTGATAAAACGTCCGTGGCTAAAAGAGTTACGTCGTCCATGTAGAGCACACATGTCGCTGTCAGTCCACTGGTCCCTGGAATGTCTATTCCTTTTATCCGTGTATCCCTTCTCAAGATCTGTGCCAGTGGCTCAATACAAGCCACATACAAAAGGGGGGATAAAGGACACCCCTGACGGACACCGCTGCGAATATTTACCGCTTTAGAGAGATGACCATTTACAAGGATTTTGCTGACTAAGCCCTCGTACAGCAGTCCCACCCAAGCTATGAACCTCTTCGGAAAACCCATTTTTTGCAGTACCTGAAACAGGTACTGGTGCGAGACTCGGTCAAAAGCTTTCTCAAAATCTAAATTTAGGACTACTAGCCGGATGTTTCTGTCTCTCGCAAAACAGATGGCATCTCTAATCAGAACCAGGCTGTCTGTTATCCTTCTTCCGGGCACAGCACAAGCTTGATCCGGGTGGATTACGTCCTCTAAAACTGTCGACATACGTGTGGCTAAAATCTTACTAAAAAGTTTACAATCAAAATTTAAAAGAGTGATTGGTCTCCAGTTTTTTAAGTCAGTCCGGTCTCCTGTTTTGTAAAGTAAAGAAACTATCCCTGTTCTAAAACTGTCTGGAAGTTTGTCAACCGTCTCAAAGTCTTTAAAAACAGTCAATAGTTCATGAGCTAAAATATCCCAAAAGGTTAGATAAAATTCCAGGGGGAGTCCATCTACTCCTGGGGACTTCCCCCTTTTAAAACTTTTGAGGGATTTGTGCATTTCTAAAATGGTAAAATCTTGGGTTAAAAGCTCATTTTCACTGTTGACTTTACTGACTATGAATTCTAAAACTTCCTTTACAGTATCACTGTTTACATATTTTGTACTATATAATTCTCTGTAAAAATCTTCAACCCCTTTTAAAATTTCCTTTGTCGTTTTTGCTTCCCTCCCTTCTACTTTTACATTGACTATATTCCTTCTTTGTGTCATTATCTTTTTAAAAAAGTACCTAGTACATTTTTCACCTTCTTCTATTTCTCTTTCTTTACTTCTTAAAATGACCCCTTTGCTCTGAAGACTGGATAAAACTGACATTTCTCTTTTAACCTCTTGTATTTCATCATTAAAATCAAAACCATTGTTAAAAAGGGTAAAATATCTCTGTAGTCTTTTTTGCAGCCCCATCATGTGTCTCCTTTCCTTATCTTTCTTTTCTTTTCCTACTTTCCTAAAAAACTGTCTCGTCCTGTCTTTTACCATCTCCCACCAATGTGCATGTGTCTCATAAAAGTCTCGGAGGGTCTGCCATTGGCTGAACTGCTCCCTATATTCCTTTACTACGTCCTCATCTTCTAAGAGGGAGCAGTTCAGCTTCCACAGCCCTCCCCCTACCGTCACACCCGTGGGTAGTGAAAGGGTGCAGGATAGCATTAGGTGGTCAGAAAAGAAGAGGGGAGTCAATGTAGCATCGGTTGGCGGGCAGTCTCTTGTAAAAATATAGTCGATTCGAGAGGCTTTGGCGCCATCACTACTGAACCAAGTGTAGCCCTCCTCTCTTTGATGCATGTTTTTAAAACAGTCGACTAAATTAAAATCTCTAACTAAACCCTGTAATAAAACCGATGTCTTATCAATTTTAAAATCTTCTCCAACCCTCTTTCTGTCTTTTTTTGATAACACACAATTAAAATCCCCTGCCACCACTACCGGAACTCTTCCTAACATGTGGGGCTGCAAGTCTTCTAAAAGCTCATACCTATCATTTTTTCCGGTAAAACCATACACATTAAGAACATTAAAATCTCTACCTAAAAAATTTAGATTTGCTAAAAGCGCTCGCCCTTCCCTCACCACCGTGCTGCCCTTCACCAAGATATTTGGGTTTTTAATTAAAATGGCAACACCGTCGTTCTTGTTAAGGTTTGAGCCGCTCCATATGGAGGGACCAGGGGGCCATAGCTCCTCCATTTTTGTGTACCTGTTTAAAAAGGGTAGAGCACACTCCTGTAATAAAAACAAATCTGATTTACAAGTATTTAAAAAGGATAAAATGCTCTGTGCTCGTATGGTGGCTCTCACGCTTCTCACATTTATGGTTGAAATGGTGAGGGCCATGAGCAGTGTTATTAAAAAGGTATGAGACATTTAAAACAATGATAAAAAGACTACAATAAAACCATTAAAAACCTATTATGTTATATCTTGTTTCACCTGCTTTTCCTTTCTCCCTTGAGGACTAGGGTCGGGAAAGCAAGTGCTCACCACCTCAGGAGCTACAGAGGAATCCTCTTGCATCTCCTTTGGTGATGATGTTCTTAGCTTTATGTGCAAAAAAGATACCTCATTTGGGGATTCTAGGGGCCATATATGTTCCAGATCTTCCAAAACGGAACTATCTGGACTATGTGCTGCCCTAGCTTTCTTCTCCTCTATATCAGATAGAGGAGATCCCGCAGGTCTTTTTTGCACCTGAGCATTTGGGAGTGAAAAGTTAATTTCACTCCCACTGGATTCCACCGCTAGGTCTGAAACCGTTTCTAGGGAGGAAACTGTTGATTCCTCTCTTTCCTC
Organism: Pseudorasbora parva; assembly: GCF_024679245.1. Classification (NCBI taxonomy): domain Eukaryota; kingdom Metazoa; phylum Chordata; class Actinopteri; order Cypriniformes; family Gobionidae; genus Pseudorasbora; species Pseudorasbora parva. The sequence goes on along the minus strand of NW_027125104.1, from coordinate 886,289 downwards.
TTCTTCCATTTCTTTCACATGTTCTATTGTTTCCTCCCTTTCCTCTTCTTCCATTTCTTTGTCAGGTTCTGTTGGAGAACATGACTCCGCCCCTGTGGCCGCCCCACTTGCTTGTTCCTGACCACTCCCTGAGGCTGGCTGGGAAATTGAAATTCCCGCCAAAACCTCAGGGACCACCTCCTCTCTTTGTTCTTTTGATTGTTCTGGTTGTGGGGCGGCCATTTTGTTGCCTTTGAGTTTGTTGGCAAAACTTTTTGGGCAATCTCTGTAGAGATGGTTTGATTCTCCACATAGGTTGCACCGCCTGCCATTGGTACAATCATCAAAAATGTGCCCAATTTCTTTACACTTCCCACACACTAACTCTTGGCATGCATCGGCTAGATGCCCAACTCTTCCACATTTCCTACACAACTTAGGCATCCCTTGGTAGTGTATGTAGCCTCTGTTTTCTCCCAGCACAATCATGGAAGGCAGATGTTTCAGGCCTTGATAGCCCCCAGCCTCTTCCCATTGTTTAATGGGAATCCGCCAGGAGCAATTCCAAATGCCGTCCTCATCTAGCACTTTGATAGGCTGGCTTCTAACAGTGCAAAATCTACCCAACCAGACACAAATATCATCCCCTGTCACTGTTTCGTTAAACATTCTGACAATCACAGTTTTAAGTGTGTTATCTGAAAGTTTTTCCACAGTGAACATGGAGAACTGGGCCTTAACAGAGTCAAACCTTTGCCAAAAGTCATTCAGCAGGGAAGCAGTTTTAAAACTCAAATCAAAACCCTTGTTCAGGGGCAGAGTCATCAAACAGTTTAAATCCTCAGGTCTAAAATTGAGGGTTTTCTGGATCAGCTTCCTGGAGAAGTCTAGACGAGACAACCCCAGGAGCTTACCATCCACCTCTCTAAATAAAAAGCGTACGCTGTGGTGCCTCCGCATGCCAGCACGAGCAGCCGACATGGTGGAGGCACCAACAGCCTAAAAACTGTAAAATAACAATAAATACAATAAATAGATAAAATAATAAAAGTCTTACCTTAAAACTTGTTGAACCGTAAAAAAGCAGGATCACTCTACCTCTCAGAAGTTGTGCGGCTCGGGACACAAAAGGATCTCGAGCCAGGAAACCTCAGAGAGGCGATCGCAGTCTCAACCGTTCGACCAGATACTTGATCTTAGCCAAAAGGCCGAGAAGCGATGACACAATGACGCAGCGGCAGGGGAGCCGGCAAAGGCGACGCCCATCTGGGAAGCGGTGAGGGGGGGGAGGGTTGGCAAAGGCCGTACGTCGTAGAGACCTGAAACTTTGAGGGATGGTACTAGCCACTCGCTCTACAACATCACCAAGGCTGGCCCCCCGATGGGCCCGGCGGTGGCGCTACAGCCACCGAAAGTACGAAATGGCTCGTAGCTCCCAAACCGCACGCCGCAGAACCAAGTGTCTTATATCATCGGAATCCTTGGCTCGAGCCGAGCGAGACGCATGCCTCGGATTCGAAGGTTGCGCTGGCGAAATTTTCGGGTATTTGGGATTTTGTGAAAAACCTACTTTTGCACACTAGTCCTAGGTCTTTTGCCCGATCTGGCCCAAACCAGTGCAGAAAGATTCTCTGGAGTCTGACTGTCCGTCCAGATCGGAAAAAAAGTGGGAATTTCGATTCAGCTTGGCGGCGGCAGGCCGAAACCTACGGGCTGGGCGAGGCGGGGTCTGCTAGAACGGCTATAGCTCTTGGACGGAACGAGACAATTTCACCCAAGCCGGTACACCCGTGCACGGGCTCAGTCTGGGGTCAGGCGAGAAAGGACGCGGTGAATGGCCACCTAGTGGCGCTTTAAAATGAAAAAGCAACAACATGAGAGCGGCTATAGGCGAACGTATGTCGCGTGCTTTTTCACAGCACGCGCACGAGACAGTCGTACCATACGACAGAAAACCTCCATCCGAACAACTTTGCCTTTGGGACCACTGCTGTCAATCAACTCGTCCGTTGAATATCAAAGTTTGTGGGAAAAACCACATTCGGCAAACCGGTCGCAGGTTTCGACAACCTCGATGAAAACAGACGCAGTTCAGTTCTCTGAACTCTCCGGGTCACTGGCTGACACAGCAGAAAGAGACAGAAACATAACAAAACTGGTGCAACTTCACCCTTTGGGGCAGTGGGCGGCGCCACAAGCGTCAAGAACCGCACGCTTTTTCCCTCCACGCTATCTGCTTTTAACCAGTGTGTACAGGGGAGAGCGCGAACGCAGTCCCCCACTACCATAAATTATGCAGTCGAGATTCCCACATTTGGGGAATTCGCAGGGGTCAGCACAACCGGAGTGCAATGGCCGAGCCTCGCCCTGGGTGAACCACCTTCCTGATCATGGTGTCTCCCCTGCCAGGTAAGTATGAGTTGCCTGGCCTCCAGGCAGAGGCGCCCTATCCCCCTTCGCCATCCTCAAACACGGTGACCTTCCCCTCCCCCAAGAAAAGGAAGGACGGGGCACCTTCCATTGCTTGACTGCTGCGTGCGTGCGTGACCTTGATTTGAATCAGGTGTCCCTAATCCATCCAACACAAACCCCCGATTCGACTCATCAGCTCGTTGGTAAAGACTCTCAAATAAGAGGGACATCAAAAAACGTGCTGTGACGGTGATGAGTCAGCCGGCCGGCAACCGACGCTTTTGTTCTTCTTTTTTCCCTATGCTCATATGACCGCAGCTTGCTGCTTCCTCTGTGGCACGGTCATCGTCAACGGTCACCTCATCGTCATTCTGTATGCGCTTCCTGCGTATTTCTGTATTCTCTGACAAAAGTCCAGTGGTGTTGTTGGTTCTTCTATTAGTCACAACAATTCGCAGTCCCCAAAAAGGGGAAGCACACCGTTCCTGGAGGCACTGCAATACCAGGTCGATGCGTGGAGTGGACGGAGCAAGCCCCGGTTCCGGCTCCATGTGCCAAAAATCAATTTAATATGCAGTCCCCGGATAGGGGACGTATCAGATATTAAACTGATAAGAACAGATACTACACTTGATCTTAGCCAAAAGGCCGAGAAGCGATGACACAATGACGCAGCGGCAGGGGAGCCGGCAAAGGCGACGCCCATCTGGGAAGCGGTGAGGGGGGGGAGGGTTGGCAAAGGCCGTACGTCGTAGAGACCTGAAACTTTGAGGGATGGCACTAGCCACTCGCTCTACAACATCACCAAGGCTGGCCCCCCGATGGGCCCGGCGGTGGCGCTACAGCCACCGAAAGTACGAAATGGCTCGTAGCTCCCAAACCGCACGCCGCAGAACCAAGTGTCTTATATCATCGGAATCCTTGGCTCGAGCCGAGCGAGACGCATGCCTCGGATTCGAAGGTTGCGCTGGCGAAATTTTCGGGTATTTGGGATTTTGTGAAAAACCTACTTTTGCACACTAGTCCTAGGTCTTTTGCCCGATCTGGCCCAAACCAGTGCAGAAAGATTCTCTGGAGTCTGACTGTCCGTCCAGATCGGAAAAAAAGTGGGAATTTCGATTCAGCTTGGCGGCGGCAGGCCGAAACCTACGGGCTGGGCGAGGCGGGGTCTGCTAGAACGGCTATAGCTCTTGGACGGAACGAGACAATTTCACCCAAGCCGGTACACCCGTGCACGGGCTCAGTCTGGGGTCAGGCGAGAAAGGACGCGGTGAATGGCCACCTAGTGGCGCTTTAAAATGAAAAAGCAACAACATGAGAGCGGCTATAGGCGAACGTATGTCGCGTGCTTTTTCACAGCACGCGCACGAGACAGTCGTACCATACGACAGAAAACCTCCATCCGAACAACTTTGCCTTTGGGACCACTGCTGTCAATCAACTCGTCCGTTGAATATCAAAGTTTGTGGGAAAAACCACATTCGGCAAACCGGTCGCAGGTTTCGACAACCTCGATGAAAACAGACGCAGTTCAGTTCTCTGAACTCTCCGGGTCACTGGCTGACACAGCAGAAAGAGACAGAAACATAACAAAACTGGTGCAACTTCACCCTTTGGGGCAGTGGGCGGCACCACAAGCGTCAAGAACCGCACGCTTTTTCCCTCCACGCTATCTGCTTTTAACCAGTGTGTACAGGGGAGAGCGCGAACGCAGTCCCCCACTACCATAAATTATGCAGTCGAGATTCCCACATTTGGGGAATTCGCAGGGGTCAGCACAACCGGAGTGCAATGGCCGAGCCTCGCCCTGGGTGAACCACCTTCCTGATCATGGTGTCTCCCCTGCCAGGTAAGTATGAGTTGCCTGGCCTCCAGGCAGAGGCGCCCTATCCCCCTTCGCCATCCTCAAACACGGTGACCTTCCCCTCCCCCAAGAAAAGGAAGGACGGGGCACCTTCCATTGCTTGACTGCTGCGTGCGTGCGTGCCTGACCTTGATTTGAATCAGGTGTCCCTAATCCATCCAACACAAACCCCCGATTCGACTCATCAGCTCGTTGGTAAAGACTCTCAAATAAGAGGGACATCAAAAAACGTGCTGTGACGGTGATGAGTCAGCCGGCCGGCAACCGACGCTTTTGTTCTTCTTTTTTCCCTATGCTCATATGACCGCAGCTTGCTGCTTTCTCTGTGGCACGGTCATCGTCAACGGTCACCTCATCGTCATTCTGTATGCGCTTCCTGCGTATTTCTGTATTCTCTGACAAAATTCCAGTGGTGTTGTTGGTTCTTCTATTAGTCACAACAATTCGCAGTCCCCAAAAAGGGGAAGCACACCGTTCCTGGAGGCACTGCAATACCAGGTCGATGCGTGGAGTGGACGGAGCAAGCCCCGGGTCCGGCTCCATGTGCCACAAATCAATTTAATATGCAGCCCCCGGATAGGGGACGTATCAGATATTACACTGATAAGAACAGATACTACACTTGATCTTAGCCAAAAGGCCGAGAAGCGATGACACAATGACGCAGCGGCAGGGGAGCCGGCAAAGGCGACGCCCATCTGGGAAGCGGTGAGGGGGGGGAGGGTTGGCAAAGGCCGTACGTCGTAGAGACCTGAAACTTTGAGGGATGGCACTAGCCACTCGCTCTACAACATCACCAAGGCTGGCCCCCCGATGGGCCCGGCGGTGGCGCTACAGCCACCGAAAGTACGAAATGGCTCGTAGCTCCCAAACCGCACGCCGCAGAACCAAGTGTCTTATATCATCGGAATCCTTGGCTCGAGCCGAGCGAGACGCATGCCTCGGATTCGAAGGTTGCGCTGGCGAAATTTTCGGGTATTTGGGATTTTGTGAAAAACCTACTTTTGCACACTAGTCCTAGGTCTTTTGCCCGATCTGGCCCAAACCAGTGCAGAAAGATTCTCTGGAGTCTGACTGTCCGTCCAGATCGGAAAAAAAGTGGGAATTTCGATTCAGCTTGGCGGCGGCAGGCCGAAACCTACGGGCTGGGCGAGGCGGGGTCTGCTAGAACGGCTATAGCTCTTGGACGGAACGAGACAATTTCACCCAAGCCGGTACACCCGTGCACGGGCTCAGTCTGGGGTCAGGCGAGAAAGGACGCGGTGAATGGCCACCTAGTGGCGCTTTAAAATGAAAAAGCAACAACATGAGAGCGGCTATAGGCGAACGTATGTCGCGTGCTTTTTCACAGCACGCGCACGAGACAGTCGTACCATACGACAGAAAACCTCCATCCGAACAACTTTGCCTTTGGGACCACTGCTGTCAATCAACTCGTCCGTTGAATATCAAAGTTTGTGGGAAAAACCACATTCGGCAAACCGGTCGCAGGTTTCGACAACCTCGATGAAAACAGACGCAGTTCAGTTCTCTGAACTCTCCGGGTCACTGGCTGACACAGCAGAAAGAGACAGAAACATAACAAAACTGGTGCAACTTCACCCTTTGGGGCAGTGGGCGGCGCCACAAGCGTCAAGAACCGCACGCTTTTTCCCTCCACGCTATCTGCTTTTAACCAGTGTGTACAGGGGAGAGCGCGAACGCAGTCCCCCACTACCATAAATTATGCAGTCGAGATTCCCACATTTGGGGAATTCGCAGGGGTCAGCACAACCGGAGTGCAATGGCCGAGCCTCGCCCTGGGTGAACCACCTTCCTGATCATGGTGTCTCCCCTGCCAGGTAAGTATGAGTTGCCTGGCCTCCAGGCAGAGGCGCCCTATCCCCCTTCGCCATCCTCAAACACGGTGACCTTCCCCTCCCCCAAGAAAAGGAAGGACGGGGCACCTTCCATTGCTTGACTGCTGCGTGCGTGCGTGCCTGACCTTGATTTGAATCAGGTGTCCCTAATCCATCCAACACAAACCCCCGATTGGACTCATCAGCTCGTTGGTAAAGACTCTCAAATAAGAGGGACATCAAAAAACGTGCTGTGACGGTGATGAGTCAGCCGGCCGGCAACCGACGCTTTTGTTCTTCTTTTTTCCCTATGCTCATATGACCGCAGCTTGCTGCTTTCTCTGTGGCACAGTCATCGTCAACGGTCACCTCATCATCATTCTGTATGCGCTTCCTGCGTATTTCTGTATTCTCTGACAAAATTCCAGTGGTGTTGTTGGTTCTTCTATTAGTCACAACAATTCGCAGTCCCCAAAAAGGGGAAGCACACCGTTCCTGGAGGCACTGCAATACCAGGTCGATGCGTGGAGTGGACGGAGCAAGCCCCGGTTCCGGCTCCATGTGCCAAAAATCAATTTAATATGCAGTCCCCGGATAGGGGACGTATCAGATATTAAACTGATAAGAACAGATACTACACTTGATCTTAGCCAAAAGGCCGAGAAGCGATGACACAATGACGCAGCGGCAGGGGAGCCGGCAAAGGCGACGCCCATCTGGGAAGCGGTGAGGGGGGGGAGGGTTGGCAAAGGCCGTACGTCGTAGAGACCTGAAACTTTGAGGGATGGCACTAGCCACTCGCTCTACAACATCACCAAGGCTGGCCCCCCGATGGGCCCGGCGGTGGCGCTACAGCCACCGAAAGTACGAAATGGCTCGTAGCTCCCAAACCGCACGCCGCAGAACCAAGTGTCTTATATCATCGGAATCCTTGGCTCGAGCCGAGCGAGACGCATGCCTCGGATTCGAAGGTTGCGCTGGCGAAATTTTCGGGTATTTGGGATTTTGTGAAAAACCTACTTTTGCACACTAGTCCTAGGTCTTTTGCCCGATCTGGCCCAAACCAGTGCAGAAAGATTCTCTGGAGTCTGACTGTCCGTCCAGATCGGAAAAAAAGTGGGAATTTCGATTCAGCTTGGCGGCGGCAGGCCGAAACCTACGGGCTGGGCGAGGCGGGGTCTGCTAGAACGGCTATAGCTCTTGGACGGAACGAGACAATTTCACCCAAGCCGGTACACCCGTGCACGGGCTCAGTCTGGGGTCAGGCGAGAAAGGACGCGGTGAATGGCCACCTAGTGGCGCTTTAAAATGAAAAAGCAACAACATGAGAGCGGCTATAGGCGAACGTATGTCGCGTGCTTTTTCACAGCACGCGCACGAGACAGTCGTACCATACGACAGAAAACCTCCATCCGAACAACTTTGCCTTTGGGACCACTGCTGTCAATCAACTCGTCCGTTGAATATCAAAGTTTGTGGGAAAAACCACATTCGGCAAACCGGTCGCAGGTTTCGACAACCTCGATGAAAACAGACGCAGTTCAGTTCTCTGAACTCTCCGGGTCACTGGCTGACACAGCAGAAAGAGACAGAAACATAACAAAACTGGTGCAACTTCACCCTTTGGGGCAGTGGGCGGCGCCACAAGCGTCAAGAACCGCACGCTTTTTCCCTCCACGCTATCTGCTTTTAACCAGTGTGTACAGGGGAGAGCGCGAACGCAGTCCCCCACTACCATAAATTATGCAGTCGAGATTCCCACATTTGGGGAATTCGCAGGGGTCAGCACAACCGGAGTGCAATGGCCGAGCCTCGCCCTGGGTGAACCACCTTCCTGATCATGGTGTCTCCCCTGCCAGGTAAGTATGAGTTGCCTGGCCTCCAGGCAGAGGCGCCCTATCCCCCTTCGCCATCCTCAAACACGGTGACCTTCCCCTCCCCCAAGAAAAGGAAGGACGGGGCACCTTCCATTGCTTGACTGCTGCGTGCGTGCGTGCCTGACCTTGATTTGAATCAGGTGTCCCTAATCCATCCAACACAAACCCCCGATTGGACTCATCAGCTCGTTGGTAAAGACTCTCAAATAAGAGGGACATCAAAAAACGTGCTGTGACGGTGATGAGTCAGCCGGCCGGCAACCGACGCTTTTGTTCTTCTTTTTTCCCTATGCTCATATGACCGCAGCTTGCTGCTTTCTCTGTGGCACAGTCATCGTCAACGGTCACCTCATCATCATTCTGTATGCGCTTCCTGCGTATTTCTGTATTCTCTGACAAAATTCCAGTGGTGTTGTTGGTTCTTCTATTAGTCACAACAATTCGCAGTCCCCAAAAAGGGGAAGCACACCGTTCCTGGAGGCACTGCAATACCAGGTCGATGCGTGGAGTGGACGGAGCAAGCCCCGGTTCCGGCTCCATGTGCCAAAAATCAATTTAATATGCAGTCCCCGGATAGGGGACGTATCAGATATTAAACTGATAAGAACAGATACTACACTTGATCTTAGCCAAAAGGCCGAGAAGCGATGACACAATGACGCAGCGGCAGGGGAGCCGGCAAAGGCGACGCCCATCTGGGAAGCGGTGAGGGGGGGGAGGGTTGGCAAAGGCCGTACGTCGTAGAGACCTGAAACTTTGAGGGATGGTACTAGCCACTCGCTCTACAACATCACCAAGGCTGGCCCCCCGATGGGCCCGGCGGTGGCGCTACAGCCACCGAAAGTACGAAATGGCTCGTAGCTCCCAAACCGCACGCCGCAGAACCAAGTGTCTTATATCATCGGAATCCTTGGCTCGAGCCGAGCGAGACGCATGCCTCGGATTCGAAGGTTGCGCTGGCGAAATTTTCGGGTATTTGGGATTTTGTGAAAAACCTACTTTTGCACACTAGTCCTAGGTCTTTTGCCCGATCTGGCCCAAACCAGTGCAGAAAGATTCTCTGGAGTCTGACTGTCCGTCCAGATCGGAAAAAAAGTGGGAATTTCGATTCAGCTTGGCGGCGGCAGGCCGAAACATACGGGCTGGGCGAGGCGGGGTCTGCTAGAACGGCTATAGCTCTTGGACGGAACGAGACAATTTCACCCAAGCCGGTACACCCGTGCACGGGCTCAGTCTGGGGTCAGGCGAGAAAGGACGCGGTGAATGGCCACCTAGTGGCGCTTTAAAATGAAAAAGCAACAACATGAGAGCGGCTATAGGCGAACGTATGTCGCGTGCTTTTTCACAGCACGCGCACGAGACAGTCGTACCATACGACAGAAAACCTCCATCCGAACAACTTTGCCTTTGGGACCACTGCTGTCAATCAACTCGTCCGTTGAATATCAAAGTTTGTGGGAAAAACCACATTCGGCAAACCAGTCGCAGGTTTCGACAACCTCGATGAAAACAGACGCAGTTCAGTTCTCTGAACTCTCCGGGTCACTGGCTGACACAGCAGAAAGAGACAGAAACATAACAAAACTGGTGCAACTTCACCCTTTGGGGCAGTGGGCGGCACCACAAGCGTCAAGAACCGCACGCTTTTTCCCTCCACGCTATCTGCTTTTAACCAGTGTGTACAGGGGAGAGCGCGAACGCAGTCCCCCACTACCATAAATTATGCAGTCGAGATTCCCACATTTGGGGAATTCGCAGGGGTCAGCACAACCGGAGTGCAATGGCCGAGCCTCGCCCTGGGTGAACCACCTTCCTGATCATGGTGTCTCCCCTGCCAGGTAAGTATGAGTTGCCTGGCCTCCAGGCAGAGGCGCCCTATCCCCCTTCGCCATCCTCAAACACGGTGACCTTCCCCTCCCCCAAGAAAAGGAAGGACGGGGCACCTTCCATTGCTTGACTGCTGCGTGCGTGCGTGCCTGACCTTGATTTGAATCAGGTGTCCCTAATCCATCCAACACAAACCCCCGATTCGACTCATCAGCTCGTTGGTAAAGACTCTCAAATAAGAGGGACATCAAAAAACGTGCTGTGACGGTGATGAGTCAGCCGGCCGGCAACCGACGCTTTTGTTCTTCTTTTTTCCCTATGCTCATATGACCGCAGCTTGCTGCTTTCTCTGTGGCACAGTCATCGTCAACGGTCACCTCATCATCATTCTGTATGCGCTTCCTGCGTATTTCTGTATTCTCTGACAAAATTCCAGTGGTGTTGTTGGTTCTTCTATTAGTCACAACAATTCGCAGTCCCCAAAAAGGGGAAGCACACCGTTCCTGGAGGCACTGCAATACCAGGTCGATGCGTGGAGTGGACGGAGCAAGCCCCGGTTCCGGCTCCATGTGCCAAAAATCAATTTAATATGCAGTCCCCGGATAGGGGACGTATCAGATATTAAACTGATAAGAACAGATACTACACTTGATCTTAGCCAAAAGGCCGAGAAGCGATGACACAATGACGCAGCGGCAGGGGAGCCGGCAAAGGCGACGCCCATCTGGGAAGCGGTGAGGGGGGGGAGGGTTGGCAAAGGCCGTACGTCGTAGAGACCTGAAACTTTGAGGGATGGTACTAGCCACTCGCTCTACAACATCACCAAGGCTGGCCCCCCGATGGGCCCGGCGGTGGCGCTACAGCCACCGAAAGTACGAAATGGCTCGTAGCTCCCAAACCGCACGCCGCAGAACCAAGTGTCTTATATCATCGGAATCCTTGGCTCGAGCCGAGCGAGACGCATGCCTCGGATTCGAAGGTTGCGCTGGCGAAATTTTCGGGTATTTGGGATTTTGTGAAAAACCTACTTTTGCACACTAGTCCTAGGTCTTTTGCCCGATCTGGCCCAAACCAGTGCAGAAAGATTCTCTGGAGTCTGACTGTCCGTCCAGATCGGAAAAAAAGTGGGAATTTCGATTCAGCTTGGCGGCGGCAGGCCGAAACATACGGGCTGGGCGAGGCGGGGTCTGCTAGAACGGCTATAGCTCTTGGACGGAACGAGACAATTTCACCCAAGCCGGTACACCCGTGCACGGGCTCAGTCTGGGGTCAGGCGAGAAAGGACGCGGTGAATGGCCACCTAGTGGCGCTTTAAAATGAAAAAGCAACAACATGAGAGCGGCTATAGGCGAACGTATGTCGCGTGCTTTTTCACAGCACGCGCACGAGACAGTCGTACCATACGACAGAAAACCTCCATCCGAACAACTTTGCCTTTGGGACCACTGCTGTCAATCAACTCGTCCGTTGAATATCAAAGTTTGTGGGAAAAACCACATTCGGCAAACCGGTCGCAGGTTTCGACAACCTCGATGAAAACAGACGCAGTTCAGTTCTCTGAACTCTCCGGGTCACTGGCTGACACAGCAGAAAGAGACAGAAACATAACAAAACTGGTGCAACTTCACCCTTTGGGGCAGTGGGCGGCACCACAAGCGTCAAGAACCGCACGCTTTTTCCCTCCACGCTATCTGCTTTTAACCAGTGTGTACAGGGGAGAGCGCGAACGCAGTCCCCCACTACCATAAATTATGCAGTCGAGATTCCCACATTTGGGGAATTCGCAGGGGTCAGCACAACCGGAGTGCAATGGCCGAGCCTCGCCCTGGGTGAACCACCTTCCTGATCATGGTGTCTCCCCTGCCAGGTAAGTATGAGTTGCCTGGCCTCCAGGCAGAGGCGCCCTATCCCCCTTCGCCATCCTCAAACACGGTGACCTTCCCCTCCCCCAAGAAAAGGAAGGACGGGGCACCTTCCATTGCTTGACTGCTGCGTGCGTGCGTGCCTGACCTTGATTTGAATCAGGTGTCCCTAATCCATCCAACACAAACCCCCGATTCGACTCATCAGCTCGTTGGTAAAGACTCTCAAATAAGAGGGACATCAAAAAACGTGCTGTGACGGTGATGAGTCAGCCGGCCGGCAACCGACGCTTTTGTTCTTCTTTTTTCCCTATGCTCATATGACCGCAGCTTGCTGCTTTCTCTGTGGCACGGTCATCGTCAACGGTCACCTCATCGTCATTCTGTATGCGCTTCCTGCGTATTTCTGTATTCTCTGACAAAATTCCAGTGGTGTTGTTGGTTCTTCTATTAGTCACAACAATTCGCAGTCCCCAAAAAGGGGAAGCACACCGTTCCTGGAGGCACTGCAATACCAGGTCGATGCGTGGAGTGGACGGAGCAAGCCCCGGGTCCGGCTCCATGTGCCACAAATCAATTTAATATGCAGCCCCCGGATAGGGGACGTATCAGATATTACACTGATAAGAACAGATACTACACTTGATCTTAGCCAAAAGGCCGAGAAGCGATGACACAATGACGCAGCGGCAGGGGAGCCGGCAAAGGCGACGCCCATCTGGGAAGCGGTGAGGGGGGGGAGGGTTGGCAAAGGCCGTACGTCGTAGAGACCTGAAACTTTGAGGGATGGCACTAGCCACTCGCTCTACAACATCACCAAGGCTGGCCCCCCGATGGGCCCGGCGGTGGCGCTACAGCCACCGAAAGTACGAAATGGCTCGTAGCTCCCAAACCGCACGCCGCAGAACCAAGTGTCTTATATCATCGGAATCCTTGGCTCGAGCCGAGCGAGACGCATGCCTCGGATTCGAAGGTTGCGCTGGCGAAATTTTCGGGTATTTGGGATTTTGTGAAAAACCTACTTTTGCACACTAGTCCTAGGTCTTTTGCCCGATCTGGCCCAAACCAGTGCAGAAAGATTCTCTGGAGTCTGACTGTCCGTCCAGATCGGAAAAAAAGTGGGAATTTCGATTCAGCTTGGCGGCGGCAGGCCGAAACCTACGGGCTGGGCGAGGCGGGGTCTGCTAGAACGGCTATAGCTCTTGGACGGAACGAGACAATTTCACCCAAGCCGGTACACCCGTGCACGGGCTCAGTCTGGGGTCAGGCGAGAAAGGACGCGGTGAATGGCCACCTAGTGGCGCTTTAAAATGAAAAAGCAACAACATGAGAGCGGCTATAGGCGAACGTATGTCGCGTGCTTTTTCACAGCACGCGCACGAGACAGTCGTACCATACGACAGAAAACCTCCATCCGAACAACTTTGCCTTTGGGACCACTGCTGTCAATCAACTCGTCCGTTGAATATCAAAGTTTGTGGGAAAAACCACATTCGGCAAACCGGTCGCAGGTTTCGACAACCTCGATGAAAACAGACGCAGTTCAGTTCTCTGAACTCTCCGGGTCACTGGCTGACACAGCAGAAAGAGACAGAAACATAACAAAACTGGTGCAACTTCACCCTTTGGGGCAGTGGGCGGCGCCACAAGCGTCAAGAACCGCACGCTTTTTCCCTCCACGCTATCTGCTTTTAACCAGTGTGTACAGGGGAGAGCGCGAACGCAGTCCCCCACTACCATAAATTATGCAGTCGAGATTCCCACATTTGGGGAATTCGCAGGGGTCAGCACAACCGGAGTGCAATGGCCGAGCCTCGCCCTGGGTGAACCACCTTCCTGATCATGGTGTCTCCCCTGCCAGGTAAGTATGAGTTGCCTGGCCTCCAGGCAGAGGCGCCCTATCCCCCTTCGCCATCCTCAAACACGGTGACCTTCCCCTCCCCCAAGAAAAGGAAGGACGGGGCACCTTCCATTGCTTGACTGCTGCGTGCGTGCGTGCCTGACCTTGATTTGAATCAGGTGTCCCTAATCCATCCAACACAAACCCCCGATTGGACTCATCAGCTCGTTGGTAAAGACTCTCAAATAAGAGGGACATCAAAAAACGTGCTGTGACGGTGATGAGTCAGCCGGCCGGCAACCGACGCTTTTGTTCTTCTTTTTTCCCTATGCTCATATGACCGCAGCTTGCTGCTTTCTCTGTGGCACAGTCATCGTCAACGGTCACCTCATCATCATTCTGTATGCGCTTCCTGCGTATTTCTGTATTCTCTGACAAAATTCCAGTGGTGTTGTTGGTTCTTCTATTAGTCACAACAATTCGCAGTCCCCAAAAAGGGGAAGCACACCGTTCCTGGAGGCACTGCAATACCAGGTCGATGCGTGGAGTGGACGGAGCAAGCCCCGGTTCCGGCTCCATGTGCCAAAAATCAATTTAATATGCAGTCCCCGGATAGGGGACGTATCAGATATTAAACTGATAAGAACAGATACTACACTTGATCTTAGCCAAAAGGCCGAGAAGCGATGACACAATGACGCAGCGGCAGGGGAGCCGGCAAAGGCGACGCCCATCTGGGAAGCGGTGAGGGGGGGGAGGGTTGGCAAAGGCCGTACGTCGTAGAGACCTGAAACTTTGAGGGATGGTACTAGCCACTCGCTCTACAACATCACCAAGGCTGGCCCCCCGATGGGCCCGGCGGTGGCGCTACAGCCACCGAAAGTACGAAATGGCTCGTAGCTCCCAAACCGCACGCCGCAGAACCAAGTGTCTTATATCATCGGAATCCTTGGCTCGAGCCGAGCGAGACGCATGCCTCGGATTCGAAGGTTGCGCTGGCGAAATTTTCGGGTATTTGGGATTTTGTGAAAAACCTACTTTTGCACACTAGTCCTAGGTCTTTTGCCCGATCTGGCCCAAACCAGTGCAGAAAGATTCTCTGGAGTCTGACTGTCCGTCCAGATCGGAAAAAAAGTGGGAATTTCGATTCAGCTTGGCGGCGGCAGGCCGAAACATACGGGCTGGGCGAGGCGGGGTCTGCTAGAACGGCTATAGCTCTTGGACGGAACGAGACAATTTCACCCAAGCCGGTACACCCGTGCACGGGCTCAGTCTGGGGTCAGGCGAGAAAGGACGCGGTGAATGGCCACCTAGTGGCGCTTTAAAATGAAAAAGCAACAACATGAGAGCGGCTATAGGCGAACGTATGTCGCGTGCTTTTTCACAGCACGCGCACGAGACAGTCGTACCATACGACAGAAAACCTCCATCCGAACAACTTTGCCTTTGGGACCACTGCTGTCAATCAACTCGTCCGTTGAATATCAAAGTTTGTGGGAAAAACCACATTCGGCAAACCAGTCGCAGGTTTCGACAACCTCGATGAAAACAGACGCAGTTCAGTTCTCTGAACTCTCCGGGTCACTGGCTGACACAGCAGAAAGAGACAGAAACATAACAAAACTGGTGCAACTTCACCCTTTGGGGCAGTGGGCGGCACCACAAGCGTCAAGAACCGCACGCTTTTTCCCTCCACGCTATCTGCTTTTAACCAGTGTGTACAGGGGAGAGCGCGAACGCAGTCCCCCACTACCATAAATTATGCAGTCGAGATTCCCACATTTGGGGAATTCGCAGGGGTCAGCACAACCGGAGTGCAATGGCCGAGCCTCGCCCTGGGTGAACCACCTTCCTGATCATGGTGTCTCCCCTGCCAGGTAAGTATGAGTTGCCTGGCCTCCAGGCAGAGGCGCCCTATCCCCCTTCGCCATCCTCAAACACGGTGACCTTCCCCTCCCCCAAGAAAAGGAAGGACGGGGCACCTTCCATTGCTTGACTGCTGCGTGCGTGCGTGCCTGACCTTGATTTGAATCAGGTGTCCCTAATCCATCCAACACAAACCCCCGATTCGACTCATCAGCTCGTTGGTAAAGACTCTCAAATAAGAGGGACATCAAAAAACGTGCTGTGACGGTGATGAGTCAGCCGGCCGGCAACCGACGCTTTTGTTCTTCTTTTTTCCCTATGCTCATATGACCGCAGCTTGCTGCTTTCTCTGTGGCACAGTCATCGTCAACGGTCACCTCATCATCATTCTGTATGCGCTTCCTGCGTATTTCTGTATTCTCTGACAAAATTCCAGTGGTGTTGTTGGTTCTTCTATTAGTCACAACAATTCGCAGTCCCCAAAAAGGGGAAGCACACCGTTCCTGGAGGCACTGCAATACCAGGTCGATGCGTGGAGTGGACGGAGCAAGCCCCGGTTCCGGCTCCATGTGCCAAAAATCAATTTAATATGCAGTCCCCGGATAGGGGACGTATCAGATATTAAACTGATAAGAACAGATACTACACTTGATCTTAGCCAAAAGGCCGAGAAGCGATGACACAATGACGCAGCGGCAGGGGAGCCGGCAAAGGCGACGCCCATCTGGGAAGCGGTGAGGGGGGGGAGGGTTGGCAAAGGCCGTACGTCGTAGAGACCTGAAACTTTGAGGGATGGTACTAGCCACTCGCTCTACAACATCACCAAGGCTGGCCCCCCGATGGGCCCGGCGGTGGCGCTACAGCCACCGAAAGTACGAAATGGCTCGTAGCTCCCAAACCGCACGCCGCAGAACCAAGTGTCTTATATCATCGGAATCCTTGGCTCGAGCCGAGCGAGACGCATGCCTCGGATTCGAAGGTTGCGCTGGCGAAATTTTCGGGTATTTGGGATTTTGTGAAAAACCTACTTTTGCACACTAGTCCTAGGTCTTTTGCCCGATCTGGCCCAAACCAGTGCAGAAAGATTCTCTGGAGTCTGACTGTCCGTCCAGATCGGAAAAAAAGTGGGAATTTCGATTCAGCTTGGCGGCGGCAGGCCGAAACATACGGGCTGGGCGAGGCGGGGTCTGCTAGAACGGCTATAGCTCTTGGACGGAACGAGACAATTTCACCCAAGCCGGTACACCCGTGCACGGGCTCAGTCTGGGGTCAGGCGAGAAAGGACGCGGTGAATGGCCACCTAGTGGCGCTTTAAAATGAAAAAGCAACAACATGAGAGCGGCTATAGGCGAACGTATGTCGCGTGCTTTTTCACAGCACGCGCACGAGACAGTCGTACCATACGACAGAAAACCTCCATCCGAACAACTTTGCCTTTGGGACCACTGCTGTCAATCAACTCGTCCGTTGAATATCAAAGTTTGTGGGAAAAACCACATTCGGCAAACCGGTCGCAGGTTTCGACAACCTCGATGAAAACAGACGCAGTTCAGTTCTCTGAACTCTCCGGGTCACTGGCTGACACAGCAGAAAGAGACAGAAACATAACAAAACTGGTGCAACTTCACCCTTTGGGGCAGTGGGCGGCACCACAAGCGTCAAGAACCGCACGCTTTTTCCCTCCACGCTATCTGCTTTTAACCAGTGTGTACAGGGGAGAGCGCGAACGCAGTCCCCCACTACCATAAATTATGCAGTCGAGATTCCCACATTTGGGGAATTCGCAGGGGTCAGCACAACCGGAGTGCAATGGCCGAGCCTCGCCCTGGGTGAACCACCTTCCTGATCATGGTGTCTCCCCTGCCAGGTAAGTATGAGTTGCCTGGCCTCCAGGCAGAGGCGCCCTATCCCCCTTCGCCATCCTCAAACACGGTGACCTTCCCCTCCCCCAAGAAAAGGAAGGACGGGGCACCTTCCATTGCTTGACTGCTGCGTGCGTGCGTGCCTGACCTTGATTTGAATCAGGTGTCCCTAATCCATCCAACACAAACCCCCGATTCGACTCATCAGCTCGTTGGTAAAGACTCTCAAATAAGAGGGACATCAAAAAACGTGCTGTGACGGTGATGAGTCAGCCGGCCGGCAACCGACGCTTTTGTTCTTCTTTTTTCCCTATGCTCATATGACCGCAGCTTGCTGCTTTCTCTGTGGCACGGTCATCGTCAACGGTCACCTCATCGTCATTCTGTATGCGCTTCCTGCGTATTTCTGTATTCTCTGACAAAATTCCAGTGGTGTTGTTGGTTCTTCTATTAGTCACAACAATTCGCAGTCCCCAAAAAGGGGAAGCACACCGTTCCTGGAGGCACTGCAATACCAGGTCGATGCGTGGAGTGGACGGAGCAAGCCCCGGGTCCGGCTCCATGTGCCACAAATCAATTTAATATGCAGCCCCCGGATAGGGGACGTATCAGATATTACACTGATAAGAACAGATACTACACTTGATCTTAGCCAAAAGGCCGAGAAGCGATGACACAATGACGCAGCGGCAGGGGAGCCGGCAAAGGCGACGCCCATCTGGGAAGCGGTGAGGGGGGGGAGGGTTGGCAAAGGCCGTACGTCGTAGAGACCTGAAACTTTGAGGGATGGCACTAGCCACTCGCTCTACAACATCACCAAGGCTGGCCCCCCGATGGGCCCGGCGGTGGCGCTACAGCCACCGAAAGTACGAAATGGCTCGTAGCTCCCAAACCGCACGCCGCAGAACCAAGTGTCTTATATCATCGGAATCCTTGGCTCGAGCCGAGCGAGACGCATGCCTCGGATTCGAAGGTTGCGCTGGCGAAATTTTCGGGTATTTGGGATTTTGTGAAAAACCTACTTTTGCACACTAGTCCTAGGTCTTTTGCCCGATCTGGCCCAAACCAGTGCAGAAAGATTCTCTGGAGTCTGACTGTCCGTCCAGATCGGAAAAAAAGTGGGAATTTCGATTCAGCTTGGCGGCGGCAGGCCGAAACCTACGGGCTGGGCGAGGCGGGGTCTGCTAGAACGGCTATAGCTCTTGGACGGAACGAGACAATTTCACCCAAGCCGGTACACCCGTGCACGGGCTCAGTCTGGGGTCAGGCGAGAAAGGACGCGGTGAATGGCCACCTAGTGGCGCTTTAAAATGAAAAAGCAACAACATGAGAGCGGCTATAGGCGAACGTATGTCGCGTGCTTTTTCACAGCACGCGCACGAGACAGTCGTACCATACGACAGAAAACCTCCATCCGAACAACTTTGCCTTTGGGACCACTGCTGTCAATCAACTCGTCCGTTGAATATCAAAGTTTGTGGGAAAAACCACATTCGGCAAACCGGTCGCAGGTTTCGACAACCTCGATGAAAACAGACGCAGTTCAGTTCTCTGAACTCTCCGGGTCACTGGCTGACACAGCAGAAAGAGACAGAAACATAACAAAACTGGTGCAACTTCACCCTTTGGGGCAGTGGGCGGCGCCACAAGCGTCAAGAACCGCACGCTTTTTCCCTCCACGCTATCTGCTTTTAACCAGTGTGTACAGGGGAGAGCGCGAACGCAGTCCCCCACTACCATAAATTATGCAGTCGAGATTCCCACATTTGGGGAATTCGCAGGGGTCAGCACAACCGGAGTGCAATGGCCGAGCCTCGCCCTGGGTGAACCACCTTCCTGATCATGGTGTCTCCCCTGCCAGGTAAGTATGAGTTGCCTGGCCTCCAGGCAGAGGCGCCCTATCCCCCTTCGCCATCCTCAAACACGGTGACCTTCCCCTCCCCCAAGAAAAGGAAGGACGGGGCACCTTCCATTGCTTGACTGCTGCGTGCGTGCGTGCCTGACCTTGATTTGAATCAGGTGTCCCTAATCCATCCAACACAAACCCCCGATTGGACTCATCAGCTCGTTGGTAAAGACTCTCAAATAAGAGGGACATCAAAAAACGTGCTGTGACGGTGATGAGTCAGCCGGCCGGCAACCGACGCTTTTGTTCTTCTTTTTTCCCTATGCTCATATGACCGCAGCTTGCTGCTTTCTCTGTGGCACAGTCATCGTCAACGGTCACCTCATCATCATTCTGTATGCGCTTCCTGCGTATTTCTGTATTCTCTGACAAAATTCCAGTGGTGTTGTTGGTTCTTCTATTAGTCACAACAATTCGCAGTCCCCAAAAAGGGGAAGCACACCGTTCCTGGAGGCACTGCAATACCAGGTCGATGCGTGGAGTGGACGGAGCAAGCCCCGGTTCCGGCTCCATGTGCCAAAAATCAATTTAATATGCAGTCCCCGGATAGGGGACGTATCAGATATTAAACTGATAAGAACAGATACTACACTTGATCTTAGCCAAAAGGCCGAGAAGCGATGACACAATGACGCAGCGGCAGGGGAGCCGGCAAAGGCGACGCCCATCTGGGAAGCGGTGAGGGGGGGGAGGGTTGGCAAAGGCCGTACGTCGTAGAGACCTGAAACTTTGAGGGATGGTACTAGCCACTCGCTCTACAACATCACCAAGGCTGGCCCCCCGATGGGCCCGGCGGTGGCGCTACAGCCACCGAAAGTACGAAATGGCTCGTAGCTCCCAAACCGCACGCCGCAGAACCAAGTGTCTTATATCATCGGAATCCTTGGCTCGAGCCGAGCGAGACGCATGCCTCGGATTCGAAGGTTGCGCTGGCGAAATTTTCGGGTATTTGGGATTTTGTGAAAAACCTACTTTTGCACACTAGTCCTAGGTCTTTTGCCCGATCTGGCCCAAACCAGTGCAGAAAGATTCTCTGGAGTCTGACTGTCCGTCCAGATCGGAAAAAAAGTGGGAATTTCGATTCAGCTTGGCGGCGGCAGGCCGAAACATACGGGCTGGGCGAGGCGGGGTCTGCTAGAACGGCTATAGCTCTTGGACGGAACGAGACAATTTCACCCAAGCCGGTACACCCGTGCACGGGCTCAGTCTGGGGTCAGGCGAGAAAGGACGCGGTGAATGGCCACCTAGTGGCGCTTTAAAATGAAAAAGCAACAACATGAGAGCGGCTATAGGCGAACGTATGTCGCGTGCTTTTTCACAGCACGCGCACGAGACAGTCGTACCATACGACAGAAAACCTCCATCCGAACAACTTTGCCTTTGGGACCACTGCTGTCAATCAACTCGTCCGTTGAATATCAAAGTTTGTGGGAAAAACCACATTCGGCAAACCGGTCGCAGGTTTCGACAACCTCGATGAAAACAGACGCAGTTCAGTTCTCTGAACTCTCCGGGTCACTGGCTGACACAGCAGAAAGAGACAGAAACATAACAAAACTGGTGCAACTTCACCCTTTGGGGCAGTGGGCGGCACCACAAGCGTCAAGAACCGCACGCTTTTTCCCTCCACGCTATCTGCTTTTAACCAGTGTGTACAGGGGAGAGCGCGAACGCAGTCCCCCACTACCATAAATTATGCAGTCGAGATTCCCACATTTGGGGAATTCGCAGGGGTCAGCACAACCGGAGTGCAATGGCCGAGCCTCGCCCTGGGTGAACCACCTTCCTGATCATGGTGTCTCCCCTGCCAGGTAAGTATGAGTTGCCTGGCCTCCAGGCAGAGGCGCCCTATCCCCCTTCGCCATCCTCAAACACGGTGACCTTCCCCTCCCCCAAGAAAAGGAAGGACGGGGCACCTTCCATTGCTTGACTGCTGCGTGCGTGCGTGCCTGACCTTGATTTGAATCAGGTGTCCCTAATCCATCCAACACAAACCCCCGATTCGACTCATCAGCTCGTTGGTAAAGACTCTCAAATAAGAGGGACATCAAAAAACGTGCTGTGACGGTGATGAGTCAGCCGGCCGGCAACCGACGCTTTTGTTCTTCTTTTTTCCCTATGCTCATATGACCGCAGCTTGCTGCTTTCTCTGTGGCACGGTCATCGTCAACGGTCACCTCATCGTCATTCTGTATGCGCTTCCTGCGTATTTCTGTATTCTCTGACAAAATTCCAGTGGTGTTGTTGGTTCTTCTATTAGTCACAACAATTCGCAGTCCCCAAAAAGGGGAAGCACACCGTTCCTGGAGGCACTGCAATACCAGGTCGATGCGTGGAGTGGACGGAGCAAGCCCCGGGTCCGGCTCCATGTGCCACAAATCAATTTAATATGCAGCCCCCGGATAGGGGACGTATCAGATATTACACTGATAAGAACAGATACTACACTTGATCTTAGCCAAAAGGCCGAGAAGCGATGACACAATGACGCAGCGGCAGGGGAGCCGGCAAAGGCGACGCCCATCTGGGAAGCGGTGAGGGGGGGGAGGGTTGGCAAAGGCCGTACGTCGTAGAGACCTGAAACTTTGAGGGATGGCACTAGCCACTCGCTCTACAACATCACCAAGGCTGGCCCCCCGATGGGCCCGGCGGTGGCGCTACAGCCACCGAAAGTACGAAATGGCTCGTAGCTCCCAAACCGCACGCCGCAGAACCAAGTGTCTTATATCATCGGAATCCTTGGCTCGAGCCGAGCGAGACGCATGCCTCGGATTCGAAGGTTGCGCTGGCGAAATTTTCGGGTATTTGGGATTTTGTGAAAAACCTACTTTTGCACACTAGTCCTAGGTCTTTTGCCCGATCTGGCCCAAACCAGTGCAGAAAGATTCTCTGGAGTCTGACTGTCCGTCCAGATCGGAAAAAAAGTGGGAATTTCGGCTTGGCGGCGGCAGGCCGAAACCTACGGGCTGGGCGAGGCGGGGTCTGCTAGAACGGCTATAGCTCTTGGACGGAACGAGACAATTTCACCCAAGCCGGTACACCCGTGCACGGGCTCAGTCTGGGGTCAGGCGAGAAAGGACGCGGTGAATGGCCACCTAGTGGCGCTTTAAAATGAAAAAGCAACAACATGAGAGCGGCTATAGGCGAACGTATGTCGCGTGCTTTTTCACAGCACGCGCACGAGACAGTCGTACCATACGACAGAAAACCTCCATCCGAACAACTTTGCCTTTGGGACCACTGCTGTCAATCAACTCGTCCGTTGAATATCAAAGTTTGTGGGAAAAACCACATTCGGCAAACCGGTCGCAGGTTTCGACAACCTCGATGAAAACAGACGCAGTTCAGTTCTCTGAACTCTCCGGGTCACTGGCTGACACAGCAGAAAGAGACAGAAACATAACAAAACTGGTGCAACTTCACCCTTTGGGGCAGTGGGCGGCGCCACAAGCGTCAAGAACCGCACGCTTTTTCCCTCCACGCTATCTGCTTTTAACCAGTGTGTACAGGGGAGAGCGCGAACGCAGTCCCCCACTACCATAAATTATGCAGTCGAGATTCCCACATTTGGGGAATTCGCAGGGGTCAGCACAACCGGAGTGCAATGGCCGAGCCTCGCCCTGGGTGAACCACCTTCCTGATCATGGTGTCTCCCCTGCCAGGTAAGTATGAGTTGCCTGGCCTCCAGGCAGAGGCGCCCTATCCCCCTTCGCCATCCTCAAACACGGTGACCTTCCCCTCCCCCAAGAAAAGGAAGGACGGGGCACCTTCCATTGCTTGACTGCTGCGTGCGTGCGTGCCTGACCTTGATTTGAATCAGGTGTCCCTAATCCATCCAACACAAACCCCCGATTGGACTCATCAGCTCGTTGGTAAAGACTCTCAAATAAGAGGGACATCAAAAAACGTGCTGTGACGGTGATGAGTCAGCCGGCCGGCAACCGACGCTTTTGTTCTTCTTTTTTCCCTATGCTCATATGACCGCAGCTTGCTGCTTTCTCTGTGGCACGGTCATCGTCAACGGTCACCTCATCATCATTCTGTATGCGCTTCCTGCGTATTTCTGTATTCTCTGACAAAATTCCAGTGGTGTTGTTGGTTCTTCTATTAGTCACAACAATTCGCAGTCCCCAAAAAGGGGAAGCACACCGTTCCTGGAGGCACTGCAATACCAGGTCGATGCGTGGAGTGGACGGAGCAAGCCCCGGTTCCGGCTCCATGTGCCAAAAATCAATTTAATATGCAGTCCCCGGATAGGGGACGTATCAGATATTAAACTGATAAGAACAGATACTACACTTGATCTTAGCCAAAAGGCCGAGAAGCGATGACACAATGACGCAGCGGCAGGGGAGCCGGCAAAGGCGACGCCCATCTGGGAAGCGGTGAGGGGGGGGAGGGTTGGCAAAGGCCGTACGTCGTAGAGACCTGAAACTTTGAGGGATGGTACTAGCCACTCGCTCTACAACATCACCAAGGCTGGCCCCCCGATGGGCCCGGCGGTGGCGCTACAGCCACCGAAAGTACGAAATGGCTCGTAGCTCCCAAACCGCACGCCGCAGAACCAAGTGTCTTATATCATCGGAATCCTTGGCTCGAGCCGAGCGAGACGCATGCCTCGGATTCGAAGGTTGCGCTGGCGAAATTTTCGGGTATTTCTGATTTTGTGAAAAACCTACTTTTGCACACTAGTCCTAGGTCTTTTGCCCGATCTGGCCCAAACCAGTGCAGAAAGATTCTCTGGAGTCTGACTGTCCGTCCAGATCGGAAAAAAAGTGGGAATTTCGATTCAGCTTGGCGGCGGCAGGCCGAAACATACGGGCTGGGCGAGGCGGGGTCTGCTAGAACGGCTATAGCTCTTGGACGGAACGAGACAATTTCACCCAAGCCGGTACACCCGTGCACGGGCTCAGTCTGGGGTCAGGCGAGAAAGGACGCGGTGAATGGCCACCTAGTGGCGCTTTAAAATGAAAAAGCAACAACATGAGAGCGGCTATAGGCGAACGTATGTCGCGTGCTTTTTCACAGCACGCGCACGAGACAGTCGTACCATACGACAGAAAACCTCCATCCGAACAACTTTGCCTTTGGGACCACTGCTGTCAATCAACTCGTCCGTTGAATATCAAAGTTTGTGGGAAAAACCACATTCGGCAAACCGGTCGCAGGTTTCGACAACCTCGATGAAAACAGACGCAGTTCAGTTCTCTGAACTCTCCGGGTCACTGGCTGACACAGCAGAAAGAGACAGAAACATAACAAAACTGGTGCAACTTCACCCTTTGGGGCAGTGGGCGGCACCACAAGCGTCAAGAACCGCACGCTTTTTCCCTCCACGCTATCTGCTTTTAACCAGTGTGTACAGGGGAGAGCGCGAACGCAGTCCCCCACTACCATAAATTATGCAGTCGAGATTCCCACATTTGGGGAATTCGCAGGGGTCAGCACAACCGGAGTGCAATGGCCGAGCCTCGCCCTGGGTGAACCACCTTCCTGATCATGGTGTCTCCCCTGCCAGGTAAGTATGAGTTGCCTGGCCTCCAGGCAGAGGCGCCCTATCCCCCTTCGCCATCCTCAAACACGGTGACCTTCCCCTCCCCCAAGAAAAGGAAGGACGGGGCACCTTCCATTGCTTGACTGCTGCGTGCGTGCGTGCCTGACCTTGATTTGAATCAGGTGTCCCTAATCCATCCAACACAAACCCCCGATTCGACTCATCAGCTCGTTGGTAAAGACTCTCAAATAAGAGGGACATCAAAAAACGTGCTGTGACGGTGATGAGTCAGCCGGCCGGCAACCGACGCTTTTGTTCTTCTTTTTTCCCTATGCTCATATGACCGCAGCTTGCTGCTTTCTCTGTGGCACGGTCATCGTCAACGGTCACCTCATCGTCATTCTGTATGCGCTTCCTGCGTATTTCTGTATTCTCTGACAAAATTCCAGTGGTGTTGTTGGTTCTTCTATTAGTCACAACAATTCGCAGTCCCCAAAAAGGGGAAGCACACCGTTCCTGGAGGCACTGCAATACCAGGTCGATGCGTGGAGTGGACGGAGCAAGCCCCGGGTCCGGCTCCATGTGCCACAAATCAATTTAATATGCAGCCCCCGGATAGGGGACGTATCAGATATTACACTGATAAGAACAGATACTACACTTGATCTTAGCCAAAAGGCCGAGAAGCGATGACACAATGACGCAGCGGCAGGGGAGCCGGCAAAGGCGACGCCCATCTGGGAAGCGGTGAGGGGGGGGAGGGTTGGCAAAGGCCGTACGTCGTAGAGACCTGAAACTTTGAGGGATGGCACTAGCCACTCGCTCTACAACATCACCAAGGCTGGCCCCCCGATGGGCCCGGCGGTGGCGCTACAGCCACCGAAAGTACGAAATGGCTCGTAGCTCCCAAACCGCACGCCGCAGAACCAAGTGTCTTATATCATCGGAATCCTTGGCTCGAGCCGAGCGAGACGCATGCCTCGGATTCGAAGGTTGCGCTGGCGAAATTTTCGGGTATTTGGGATTTTGTGAAAAACCTACTTTTGCACACTAGTCCTAGGTCTTTTGCCCGATCTGGCCCAAACCAGTGCAGAAAGATTCTCTGGAGTCTGACTGTCCGTCCAGATCGGAAAAAAAGTGGGAATTTCGGCTTGGCGGCGGCAGGCCGAAACCTACGGGCTGGGCGAGGCGGGGTCTGCTAGAACGGCTATAGCTCTTGGACGGAACGAGACAATTTCACCCAAGCCGGTACACCCGTGCACGGGCTCAGTCTGGGGTCAGGCGAGAAAGGACGCGGTGAATGGCCACCTAGTGGCGCTTTAAAATGAAAAAGCAACAACATGAGAGCGGCTATAGGCGAACGTATGTCGCGTGCTTTTTCACAGCACGCGCACGAGACAGTCGTACCATACGACAGAAAACCTCCATCCGAACAACTTTGCCTTTGGGACCACTGCTGTCAATCAACTCGTCCGTTGAATATCAAAGTTTGTGGGAAAAACCACATTCGGCAAACCGGTCGCAGGTTTCGACAACCTCGATGAAAACAGACGCAGTTCAGTTCTCTGAACTCTCCGGGTCACTGGCTGACACAGCAGAAAGAGACAGAAACATAACAAAACTGGTGCAACTTCACCCTTTGGGGCAGTGGGCGGCGCCACAAGCGTCAAGAACCGCACGCTTTTTCCCTCCACGCTATCTGCTTTTAACCAGTGTGTACAGGGGAGAGCGCGAACGCAGTCCCCCACTACCATAAATTATGCAGTCGAGATTCCCACATTTGGGGAATTCGCAGGGGTCAGCACAACCGGAGTGCAATGGCCGAGCCTCGCCCTGGGTGAACCACCTTCCTGATCATGGTGTCTCCCCTGCCAGGTAAGTATGAGTTGCCTGGCCTCCAGGCAGAGGCGCCCTATCCCCCTTCGCCATCCTCAAACACGGTGACCTTCCCCTCCCCCAAGAAAAGGAAGGACGGGGCACCTTCCATTGCTTGACTGCTGCGTGCGTGCGTGCCTGACCTTGATTTGAATCAGGTGTCCCTAATCCATCCAACACAAACCCCCGATTGGACTCATCAGCTCGTTGGTAAAGACTCTCAAATAAGAGGGACATCAAAAAACGTGCTGTGACGGTGATGAGTCAGCCGGCCGGCAACCGACGCTTTTGTTCTTCTTTTTTCCCTATGCTCATATGACCGCAGCTTGCTGCTTTCTCTGTGGCACGGTCATCGTCAACGGTCACCTCATCATCATTCTGTATGCGCTTCCTGCGTATTTCTGTATTCTCTGACAAAATTCCAGTGGTGTTGTTGGTTCTTCTATTAGTCACAACAATTCGCAGTCCCCAAAAAGGGGAAGCACACCGTTCCTGGAGGCACTGCAATACCAGGTCGATGCGTGGAGTGGACGGAGCAAGCCCCGGTTCCGGCTCCATGTGCCAAAAATCAATTTAATATGCAGTCCCCGGATAGGGGACGTATCAGATATTAAACTGATAAGAACAGATACTACACTTGATCTTAGCCAAAAGGCCGAGAAGCGATGACACAATGACGCAGCGGCAGGGGAGCCGGCAAAGGCGACGCCCATCTGGGAAGCGGTGAGGGGGGGGAGGGTTGGCAAAGGCCGTACGTCGTAGAGACCTGAAACTTTGAGGGATGGTACTAGCCACTCGCTCTACAACATCACCAAGGCTGGCCCCCCGATGGGCCCGGCGGTGGCGCTACAGCCACCGAAAGTACGAAATGGCTCGTAGCTCCCAAACCGCACGCCGCAGAACCAAGTGTCTTATATCATCGGAATCCTTGGCTCGAGCCGAGCGAGACGCATGCCTCGGATTCGAAGGTTGCGCTGGCGAAATTTTCGGGTATTTCTGATTTTGTGAAAAACCTACTTTTGCACACTAGTCCTAGGTCTTTTGCCCGATCTGGCCCAAACCAGTGCAGAAAGATTCTCTGGAGTCTGACTGTCCGTCCAGATCGGAAAAAAAGTGGGAATTTCGATTCAGCTTGGCGGCGGCAGGCCGAAACATACGGGCTGGGCGAGGCGGGGTCTGCTAGAACGGCTATAGCTCTTGGACGGAACGAGACAATTTCACCCAAGCCGGTACACCCGTGCACGGGCTCAGTCTGGGGTCAGGCGAGAAAGGACGCGGTGAATGGCCACCTAGTGGCGCTTTAAAATGAAAAAGCAACAACATGAGAGCGGCTATAGGCGAACGTATGTCGCGTGCTTTTTCACAGCACGCGCACGAGACAGTCGTACCATACGACAGAAAACCTCCATCCGAACAACTTTGCCTTTGGGACCACTGCTGTCAATCAACTCGTCCGTTGAATATCAAAGTTTGTGGGAAAAACCACATTCGGCAAACCGGTCGCAGGTTTCGACAACCTCGATGAAAACAGACGCAGTTCAGTTCTCTGAACTCTCCGGGTCACTGGCTGACACAGCAGAAAGAGACAGAAACATAACAAAACTGGTGCAACTTCACCCTTTGGGGCAGTGGGCGGCACCACAAGCGTCAAGAACCGCACGCTTTTTCCCTCCACGCTATCTGCTTTTAACCAGTGTGTACAGGGGAGAGCGCGAACGCAGTCCCCCACTACCATAAATTATGCAGTCGAGATTCCCACATTTGGGGAATTCGCAGGGGTCAGCACAACCGGAGTGCAATGGCCGAGCCTCGCCCTGGGTGAACCACCTTCCTGATCATGGTGTCTCCCCTGCCAGGTAAGTATGAGTTGCCTGGCCTCCAGGCAGAGGCGCCCTATCCCCCTTCGCCATCCTCAAACACGGTGACCTTCCCCTCCCCCAAGAAAAGGAAGGACGGGGCACCTTCCATTGCTTGACTGCTGCGTGCGTGCGTGCCTGACCTTGATTTGAATCAGGTGTCCCTAATCCATCCAACACAAACCCCCGATTCGACTCATCAGCTCGTTGGTAAAGACTCTCAAATAAGAGGGACATCAAAAAACGTGCTGTGACGGTGATGAGTCAGCCGGCCGGCAACCGACGCTTTTGTTCTTCTTTTTTCCCTATGCTCATATGACCGCAGCTTGCTGCTTTCTCTGTGGCACGGTCATCGTCAACGGTCACCTCATCGTCATTCTGTATGCGCTTCCTGCGTATTTCTGTATTCTCTGACAAAATTCCAGTGGTGTTGTTGGTTCTTCTATTAGTCACAACAATTCGCAGTCCCCAAAAAGGGGAAGCACACCGTTCCTGGAGGCACTGCAATACCAGGTCGATGCGTGGAGTGGACGGAGCAAGCCCCGGGTCCGGCTCCATGTGCCACAAATCAATTTAATATGCAGCCCCCGGATAGGGGACGTATCAGATATTACACTGATAAGAACAGATACTACACTTGATCTTAGCCAAAAGGCCGAGAAGCGATGACACAATGACGCAGCGGCAGGGGAGCCGGCAAAGGCGACGCCCATCTGGGAAGCGGTGAGGGGGGGGAGGGTTGGCAAAGGCCGTACGTCGTAGAGACCTGAAACTTTGAGGGATGGCACTAGCCACTCGCTCTACAACATCACCAAGGCTGGCCCCCCGATGGGCCCGGCGGTGGCGCTACAGCCACCGAAAGTACGAAATGGCTCGTAGCTCCCAAACCGCACGCCGCAGAACCAAGTGTCTTATATCATCGGAATCCTTGGCTCGAGCCGAGCGAGACGCATGCCTCGGATTCGAAGGTTGCGCTGGCGAAATTTTCGGGTATTTGGGATTTTGTGAAAAACCTACTTTTGCACACTAGTCCTAGGTCTTTTGCCCGATCTGGCCCAAACCAGTGCAGAAAGATTCTCTGGAGTCTGACTGTCCGTCCAGATCGGAAAAAAAGTGGGAATTTCGGCTTGGCGGCGGCAGGCCGAAACCTACGGGCTGGGCGAGGCGGGGTCTGCTAGAACGGCTATAGCTCTTGGACGGAACGAGACAATTTCACCCAAGCCGGTACACCCGTGCACGGGCTCAGTCTGGGGTCAGGCGAGAAAGGACGCGGTGAATGGCCACCTAGTGGCGCTTTAAAATGAAAAAGCAACAACATGAGAGCGGCTATAGGCGAACGTATGTCGCGTGCTTTTTCACAGCACGCGCACGAGACAGTCGTACCATACGACAGAAAACCTCCATCCGAACAACTTTGCCTTTGGGACCACTGCTGTCAATCAACTCGTCCGTTGAATATCAAAGTTTGTGGGAAAAACCACATTCGGCAAACCGGTCGCAGGTTTCGACAACCTCGATGAAAACAGACGCAGTTCAGTTCTCTGAACTCTCCGGGTCACTGGCTGACACAGCAGAAAGAGACAGAAACATAACAAAACTGGTGCAACTTCACCCTTTGGGGCAGTGGGCGGCGCCACAAGCGTCAAGAACCGCACGCTTTTTCCCTCCACGCTATCTGCTTTTAACCAGTGTGTACAGGGGAGAGCGCGAACGCAGTCCCCCACTACCATAAATTATGCAGTCGAGATTCCCACATTTGGGGAATTCGCAGGGGTCAGCACAACCGGAGTGCAATGGCCGAGCCTCGCCCTGGGTGAACCACCTTCCTGATCATGGTGTCTCCCCTGCCAGGTAAGTATGAGTTGCCTGGCCTCCAGGCAGAGGCGCCCTATCCCCCTTCGCCATCCTCAAACACGGTGACCTTCCCCTCCCCCAAGAAAAGGAAGGACGGGGCACCTTCCATTGCTTGACTGCTGCGTGCGTGCGTGCCTGACCTTGATTTGAATCAGGTGTCCCTAATCCATCCAACACAAACCCCCGATTGGACTCATCAGCTCGTTGGTAAAGACTCTCAAATAAGAGGGACATCAAAAAACGTGCTGTGACGGTGATGAGTCAGCCGGCCGGCAACCGACGCTTTTGTTCTTCTTTTTTCCCTATGCTCATATGACCGCAGCTTGCTGCTTTCTCTGTGGCACGGTCATCGTCAACGGTCACCTCATCATCATTCTGTATGCGCTTCCTGCGTATTTCTGTATTCTCTGACAAAATTCCAGTGGTGTTGTTGGTTCTTCTATTAGTCACAACAATTCGCAGTCCCCAAAAAGGGGAAGCACACCGTTCCTGGAGGCACTGCAATACCAGGTCGATGCGTGGAGTGGACGGAGCAAGCCCCGGTTCCGGCTCCATGTGCCAAAAATCAATTTAATATGCAGTCCCCGGATAGGGGACGTATCAGATATTAAACTGATAAGAACAGATACTACACTTGATCTTAGCCAAAAGGCCGAGAAGCGATGACACAATGACGCAGCGGCAGGGGAGCCGGCAAAGGCGACGCCCATCTGGGAAGCGGTGAGGGGGGGGAGGGTTGGCAAAGGCCGTACGTCGTAGAGACCTGAAACTTTGAGGGATGGTACTAGCCACTCGCTCTACAACATCACCAAGGCTGGCCCCCCGATGGGCCCGGCGGTGGCGCTACAGCCACCGAAAGTACGAAATGGCTCGTAGCTCCCAAACCGCACGCCGCAGAACCAAGTGTCTTATATCATCGGAATCCTTGGCTCGAGCCGAGCGAGACGCATGCCTCGGATTCGAAGGTTGCGCTGGCGAAATTTTCGGGTATTTCTGATTTTGTGAAAAACCTACTTTTGCACACTAGTCCTAGGTCTTTTGCCCGATCTGGCCCAAACCAGTGCAGAAAGATTCTCTGGAGTCTGACTGTCCGTCCAGATCGGAAAAAAAGTGGGAATTTCGATTCAGCTTGGCGGCGGCAGGCCGAAACCTACGGGCTGGGCGAGGCGGGGTCTGCTAGAACGGCTATAGCTCTTGGACGGAACGAGACAATTTCACCCAAGCCGGTACACCCGTGCACGGGCTCAGTCTGGGGTCAGGCGAGAAAGGACGCGGTGAATGGCCACCTAGTGGCGCTTTAAAATGAAAAAGCAACAACATGAGAGCGGCTATAGGCGAACGTATGTCGCGTGCTTTTTCACAGCACGCGCACGAGACAGTCGTACCATACGACAGAAAACCTCCATCCGAACAACTTTGCCTTTGGGACCACTGCTGTCAATCAACTCGTCCGTTGAATATCAAAGTTTGTGGGAAAAACCACATTCGGCAAACCGGTCGCAGGTTTCGACAACCTCGATGAAAACAGACGCAGTTCAGTTCTCTGAACTCTCCGGGTCACTGGCTGACACAGCAGAAAGAGACAGAAACATAACAAAACTGGTGCAACTTCACCCTTTGGGGCAGTGGGCGGCACCACAAGCGTCAAGAACCGCACGCTTTTTCCCTCCACGCTATCTGCTTTTAACCAGTGTGTACAGGGGAGAGCGCGAACGCAGTCCCCCACTACCATAAATTATGCAGTCGAGATTCCCACATTTGGGGAATTCGCAGGGGTCAGCACAACCGGAGTGCAATGGCCGAGCCTCGCCCTGGGTGAACCACCTTCCTGATCATGGTGTCTCCCCTGCCAGGTAAGTATGAGTTGCCTGGCCTCCAGGCAGAGGCGCCCTATCCCCCTTCGCCATCCTCAAACACGGTGACCTTCCCCTCCCCCAAGAAAAGGAAGGACGGGGCACCTTCCATTGCTTGACTGCTGCGTGCGTGCGTGCCTGACCTTGATTTGAATCAGGTGTCCCTAATCCATCCAACACAAACCCCCGATTCGACTCATCAGCTCGTTGGTAAAGACTCTCAAATAAGAGGGACATCAAAAAACGTGCTGTGACGGTGATGAGTCAGCCGGCCGGCAACCGACGCTTTTGTTCTTCTTTTTTCCCTATGCTCATATGACCGCAGCTTGCTGCTTTCTCTGTGGCACGGTCATCGTCAACGGTCACCTCATCGTCATTCTGTATGCGCTTCCTGCGTATTTCTGTATTCTCTGACAAAATTCCAGTGGTGTTGTTGGTTCTTCTATTAGTCACAACAATTCGCAGTCCCCAAAAAGGGGAAGCACACCGTTCCTGGAGGCACTGCAATACCAGGTCGATGCGTGGAGTGGACGGAGCAAGCCCCGGGTCCGGCTCCATGTGCCACAAATCAATTTAATATGCAGTCCCCGGATAGGGGACGTATCAGATATTACACTGATAAGAACAGATACTACACTTGATCTTAGCCAAAAGGCCGAGAAGCGATGACACAATGACGCAGCGGCAGGGGAGCCGGCAAAGGCGACGCCCATCTGGGAAGCGGTGAGGGGGGGGAGGGTTGGCAAAGGCCGTACGTCGTAGAGACCTGAAACTTTGAGGGATGGTACTAGCCACTCGCTCTACAACATCACCAAGGCTGGCCCCCCGATGGGCCCGGCGGTGGCGCTACAGCCACCGAAAGTACGAAATGGCTCGTAGCTCCCAAACCGCACGCCGCAGAACCAAGTGTCTTATATCATCGGAATCCTTGGCTCGAGCCGAGCGAGACGCATGCCTCGGATTCGAAGGTTGCGCTGGCGAAATTTTCGGGTATTTGGGATTTTGTGAAAAACCTACTTTTGCACACTAGTCCTAGGTCTTTTGCCCGATCTGGCCCAAACCAGTGCAGAAAGATTCTCTGGAGTCTGACTGTCCGTCCAGATCGGAAAAAAAGTGGGAATTTCGATTCAGCTTGGCGGCGGCAGGCCGAAACCTACGGGCTGGGCGAGGCGGGGTCTGCTAGAACGGCTATAGCTCTTGGACGGAACGAGACAATTTCACCCAAGCCGGTACACCCTCAGTCTGGGGTCAGGCGAGAAAGGACGCGGTGAATGGCCACCTAGTGGCGCTTTAAAATGAAAAAGCAACAACATGAGAGCGGCTATAGGCGAACGTATGTCGCGTGCTTTTTCACAGCACGCGCACGAGACAGTCGTACCATACGACAGAAAACCTCCATCCGAACAACTTTGCCTTTGGGACCACTGCTGTCAATCAACTCGTCCGTTGAATATCAAAGTTTGTGGGAAAAACCACATTCGGCAAACCGGTCGCAGGTTTCGACAACCTCGATGAAAACAGACGCAGTTCAGTTCTCTGAACTCTCCGGGTCACTGGCTGACACAGCAGAAAGAGACAGAAACATAACAAAACTGGTGCAACTTCACCCTTTGGGGCAGTGGGCGGCGCCACAAGCGTCAAGAACCGCACGCTTTTTCCCTCCACGCTATCTGCTTTTAACCAGTGTGTACAGGGGAGAGCGCGAACGCAGTCCCCCACTACCATAAATTATGCAGTCGAGATTCCCACATTTGGGGAATTCGCAGGGGTCAGCACAACCGGAGTGCAATGGCCGAGCCTCGCCCTGGGTGAACCACCTTCCTGATCATGGTGTCTCCCCTGCCAGGTAAGTATGAGTTGCCTGGCCTCCAGGCAGAGGCGCCCTATCCCCCTTCGCCATCCTCAAACACGGTGACCTTCCCCTCCCCCAAGAAAAGGAAGGACGGGGCACCTTCCATTGCTTGACTGCTGCGTGCGTGCGTGCCTGACCTTGATTTGAATCAGGTGTCCCTAATCCATCCAACACAAACCCCTGATTCGACTCATCAGCTCGTTGGTAAAGACTCTCAAATAAGAGGGACATCAAAAAACGTGCTGTGACGGTGATGAGTCAGCCGGCCGGCAACCGACGCTTTTGTTCTTCTTTTTTCCCTATGCTCATATGACCGCAGCTTGCTGCTTTCTCTGTGGCACGGTCATCGTCAATGGTCACCTCATCGTCATTCTGTATGCGCTTCCTGCGTATTTCTGTATTCTCTGACAAAATTCCAGTGGTGTTGTTGGTTCTTCTATTAGTCACAACAATTCGCAGTCCCCAAAAAGGGGAAGCACACCGTTCCTGGAGGCACTGCAATACCAGGTCGATGCGTGGAGTGGACGGAGCAAGCCCCGGTTCCGGCTCCATGTGCCAAAAATCAATTTAATATGCAGTCCCCGGATAGGGGACGTATCAGATATTAAACTGATAAGAACAGATACTACACTTGATCTTAGCCAAAAGGCCGAGAAGCGATGACACAATGACGCAGCGGCAGGGGAGCCGGCAAAGGCGACGCCCATCTGGGAAGCGGTGAGGGGGGGGAGGGTTGGCAAAGGCCGTACGTCGTAGAGACCTGAAACTTTGAGGGATGGTACTAGCCACTCGCTCTACAACATCACCAAGGCTGGCCCCCCGATGGGCCCGGCGGTGGCGCTACAGCCACCGAAAGTACGAAATGGCTCGTAGCTCCCAAACCGCACGCCGCAGAACCAAGTGTCTTATATCATCGGAATCCTTGGCTCGAGCCGAGCGAGACGCATGCCTCGGATTCGAAGGTTGCGCTGGCGAAATTTTCGGGTATTTGGGATTTTGTGAAAAACCTACTTTTGCACACTAGTCCTAGGTCTTTTGCCCGATCTGGCCCAAACCAGTGCAGAAAGATTCTCTGGAGTCTGACTGTCCGTCCAGATCGGAAAAAAAGTGGGAATTTCGATTCAGCTTGGCGGCGGCAGGCCGAAACCTACGGGCTGGGCGAGGCGGGGTCTGCTAGAACGGCTATAGCTCTTGGACGGAACGAGACAATTTCACCCAAGCCGGTACACCCATGCACGGGCTCAGTCTGGGGTCAGGCGAGAAAGGACGCGGTGAATGGCCACCTAGTGGCGCTTTAAAATGAAAAAGCAACAACATGAGAGCGGCTATAGGCGAACGTATGTCGCGTGCTTTTTCACAGCACGCGCACGAGACAGTCGTACCATACGACAGAAAACCTCCATCCGAACAACTTTGCCTTTGGGACCACTGCTGTCAATCAACTCGTCCGTTGAATATCAAAGTTTGTGGGAAAAACCACATTCGGCAAACCGGTCGCAGGTTTCGACAACCTCGATGAAAACAGACGCAGTTCAGTTCTCTGAACTCTCCGGGTCACTGGCTGACACAGCAGAAAGAGACAGAAACATAACAAAACTGGTGCAACTTCACCCTTTGGGGCAGTGGGCGGCGCCACAAGCATCAAGAACCGCACGCTTTTTCCCTCCACGCTATCTGCTTTTAACCAGTGTGTACAGGGGAGAGCGCGAACGCAGTCCCCCACTACCATAAATTATGCAGTCGAGATTCCCACATTTGGGGAATTCGCAGGGGTCAGCACAACCGGAGTGCAATGGCCGAGCCTCGCCCTGGGTGAACCACCTTCCTGATCATGGTGTCTCCCCTGCCAGGTAAGTATGAGTTGCCTGGCCTCCAGGCAGAGGCGCCCTATCCCCCTTCGCCACCCTCAAACACGGTGACCTTCCCCTCCCCCAAGAAAAGGAAGGACGGGGCACCTTCCATTGCTTGACTGCTGCGTGCGTGCGTGCCTGACCTTGATTTGAATCAGGTGTCCCTAATCCATCCAACACAAACCCCCGATTCGACTCATCAGCTCGTTGGTAAAGACTCTCAAATAAGAGGGACATCAAAAAACGTGCTGTGACGGTGATGAGTCAGCCGGCCGGCAACCGACGCTTTTGTTCTTCTTTTTTCCCTATGCTCATATGACCGCAGCTTGCTGCTTTCTCTGTGGCACGGTCATCGTCAACGGTCACCTCATCGTCATTCTGTATGCGCTTCCTGCGTATTTCTGTATTCTCTGACAAAATTCCAGTGGTGTTGTTGGTTCTTCTATTAGTCACAACAATTCGCAGTCCCCAAAAAGGGGAAGCACACCGTTCCTGGAGGCACTGCAATACCAGGTCGATGCGTGGAGTGGACGGAGCAAGCCCCGGTTCCGGCTCCATGTGCCAAAAATCAATTTAATATGCAGTCCCCGGATAGGGGACGTATCAGATATTAAACTGATAAGAACAGATTTTTTTTTTTTTTTTTTTTTTTTTTTTATTCACATACAACTCAAAATTACATACACATATTATCTCATCTCATTCTCTTTCCATTCGTCATCATATAACCCAAACAACCCTTTCCACCTCTCTTTAGCTGCATGTTTCCCCCATCTTTGTATATCCCACCTAATCCTTGCCCTTACTTCATACTCCACTCCCCGTATTACCCCTTCTTCTGACCTTTTCCCTTTCCCCCTACATATTCCCTGTCTTTCCTCCCAAAGTCCTTTTTTGACCAAACTTATTATTAACCACAGCATATAAGCCACTTTCCCTTCCCCCTTCTTACTTCTTATTCCACCGATTACATTCTCCCCCGACACCTTAAAATTTCCTGAGATCACCCCTAACACCCTCTTTCCCCTCCCCCACACCCTCTGTGCAAACCCACACTCCCAAAAAGTATGTTTTATTGTCTCTTCTTCCCAACACCCCTCCCTTGGGCACTTTCCATCTTTTGCTATACCGTGCCTATACATGATCTCTTTTACGGGCAAACGCCTCAAAAAACACAACCAATTAAGATCTTTTAAGTCATTATCAAGATTTTTGGGTTGAATATTCAACCACACCTCCCTTGAGACCCCCACCCGAACTACACTAGACACCCTCTCCCTTACCTTTCCATACAACATCCTCTGGTCCAAACACACTGTTATCTCCTTACTCTCAGGATATTTACTCATCCATTTAACTGCATGCCTATAATGCCACGGCTGCGTTTCCGACCTTGGACCCTCATTGGACCACCTCATCACGTGCCTTGCTTGATAAGAAAAAAATAACCTAAGAAAAAACCAAGACGGATGCTCAGCAGTCCCCGCTAACTGGGCCAAGATTGAAGACACAAAAAAACAATCAAGCTTTAAAGGAACATGAGGTACATCCCGCCCTCCTTCCTTAATCGAATTAAACATTTCAGTTCTTTTTACATATTCATATCTTCCTCCCCAGACAAACGTAAATATTAACCTTATTACTGACTTCCTCATACTAGCCGGCAAAGGATAAATGACAGCCAAGTACTGAAACACTGACAACACCTCTATCTTCAGTACCAAAACTTTCCCCCACAATGTCAATCTTCGCCCTTTCCACCTTGCTAGCCTCTTCTGCACCGAAACAATGCGCTCTTCCCAATTCAGAGTAGCTGAGCCTTCATTCTGAAATCTTATACCCAAAATTTTTAAAGGCCCCTCACACACCTGCAACCCCCCAATTCCATTCCGTCTTTGCCTAAACTTCCCAAAAAACTTAACAGCTGATTTTGAAATATTTAGACTAGCCCCAGATGCTAAGGAAAACTCCTCAAACAAATGCAATGCCCTCTCAAGACACTTGTCTGAATCCAACAGTAGTGTAGTATCATCTGCGTACTGCGATAGTTTCACTACCGCCCCCTTACCTCCTGGTACCCGCAGACCTTTTATTCTGCCATCTCGCCTTATCGCCTGAGCCAATGGCTCCATATAGAGAACAAAAAGTAAAGGAGAGAGAGGACACCCCTGTCTCACTCCCTCCCACACATCAAAGCTCTGTCCTAATGCCCCGTTCACCTGCACCAAACACCTAGCCCCAGTATACAGCGTTCTAATCCACCCTATATATCCCTCACCCCAACCCATCCTCTCCATTACCTTAAACAGAAACCATCTATTTACCCTATCAAAGGCTTTAGCCTGATCTAAGCTAACCACCATCAATGGTAACTCCCTATCCTCCACCCATGCTATAACATCCCTGATCAGCTGAAGATTCCACTTAATGCTGCGACCCTCAACTCCACATGTTTGATCAACATGCACCACATGGGGAAGGGCTTTCCTCAATCTGTCTGCCAACACCTTTGCTATAATCTTATAGTCCACTGTAAGCATTGTGAGCGGCCTATAATTTGTTATGTCCGACCTTTCGCCTTTTTTATATAGAAGAGTTATCACTCCAGTTGCCATTGAACCACTCATACTTTTATTTTCTAACACTTCCCGCACCACCTCCATCAAATGAGGACCTAAAATATTGAAAAACCTAACATAAAATTCAACTGGTAGGCCATCAATCCCTGGCACCTTACCTTTACTCATCCTTCTCAATGCTCCTTCCACCTCTTCCAATGTTATTGGAGAATTTAACTCAGCCCCAACCTCATCAGGGACTACGCTAGACAGGAAATTAACAAAAAAATCACTTTTCTCCTTTACTATCTCTCTTTTACTGAAAAATTGTTGAAAATACTGACCCACATATTCAGTTATCTCTTCGGTTTTCCCCAGAATCTCCCCTTCCTTATCCTTTAACTCAACAATTATTTGCTTCTCTTTTTGATCCCTTACTGACCTAAAAAACCCAGCATTACACGCCTCCCCATTCTCCCTTGTCTCATGTCTCCTTTTCAACAAAAACCGTTTAGCTTGATCTTCATACAAACCCTTTATCTGTCTCTTCAGCAAGTTAACCCTATCCCAGTCAAAAGTGCCCCCAACATTATACTCTTCAAATATCAACTCTAAATCTCTCTGCAACTTCCCTGCTTGCCTCCTAAAATTGCTCATTCTTCTCTTACAGTACTTAACAATCCACTCCTTTGAACGATTTTTAACCATTTCCCACCACCCCACCACATCATCATACATGACCTTTAACCCCTCTAACCCCTTGAAAAAACATACATACTCTTCACAGAACTGCCTTTCCCTCAAAATCTCTATATTCATTCTCCAGTACCCTTTACCAAACTTCACATTTTGCCCCTTAACTACAAACCAAACCAAATCATGATCAGAAAAAAACACAGGCTTCACTCCCCCTCCTTCCAAAACCAAACCTTTTGAAAAAAACACATAATCTAGCCTCTTTTCCACCCCCCTCGAGTTCCTCCACGTTGACATACAAACTTTTGGATTCACTCCCTGCCCCCCATCCACCAACCCATGCCCCTGCAAAACCCCTTCTAACACCATCAAACTACTATCCCCTTTGTCTCCTAACTGCAAATTAAAATCCCCTCCCATTATAATCTGTTTATTTGTTGCACAGACTGTTAACAACATTTCAAAAATATCTTTCCTCTCTTCCACTGTTTGTGGAGCATAAACTGAGAGTAATCTATATTCCCCCCCTCTCCACCTTACATCAGCCCCAATCACTCTCCCTTGTGAAACCGTAAAATAACTTCTGACTTCCAACTCTTTACCCCGAAACAAGATCCCCACTCCTGAGGAATAAACCCCTCCCACACTCCATACTGCTCCTCCCCTCCCCCATTCTTCTGTAAATTTCCTTGCATCTTGTGAACTTTTCAAATGAACCTCCTGCAAAAAAAGAATATCACATCTGCAATTTTCCAAAAAAGAAAAAACCGCTCTTCGCTTCACATTGTCTCTTAAACCTCTTACATTTATAGACCCCACAGTCAATTCGTCATTGCTCACCACTTATTCAGTCCTTAATGTCCCTTCCATCCCTCGATCCTCCAGTGGTCCCAGTGGTCCTGTGGTCCCAGTCTCAGTCCCCACCAGATCTGACCAGCATATGGGCGACACACTGAGACCAACCCCATCATCCTTCGGTTCTTCATTGTCACTACCACCCTTTCCCTGTGACAACTGAAATAAGGGTCTAGCATTGTCCATCTCGAGCCCCTCTTGACTGTCGGTAGATAGTGAATCCTCAGAACAACTCAAACTCTGCCTCGTCTCGGCTCTCACCCTCTTGCCTGGTCTCGCCTTTTCCTTCTCGGCTTTCCTGATCCGCTGACTTCCATCCCCTCTTGATCCATCCGGGTCACTTTGTCTCTCCACTTCCATCTCATCTTCCACATCCCCTGTGTACAACTCGGTGACCTTAAACTGTTCCCCATTTAACGCTTCTAAGAAAGCATCCATCACATCTTCCACTTTCTCTGCTTCTGCCTCGCTTCCTCCCTCCTTTACCACCTCAAACACCACCTTCTCTTTTATTTCTTGCTCCATTGTCTCCTGTTGGACCTCCTCCCCGTTCTTCTCCTCTGCCACTGTTTCCTCCACTCTCCTTCCTCCT
This sequence comes from Pseudorasbora parva, assembly GCF_024679245.1. Lineage (NCBI taxonomy): Eukaryota > Metazoa > Chordata > Actinopteri > Cypriniformes > Gobionidae > Pseudorasbora > Pseudorasbora parva. Next base: position 845,821 of record NW_027125104.1, on the reverse strand, counting down.
CGATTCAGCTTGCGCCCTTCCTTACATTCCTTCATCAAATGTCCTAATGAGCCACAGCTGTGACATGACTTAGGAATACTGCACTCTTTTGCTGTGTGTCCCATCTTAGAACACCGCCAACATCTTTCTTCTCCACACCTGCCATCACTATGGCCATACCGTCTGCACCTTCTACAAAAAGGAGGCTGTCTTGAATAGAAAAGATATCCCTTGTCCGCTCCTATGTTGAAAAAAGCAGGAGGGTGCATGACCCCCTCAAACCCATCCTCATCCGATTTTAGGAGAACTTGGAACTGCCTTTTCCCAGTCCATAACCCCACATTGTCCTTTATGTATCTTGCAGGTGTGAGAACTTCAGCATATTTTCCCAAAAAAGCCACCAACGCTTCATCTGTGACGTATGGGTTAAACATATGAAGAGTGATGACCCTGAAGTTAGGTCTGTCCAGACTTATCACCTCGAATTTCCCCATCAAGCCCACCTTGTCACACTTCCCAAACTTTTCCAACACCTCTTTGTATAATTCCACCGTGTTCAAAGTTAGGTCAAAACACTTCTCTTGTCTGTTGGTCTGTAGACAGTACACCTCTTCCACTTTCAACTTCAGCTTGTCCAGAAGAACTACCCGTGCAAACACATCTCTTTCCATCATCTCCACCCCCGGCGTCTTCATTTGGAAACGTAGAGTATTTCTCAGTCCCGCCCTTGGAACTGAGTACCCAGCTACACCAGCCATCATAACTTCTCAAAAGATCAAAGAAATCACGACTTGATCTTAGCCAAAAGGCCGAGAAGCGATGACACAATGACGCAGCGGCAGGGGAGCCGGCAAAGGCGACGCCCATCTGGGAAGCGGTGAGGGGGGGAGGGTTGGCAAAGGCCGTACGTCGTAGAGACCTGAAACTTTGAGGGATGGTACTAGCCACTCGCTCTACAACATCACCAAGGCTGGCCCCCCGATGGGCCCGGCGGTGGCGCTACAGCCACCGAAAGTACGAAATGGCTCGTAGCTCCCAAACCGCACGCCGCAGAACCAAGTGTCTTATATCATCGGAATCCTTGGCTCGAGCCGAGCGAGACGCATGCCTCGGATTCGAAGGTTGCGCTGGCGAAATTTTCGGGTATTTGGGATTTTGTGAAAAACCTACTTTTGCACACTAGTCCTAGGTCTTTTGCCCGATCTGGCCCAAACCAGTGCAGAAAGATTCTCTGGAGTCTGACTGTCCGTCCAGATCGGAAAAAAAGTGGGAATTTCGATTCAGCTTGGCGGCGGCAGGCCGAAACCTACGGGCTGGGCGAGGCGGGGTCTGCTAGAACGGCTATAGCTCTTGGACGGAACGAGACAATTTCACCCAAGCCGGTACACCCATGCACGGGCTCAGTCTGGGGTCAGGCGAGAAAGGACGCGGTGAATGGCCACCTAGTGGCGCTTTAAAATGAAAAAGCAACAACATGAGAGCGGCTATAGGCGAACGTATGTCGCGTGCTTTTTCACAGCACGCGCACGAGACAGTCGTACCATACGACAGAAAACCTCCATCCGAACAACTTTGCCTTTGGGACCACTGCTGTCAATCAACTCGTCCGTTGAATATCAAAGTTTGTGGGAAAAACCACATTCGGCAAACCGGTCGCAGGTTTCGACAACCTCGATGAAAACAGACGCAGTTCAGTTCTCTGAACTCTCCGGGTCACTGGCTGACACAGCAGAAAGAGACAGAAACATAACAAAACTGGTGCAACTTCACCCTTTGGGGCAGTGGGCGGCGCCACAAGCGTCAAGAACCGCACGCTTTTTCCCTCCACGCTATCTGCTTTTAACCAGTGTGTACAGGGGAGAGCGCGAACGCAGTCCCCCACTACCATAAATTATGCAGTCGAGATTCCCACATTTGGGGAATTCGCAGGGGTCAGCACAACCGGAGTGCAATGGCCGAGCCTCGCCCTGGGTGAACCACCTTCCTGATCATGGTGTCTCCCCTGCCAGGTAAGTATGAGTTGCCTGGCCTCCAGGCAGAGGCGCCCTATCCCCCTTCGCCACCCTCAAACACGGTGACCTTCCCCTCCCCCAAGAAAAGGAAGGACGGGGCACCTTCCATTGCTTGACTGCTGCGTGCGTGCGTGCCTGACCTTGATTTGAATCAGGTGTCCCTAATCCATCCAACACAAACCCCCGATTCGACTCATCAGCTCGTTGGTAAAGACTCTCAAATAAGAGGGACATCAAAAAACGTGCTGTGACGGTGATGAGTCAGCCGGCCGGCAACCGACGCTTTTGTTCTTCTTTTTTCCCTATGCTCATATGACCGCAGCTTGCTGCTTTCTCTGTGGCACGGTCATCGTCAACGGTCACCTCATCGTCATTCTGTATGCGCTTCCTGCGTATTTCTGTATTCTCTGACAAAATTCCAGTGGTGTTGTTGGTTCTTCTATTAGTCACAACAATTCGCAGTCCCCAAAAAGGGGAAGCACACCGTTCCTGGAGGCACTGCAATACCAGGTCGATGCGTGGAGTGGACGGAGCAAGCCCCGGTTCCGGCTCCATGTGCCAAAAATCAATTTAATATGCAGTCCCCGGATAGGGGACGTATCAGATATTAAACTGATAAGAACAGATACTACACTTGATCTTAGCCAAAAGGCCGAGAAGCGATGACACAATGACGCAGCGGCAGGGGAGCCGGCAAAGGCGACGCCCATCTGGGAAGCGGTGAGGGGGGGGGAGGGTTGGCAAAGGCCGTACGTCGTAGAGACCTGAAACTTTGAGGGATGGTACTAGCCACTCGCTCTACAACATCACCAAGGCTGGCCCCCCGATGGGCCCGGCGGTGGCGCTACAGCCACCGAAAGTACGAAATGGCTCGTAGCTCCCAAACCGCACGCCGCAGAACCAAGTGTCTTATATCATCGGAATCCTTGGCTCGAGCCGAGCGAGACGCATGCCTCGGATTCGAAGGTTGCGCTGGCGAAATTTTCGGGTATTTGGGATTTTGTGAAAAACCTACTTTTGCACACTAGTCCTAGGTCTTTTGCCCGATCTGGCCCAAACCAGTGCAGAAAGATTCTCTGGAGTCTGACTGTCCGTCCAGATCGGAAAAAAAGTGGGAATTTCGATTCAGCTTGGCGGCGGCAGGCCGAAACCTACGGGCTGGGCGAGGCGGGGTCTGCTAGAACGGCTATAGCTCTTGGACGGAACGAGACAATTTCACCCAAGCCGGTACACCCATGCACGGGCTCAGTCTGGGGTCAGGCGAGAAAGGACGCGGTGAATGGCCACCTAGTGGCGCTTTAAAATGAAAAAGCAACAACATGAGAGCGGCTATAGGCGAACGTATGTCGCGTGCTTTTTCACAGCACGCGCACGAGACAGTCGTACCATACGACAGAAAACCTCCATCCGAACAACTTTGCCTTTGGGACCACTGCTGTCAATCAACTCGTCCGTTGAATATCAAAGTTTGTGGGAAAAACCACATTCGGCAAACCGGTCGCAGGTTTCGACAACCTCGATGAAAACAGACGCAGTTCAGTTCTCTGAACTCTCCGGGTCACTGGCTGACACAGCAGAAAGAGACAGAAACATAACAAAACTGGTGCAACTTCACCCTTTGGGGCAGTGGGCGGCACCACAAGCGTCAAGAACCGCACGCTTTTTCCCTCCACGCTATCTGCTTTTAACCAGTGTGTACAGGGGAGAGCGCGAACGCAGTCCCCCACTACCATAAATTATGCAGTCGAGATTCCCACATTTGGGGAATTCGCAGGGGTCAGCACAACCGGAGTGCAATGGCCGAGCCTCGCCCTGGGTGAACCACCTTCCTGATCATGGTGTCTCCCCTGCCAGGTAAGTATGAGTTGCCTGGCCTCCAGGCAGAGGCGCCCTATCCCCCTTCGCCATCCTCAAACACGGTGACCTTCCCCTCCCCCAAGAAAAGGAAGGACGGGGCACCTTCCATTGCTTGACTGCTGCGTGCGTGCGTGCCTGACCTTGATTTGAATCAGGTGTCCCTAATCCATCCAACACAAACCCCCGATTCGACTCATCAGCTCGTTGGTAAAGACTCTCAAATAAGAGGGACATCAAAAAACGTGCTGTGACGGTGATGAGTCAGCCGGCCGGCAACCGACGCTTTTGTTCTTCTTTTTTCCCTATGCTCATATGACCGCAGCTTGCTGCTTTCTCTGTGGCACGGTCATCGTCAACGGTCACCTCATCGTCATTCTGTATGCGCTTCCTGCGTATTTCTGTATTCTCTGACAAAATTCCAGTGGTGTTGTTGGTTCTTCTATTAGTCACAACAATTCGCAGTCCCCAAAAAGGGGAAGCACACCGTTCCTGGAGGCACTGCAATACCAGGTCGATGCGTGGAGTGGACGGAGCAAGCCCCGGGTCCGGCTCCATGTGCCACAAATCAATTTAATATGCAGCCCCCGGATAGGGGACGTATCAGATATTACACTGATAAGAACAGATACTACACTTGATCTTAGCCAAAAGGCCGAGAAGCGATGACACAATGACGCAGCGGCAGGGGAGCCGGCAAAGGCGACGCCCATCTGGGAAGCGGTGAGGGGGGGGAGGGTTGGCAAAGGCCGTACGTCGTAGAGACCTGAAACTTTGAGGGATGGCACTAGCCACTCGCTCTACAACATCACCAAGGCTGGCCCCCCGATGGGCCCGGCGGTGGCGCTACAGCCACCGAAAGTACGAAATGGCTCGTAGCTCCCAAACCGCACGCCGCAGAACCAAGTGTCTTATATCATCGGAATCCTTGGCTCGAGCCGAGCGAGACGCATGCCTCGGATTCGAAGGTTGCGCTGGCGAAATTTTCGGGTATTTGGGATTTTGTGAAAAACCTACTTTTGCACACTAGTCCTAGGTCTTTTGCCCGATCTGGCCCAAACCAGTGCAGAAAGATTCTCTGGAGTCTGACTGTCCGTCCAGATCGGAAAAAAAGTGGGAATTTCGATTCAGCTTGGCGGCGGCAGGCCGAAACCTACGGGCTGGGCGAGGCGGGGTCTGCTAGAACGGCTATAGCTCTTGGACGGAACGAGACAATTTCACCCAAGCCGGTACACCCATGCACGGGCTCAGTCTGGGGTCAGGCGAGAAAGGACGCGGTGAATGGCCACCTAGTGGCGCTTTAAAATGAAAAAGCAACAACATGAGAGCGGCTATAGGCGAACGTATGTCGCGTGCTTTTTCACAGCACGCGCACGAGACAGTCGTACCATACGACAGAAAACCTCCATCCGAACAACTTTGCCTTTGGGACCACTGCTGTCAATCAACTCGTCCGTTGAATATCAAAGTTTGTGGGAAAAACCACATTCGGCAAACCGGTCGCAGGTTTCGACAACCTCGATGAAAACAGACGCAGTTCAGTTCTCTGAACTCTCCGGGTCACTGGCTGACACAGCAGAAAGAGACAGAAACATAACAAAACTGGTGCAACTTCACCCTTTGGGGCAGTGGGCGGCGCCACAAGCATCAAGAACCGCACGCTTTTTCCCTCCACGCTATCTGCTTTTAACCAGTGTGTACAGGGGAGAGCGCGAACGCAGTCCCCCACTACCATAAATTATGCAGTCGAGATTCCCACATTTGGGGAATTCGCAGGGGTCAGCACAACCGGAGTGCAATGGCCGAGCCTCGCCCTGGGTGAACCACCTTCCTGATCATGGTGTCTCCCCTGCCAGGTAAGTATGAGTTGCCTGGCCTCCAGGCAGAGGCGCCCTATCCCCCTTCGCCACCCTCAAACACGGTGACCTTCCCCTCCCCCAAGAAAAGGAAGGACGGGGCACCTTCCATTGCTTGACTGCTGCGTGCGTGCGTGCCTGACCTTGATTTGAATCAGGTGTCCCTAATCCATCCAACACAAACCCCCGATTCGACTCATCAGCTCGTTGGTAAAGACTCTCAAATAAGAGGGACATCAAAAAACGTGCTGTGACGGTGATGAGTCAGCCGGCCGGCAACCGACGCTTTTGTTCTTCTTTTTTCCCTATGCTCATATGACCGCAGCTTGCTGCTTTCTCTGTGGCACGGTCATCGTCAACGGTCACCTCATCGTCATTCTGTATGCGCTTCCTGCGTATTTCTGTATTCTCTGACAAAATTCCAGTGGTGTTGTTGGTTCTTCTATTAGTCACAACAATTCGCAGTCCCCAAAAAGGGGAAGCACACCGTTCCTGGAGGCACTGCAATACCAGGTCGATGCGTGGAGTGGACGGAGCAAGCCCCGGTTCCGGCTCCATGTGCCAAAAATCAATTTAATATGCAGTCCCCGGATAGGGGACGTATCAGATATTAAACTGATAAGAACAGATTTTTTTTTTTTTTTTTTTTTTTTTTTTATTCACATACAACTCAAAATTACATACACATATTATCTCATCTCATTCTCTTTCCATTCGTCATCATATAACCCAAACAACCCTTTCCACCTCTCTTTAGCTGCATGTTTCCCCCATCTTTGTATATCCCACCTAATCCTTGCCCTTACTTCATACTCCACTCCCCGTATTACCCCTTCTTCTGACCTTTTCCCTTTCCCCCTACATATTCCCTGTCTTTCCTCCCAAAGTCCTTTTTTGACCAAACTTATTATTAACCACAGCATATAAGCCACTTTCCCTTCCCCCTTCTTACTTCTTATTCCACCGATTACATTCTCCCCCGACACCTTAAAATTTCCTGAGATCACCCCTAACACCCTCTTTCCCCTCCCCCACACCCTCTGTGCAAACCCACACTCCCAAAAAGTATGTTTTATTGTCTCTTCTTCCCAACACCCCTCCCTTGGGCACTTTCCATCTTTTGCTATACCGTGCCTATACATGATCTCTTTTACGGGCAAACGCCTCAAAAAACACAACCAATTAAGATCTTTTAAGTCATTATCAAGATTTTTGGGTTGAATATTCAACCACACCTCCCTTGAGACCCCCACCCGAACTACACTAGACACCCTCTCCCTTACCTTTCCATACAACATCCTCTGGTCCAAACACACTGTTATCTCCTTACTCTCAGGATATTTACTCATCCATTTAACTGCATGCCTATAATGCCACGGCTGCGTTTCCGACCTTGGACCCTCATTGGACCACCTCATCACGTGCCTTGCTTGATAAGAAAAAAATAACCTAAGAAAAAACCAAGACGGATGCTCAGCAGTCCCCGCTAACTGGGCCAAGATTGAAGACACAAAAAAACAATCAAGCTTTAAAGGAACATGAGGTACATCCCGCCCTCCTTCCTTAATCGAATTAAACATTTCAGTTCTTTTTACATATTCATATCTTCCTCCCCAGACAAACGTAAATATTAACCTTATTACTGACTTCCTCATACTAGCCGGCAAAGGATAAATGACAGCCAAGTACTGAAACACTGACAACACCTCTATCTTCAGTACCAAAACTTTCCCCCACAATGTCAATCTTCGCCCTTTCCACCTTGCTAGCCTCTTCTGCACCGAAACAATGCGCTCTTCCCAATTCAGAGTAGCTGAGCCTTCATTCTGAAATCTTATACCCAAAATTTTTAAAGGCCCCTCACACACCTGCAACCCCCCAATTCCATTCCGTCTTTGCCTAAACTTCCCAAAAAACTTAACAGCTGATTTTGAAATATTTAGACTAGCCCCAGATGCTAAGGAAAACTCCTCAAACAAATGCAATGCCCTCTCAAGACACTTGTCTGAATCCAACAGTAGTGTAGTATCATCTGCGTACTGCGATAGTTTCACTACCGCCCCCTTACCTCCTGGTACCCGCAGACCTTTTATTCTGCCATCTCGCCTTATCGCCTGAGCCAATGGCTCCATATAGAGAACAAAAAGTAAAGGAGAGAGAGGACACCCCTGTCTCACTCCCTCCCACACATCAAAGCTCTGTCCTAATGCCCCGTTCACCTGCACCAAACACCTAGCCCCAGTATACAGCGTTCTAATCCACCCTATATATCCCTCACCCCAACCCATCCTCTCCATTACCTTAAACAGAAACCATCTATTTACCCTATCAAAGGCTTTAGCCTGATCTAAGCTAACCACCATCAATGGTAACTCCCTATCCTCCACCCATGCTATAACATCCCTGATCAGCTGAAGATTCCACTTAATGCTGCGACCCTCAACTCCACATGTTTGATCAACATGCACCACATGGGGAAGGGCTTTCCTCAATCTGTCTGCCAACACCTTTGCTATAATCTTATAGTCCACTGTAAGCATTGTGAGCGGCCTATAATTTGTTATGTCCGACCTTTCGCCTTTTTTATATAGAAGAGTTATCACTCCAGTTGCCATTGAACCACTCATACTTTTATTTTCTAACACTTCCCGCACCACCTCCATCAAATGAGGACCTAAAATATTGAAAAACCTAACATAAAATTCAACTGGTAGGCCATCAATCCCTGGCACCTTACCTTTACTCATCCTTCTCAATGCTCCTTCCACCTCTTCCAATGTTATTGGAGAATTTAACTCAGCCCCAACCTCATCAGGGACTACGCTAGACAGGAAATTAACAAAAAAATCACTTTTCTCCTTTACTATCTCTCTTTTACTGAAAAATTGTTGAAAATACTGACCCACATATTCAGTTATCTCTTCGGTTTTCCCCAGAATCTCCCCTTCCTTATCCTTTAACTCAACAATTATTTGCTTCTCTTTTTGATCCCTTACTGACCTAAAAAACCCAGCATTACACGCCTCCCCATTCTCCCTTGTCTCATGTCTCCTTTTCAACAAAAACCGTTTAGCTTGATCTTCATACAAACCCTTTATCTGTCTCTTCAGCAAGTTAACCCTATCCCAGTCAAAAGTGCCCCCAACATTATACTCTTCAAATATCAACTCTAAATCTCTCTGCAACTTCCCTGCTTGCCTCCTAAAATTGCTCATTCTTCTCTTACAGTACTTAACAATCCACTCCTTTGAACGATTTTTAACCATTTCCCACCACCCCACCACATCATCATACATGACCTTTAACCCCTCTAACCCCTTGAAAAAACATACATACTCTTCACAGAACTGCCTTTCCCTCAAAATCTCTATATTCATTCTCCAGTACCCTTTACCAAACTTCACATTTTGCCCCTTAACTACAAACCAAACCAAATCATGATCAGAAAAAAACACAGGCTTCACTCCCCCTCCTTCCAAAACCAAACCTTTTGAAAAAAACACATAATCTAGCCTCTTTTCCACCCCCCTCGAGTTCCTCCACGTTGACATACAAACTTTTGGATTCACTCCCTGCCCCCCATCCACCAACCCATGCCCCTGCAAAACCCCTTCTAACACCATCAAACTACTATCCCCTTTGTCTCCTAACTGCAAATTAAAATCCCCTCCCATTATAATCTGTTTATTTGTTGCACAGACTGTTAACAACATTTCAAAAATATCTTTCCTCTCTTCCACTGTTTGTGGAGCATAAACTGAGAGTAATCTATATTCCCCCCCTCTCCACCTTACATCAGCCCCAATCACTCTCCCTTGTGAAACCGTAAAATAACTTCTGACTTCCAACTCTTTACCCCGAAACAAGATCCCCACTCCTGAGGAATAAACCCCTCCCACACTCCATACTGCTCCTCCCCTCCCCCATTCTTCTGTAAATTTCCTTGCATCTTGTGAACTTTTCAAATGAACCTCCTGCAAAAAAAGAATATCACATCTGCAATTTTCCAAAAAAGAAAAAACCGCTCTTCGCTTCACATTGTCTCTTAAACCTCTTACATTTATAGACCCCACAGTCAATTCGTCATTGCTCACCACTTATTCAGTCCTTAATGTCCCTTCCATCCCTCGATCCTCCAGTGGTCCCAGTGGTCCTGTGGTCCCAGTCTCAGTCCCCACCAGATCTGACCAGCATATGGGCGACACACTGAGACCAACCCCATCATCCTTCGGTTCTTCATTGTCACTACCACCCTTTCCCTGTGACAACTGAAATAAGGGTCTAGCATTGTCCATCTCGAGCCCCTCTTGACTGTCGGTAGATAGTGAATCCTCAGAACAACTCAAACTCTGCCTCGTCTCGGCTCTCACCCTCTTGCCTGGTCTCGCCTTTTCCTTCTCGGCTTTCCTGATCCGCTGACTTCCATCCCCTCTTGATCCATCCGGGTCACTTTGTCTCTCCACTTCCATCTCATCTTCCACATCCCCTGTGTACAACTCGGTGACCTTAAACTGTTCCCCATTTAACGCTTCTAAGAAAGCATCCATCACATCTTCCACTTTCTCTGCTTCTGCCTCGCTTCCTCCCTCCTTTACCACCTCAAACACCACCTTCTCTTTTATTTCTTGCTCCATTGTCTCCTGTTGGACCTCCTCCCCGTTCTTCTCCTCTGCCACTGTTTCCTCCACTCTCCTTCCTCCTCGATTCAGCTTGCGCCCTTCCTTACATTCCTTCATCAAATGTCCTAATGAGCCACAGCTGTGACATGACTTAGGAATACTGCACTCTTTTGCTGTGTGTCCCATCTTAGAACACCGCCAACATCTTTCTTCTCCACACCTGCCATCACTATGGCCATACCGTCTGCACCTTCTACAAAAAGGAGGCTGTCTTGAATAGAAAAGATATCCCTTGTCCGCTCCTATGTTGAAAAAAGCAGGAGGGTGCATGACCCCCTCAAACCCATCCTCATCCGATTTTAGGAGAACTTGGAACTGCCTTTTCCCAGTCCATAACCCCACATTGTCCTTTATGTATCTTGCAGGTGTGAGAACTTCAGCATATTTTCCCAAAAAAGCCACCAACGCTTCATCTGTGACGTATGGGTTAAACATATGAAGAGTGATGACCCTGAAGTTAGGTCTGTCCAGACTTATCACCTCGAATTTCCCCATCAAGCCCACCTTGTCACACTTCCCAAACTTTTCCAACACCTCTTTGTATAATTCCACCGTGTTCAAAGTTAGGTCAAAACACTTCTCTTGTCTGTTGGTCTGTAGACAGTACACCTCTTCCACTTTCAACTTCAGCTTGTCCAGAAGAACTACCCGTGCAAACACATCTCTTTCCATCATCTCCACCCCCGGCGTCTTCATTTGGAAACGTAGAGTATTTCTCAGTCCCGCCCTTGGAACTGAGTACCCAGCTACACCAGCCATCATAACTTCTCAAAAGATCAAAGAAATCACGACTTGATCTTAGCCAAAAGGCCGAGAAGCGATGACACAATGACGCAGCGGCAGGGGAGCCGGCAAAGGCGACGCCCATCTGGGAAGCGGTGAGGGGGGGAGGGTTGGCAAAGGCCGTACGTCGTAGAGACCTGAAACTTTGAGGGATGGTACTAGCCACTCGCTCTACAACATCACCAAGGCTGGCCCCCCGATGGGCCCGGCGGTGGCGCTACAGCCACCGAAAGTACGAAATGGCTCGTAGCTCCCAAACCGCACGCCGCAGAACCAAGTGTCTTATATCATCGGAATCCTTGGCTCGAGCCGAGCGAGACGCATGCCTCGGATTCGAAGGTTGCGCTGGCGAAATTTTCGGGTATTTGGGATTTTGTGAAAAACCTACTTTTGCACACTAGTCCTAGGTCTTTTGCCCGATCTGGCCCAAACCAGTGCAGAAAGATTCTCTGGAGTCTGACTGTCCGTCCAGATCGGAAAAAAAGTGGGAATTTCGATTCAGCTTGGCGGCGGCAGGCCGAAACCTACGGGCTGGGCGAGGCGGGGTCTGCTAGAACGGCTATAGCTCTTGGACGGAACGAGACAATTTCACCCAAGCCGGTACACCCATGCACGGGCTCAGTCTGGGGTCAGGCGAGAAAGGACGCGGTGAATGGCCACCTAGTGGCGCTTTAAAATGAAAAAGCAACAACATGAGAGCGGCTATAGGCGAACGTATGTCGCGTGCTTTTTCACAGCACGCGCACGAGACAGTCGTACCATACGACAGAAAACCTCCATCCGAACAACTTTGCCTTTGGGACCACTGCTGTCAATCAACTCGTCCGTTGAATATCAAAGTTTGTGGGAAAAACCACATTCGGCAAACCGGTCGCAGGTTTCGACAACCTCGATGAAAACAGACGCAGTTCAGTTCTCTGAACTCTCCGGGTCACTGGCTGACACAGCAGAAAGAGACAGAAACATAACAAAACTGGTGCAACTTCACCCTTTGGGGCAGTGGGCGGCGCCACAAGCGTCAAGAACCGCACGCTTTTTCCCTCCACGCTATCTGCTTTTAACCAGTGTGTACAGGGGAGAGCGCGAACGCAGTCCCCCACTACCATAAATTATGCAGTCGAGATTCCCACATTTGGGGAATTCGCAGGGGTCAGCACAACCGGAGTGCAATGGCCGAGCCTCGCCCTGGGTGAACCACCTTCCTGATCATGGTGTCTCCCCTGCCAGGTAAGTATGAGTTGCCTGGCCTCCAGGCAGAGGCGCCCTATCCCCCTTCGCCACCCTCAAACACGGTGACCTTCCCCTCCCCCAAGAAAAGGAAGGACGGGGCACCTTCCATTGCTTGACTGCTGCGTGCGTGCGTGCCTGACCTTGATTTGAATCAGGTGTCCCTAATCCATCCAACACAAACCCCCGATTCGACTCATCAGCTCGTTGGTAAAGACTCTCAAATAAGAGGGACATCAAAAAACGTGCTGTGACGGTGATGAGTCAGCCGGCCGGCAACCGACGCTTTTGTTCTTCTTTTTTCCCTATGCTCATATGACCGCAGCTTGCTGCTTTCTCTGTGGCACGGTCATCGTCAACGGTCACCTCATCGTCATTCTGTATGCGCTTCCTGCGTATTTCTGTATTCTCTGACAAAATTCCAGTGGTGTTGTTGGTTCTTCTATTAGTCACAACAATTCGCAGTCCCCAAAAAGGGGAAGCACACCGTTCCTGGAGGCACTGCAATACCAGGTCGATGCGTGGAGTGGACGGAGCAAGCCCCGGTTCCGGCTCCATGTGCCAAAAATCAATTTAATATGCAGTCCCCGGATAGGGGACGTATCAGATATTAAACTGATAAGAACAGATACTACACTTGATCTTAGCCAAAAGGCCGAGAAGCGATGACACAATGACGCAGCGGCAGGGGAGCCGGCAAAGGCGACGCCCATCTGGGAAGCGGTGAGGGGGGGGGAGGGTTGGCAAAGGCCGTACGTCGTAGAGACCTGAAACTTTGAGGGATGGTACTAGCCACTCGCTCTACAACATCACCAAGGCTGGCCCCCCGATGGGCCCGGCGGTGGCGCTACAGCCACCGAAAGTACGAAATGGCTCGTAGCTCCCAAACCGCACGCCGCAGAACCAAGTGTCTTATATCATCGGAATCCTTGGCTCGAGCCGAGCGAGACGCATGCCTCGGATTCGAAGGTTGCGCTGGCGAAATTTTCGGGTATTTGGGATTTTGTGAAAAACCTACTTTTGCACACTAGTCCTAGGTCTTTTGCCCGATCTGGCCCAAACCAGTGCAGAAAGATTCTCTGGAGTCTGACTGTCCGTCCAGATCGGAAAAAAAGTGGGAATTTCGATTCAGCTTGGCGGCGGCAGGCCGAAACCTACGGGCTGGGCGAGGCGGGGTCTGCTAGAACGGCTATAGCTCTTGGACGGAACGAGACAATTTCACCCAAGCCGGTACACCCATGCACGGGCTCAGTCTGGGGTCAGGCGAGAAAGGACGCGGTGAATGGCCACCTAGTGGCGCTTTAAAATGAAAAAGCAACAACATGAGAGCGGCTATAGGCGAACGTATGTCGCGTGCTTTTTCACAGCACGCGCACGAGACAGTCGTACCATACGACAGAAAACCTCCATCCGAACAACTTTGCCTTTGGGACCACTGCTGTCAATCAACTCGTCCGTTGAATATCAAAGTTTGTGGGAAAAACCACATTCGGCAAACCGGTCGCAGGTTTCGACAACCTCGATGAAAACAGACGCAGTTCAGTTCTCTGAACTCTCCGGGTCACTGGCTGACACAGCAGAAAGAGACAGAAACATAACAAAACTGGTGCAACTTCACCCTTTGGGGCAGTGGGCGGCACCACAAGCGTCAAGAACCGCACGCTTTTTCCCTCCACGCTATCTGCTTTTAACCAGTGTGTACAGGGGAGAGCGCGAACGCAGTCCCCCACTACCATAAATTATGCAGTCGAGATTCCCACATTTGGGGAATTCGCAGGGGTCAGCACAACCGGAGTGCAATGGCCGAGCCTCGCCCTGGGTGAACCACCTTCCTGATCATGGTGTCTCCCCTGCCAGGTAAGTATGAGTTGCCTGGCCTCCAGGCAGAGGCGCCCTATCCCCCTTCGCCATCCTCAAACACGGTGACCTTCCCCTCCCCCAAGAAAAGGAAGGACGGGGCACCTTCCATTGCTTGACTGCTGCGTGCGTGCGTGCCTGACCTTGATTTGAATCAGGTGTCCCTAATCCATCCAACACAAACCCCCGATTCGACTCATCAGCTCGTTGGTAAAGACTCTCAAATAAGAGGGACATCAAAAAACGTGCTGTGACGGTGATGAGTCAGCCGGCCGGCAACCGACGCTTTTGTTCTTCTTTTTTCCCTATGCTCATATGACCGCAGCTTGCTGCTTTCTCTGTGGCACGGTCATCGTCAACGGTCACCTCATCGTCATTCTGTATGCGCTTCCTGCGTATTTCTGTATTCTCTGACAAAATTCCAGTGGTGTTGTTGGTTCTTCTATTAGTCACAACAATTCGCAGTCCCCAAAAAGGGGAAGCACACCGTTCCTGGAGGCACTGCAATACCAGGTCGATGCGTGGAGTGGACGGAGCAAGCCCCGGGTCCGGCTCCATGTGCCACAAATCAATTTAATATGCAGCCCCCGGATAGGGGACGTATCAGATATTACACTGATAAGAACAGATACTACACTTGATCTTAGCCAAAAGGCCGAGAAGCGATGACACAATGACGCAGCGGCAGGGGAGCCGGCAAAGGCGACGCCCATCTGGGAAGCGGTGAGGGGGGGGAGGGTTGGCAAAGGCCGTACGTCGTAGAGACCTGAAACTTTGAGGGATGGCACTAGCCACTCGCTCTACAACATCACCAAGGCTGGCCCCCCGATGGGCCCGGCGGTGGCGCTACAGCCACCGAAAGTACGAAATGGCTCGTAGCTCCCAAACCGCACGCCGCAGAACCAAGTGTCTTATATCATCGGAATCCTTGGCTCGAGCCGAGCGAGACGCATGCCTCGGATTCGAAGGTTGCGCTGGCGAAATTTTCGGGTATTTGGGATTTTGTGAAAAACCTACTTTTGCACACTAGTCCTAGGTCTTTTGCCCGATCTGGCCCAAACCAGTGCAGAAAGATTCTCTGGAGTCTGACTGTCCGTCCAGATCGGAAAAAAAGTGGGAATTTCGGCTTGGCGGCGGCAGGCCGAAACCTACGGGCTGGGCGAGGCGGGGTCTGCTAGAACGGCTATAGCTCTTGGACGGAACGAGACAATTTCACCCAAGCCGGTACACCCGTGCACGGGCTCAGTCTGGGGTCAGGCGAGAAAGGACGCGGTGAATGGCCACCTAGTGGCGCTTTAAAATGAAAAAGCAACAACATGAGAGCGGCTATAGGCGAACGTATGTCGCGTGCTTTTTCACAGCACGCGCACGAGACAGTCGTACCATACGACAGAAAACCTCCATCCGAACAACTTTGCCTTTGGGACCACTGCTGTCAATCAACTCGTCCGTTGAATATCAAAGTTTGTGGGAAAAACCACATTCGGCAAACCGGTCGCAGGTTTCGACAACCTCGATGAAAACAGACGCAGTTCAGTTCTCTGAACTCTCCGGGTCACTGGCTGACACAGCAGAAAGAGACAGAAACATAACAAAACTGGTGCAACTTCACCCTTTGGGGCAGTGGGCGGCGCCACAAGCGTCAAGAACCGCACGCTTTTTCCCTCCACGCTATCTGCTTTTAACCAGTGTGTACAGGGGAGAGCGCGAACGCAGTCCCCCACTACCATAAATTATGCAGTCGAGATTCCCACATTTGGGGAATTCGCAGGGGTCAGCACAACCGGAGTGCAATGGCCGAGCCTCGCCCTGGGTGAACCACCTTCCTGATCATGGTGTCTCCCCTGCCAGGTAAGTATGAGTTGCCTGGCCTCCAGGCAGAGGCGCCCTATCCCCCTTCGCCATCCTCAAACACGGTGACCTTCCCCTCCCCCAAGAAAAGGAAGGACGGGGCACCTTCCATTGCTTGACTGCTGCGTGCGTGCGTGCCTGACCTTGATTTGAATCAGGTGTCCCTAATCCATCCAACACAAACCCCCGATTGGACTCATCAGCTCGTTGGTAAAGACTCTCAAATAAGAGGGACATCAAAAAACGTGCTGTGACGGTGATGAGTCAGCCGGCCGGCAACCGACGCTTTTGTTCTTCTTTTTTCCCTATGCTCATATGACCGCAGCTTGCTGCTTTCTCTGTGGCACGGTCATCGTCAACGGTCACCTCATCATCATTCTGTATGCGCTTCCTGCGTATTTCTGTATTCTCTGACAAAATTCCAGTGGTGTTGTTGGTTCTTCTATTAGTCACAACAATTCGCAGTCCCCAAAAAGGGGAAGCACACCGTTCCTGGAGGCACTGCAATACCAGGTCGATGCGTGGAGTGGACGGAGCAAGCCCCGGTTCCGGCTCCATGTGCCAAAAATCAATTTAATATGCAGTCCCCGGATAGGGGACGTATCAGATATTAAACTGATAAGAACAGATACTACACTTGATCTTAGCCAAAAGGCCGAGAAGCGATGACACAATGACGCAGCGGCAGGGGAGCCGGCAAAGGCGACGCCCATCTGGGAAGCGGTGAGGGGGGGGAGGGTTGGCAAAGGCCGTACGTCGTAGAGACCTGAAACTTTGAGGGATGGTACTAGCCACTCGCTCTACAACATCACCAAGGCTGGCCCCCCGATGGGCCCGGCGGTGGCGCTACAGCCACCGAAAGTACGAAATGGCTCGTAGCTCCCAAACCGCACGCCGCAGAACCAAGTGTCTTATATCATCGGAATCCTTGGCTCGAGCCGAGCGAGACGCATGCCTCGGATTCGAAGGTTGCGCTGGCGAAATTTTCGGGTATTTCTGATTTTGTGAAAAACCTACTTTTGCACACTAGTCCTAGGTCTTTTGCCCGATCTGGCCCAAACCAGTGCAGAAAGATTCTCTGGAGTCTGACTGTCCGTCCAGATCGGAAAAAAAGTGGGAATTTCGATTCAGCTTGGCGGCGGCAGGCCGAAACATACGGGCTGGGCGAGGCGGGGTCTGCTAGAACGGCTATAGCTCTTGGACGGAACGAGACAATTTCACCCAAGCCGGTACACCCGTGCACGGGCTCAGTCTGGGGTCAGGCGAGAAAGGACGCGGTGAATGGCCACCTAGTGGCGCTTTAAAATGAAAAAGCAACAACATGAGAGCGGCTATAGGCGAACGTATGTCGCGTGCTTTTTCACAGCACGCGCACGAGACAGTCGTACCATACGACAGAAAACCTCCATCCGAACAACTTTGCCTTTGGGACCACTGCTGTCAATCAACTCGTCCGTTGAATATCAAAGTTTGTGGGAAAAACCACATTCGGCAAACCGGTCGCAGGTTTCGACAACCTCGATGAAAACAGACGCAGTTCAGTTCTCTGAACTCTCCGGGTCACTGGCTGACACAGCAGAAAGAGACAGAAACATAACAAAACTGGTGCAACTTCACCCTTTGGGGCAGTGGGCGGCACCACAAGCGTCAAGAACCGCACGCTTTTTCCCTCCACGCTATCTGCTTTTAACCAGTGTGTACAGGGGAGAGCGCGAACGCAGTCCCCCACTACCATAAATTATGCAGTCGAGATTCCCACATTTGGGGAATTCGCAGGGGTCAGCACAACCGGAGTGCAATGGCCGAGCCTCGCCCTGGGTGAACCACCTTCCTGATCATGGTGTCTCCCCTGCCAGGTAAGTATGAGTTGCCTGGCCTCCAGGCAGAGGCGCCCTATCCCCCTTCGCCATCCTCAAACACGGTGACCTTCCCCTCCCCCAAGAAAAGGAAGGACGGGGCACCTTCCATTGCTTGACTGCTGCGTGCGTGCGTGCCTGACCTTGATTTGAATCAGGTGTCCCTAATCCATCCAACACAAACCCCCGATTCGACTCATCAGCTCGTTGGTAAAGACTCTCAAATAAGAGGGACATCAAAAAACGTGCTGTGACGGTGATGAGTCAGCCGGCCGGCAACCGACGCTTTTGTTCTTCTTTTTTCCCTATGCTCATATGACCGCAGCTTGCTGCTTTCTCTGTGGCACGGTCATCGTCAACGGTCACCTCATCGTCATTCTGTATGCGCTTCCTGCGTATTTCTGTATTCTCTGACAAAATTCCAGTGGTGTTGTTGGTTCTTCTATTAGTCACAACAATTCGCAGTCCCCAAAAAGGGGAAGCACACCGTTCCTGGAGGCACTGCAATACCAGGTCGATGCGTGGAGTGGACGGAGCAAGCCCCGGGTCCGGCT
Source organism: Pseudorasbora parva (assembly GCF_024679245.1). Classification (NCBI taxonomy): domain Eukaryota; kingdom Metazoa; phylum Chordata; class Actinopteri; order Cypriniformes; family Gobionidae; genus Pseudorasbora; species Pseudorasbora parva. Next base: position 827,313 of record NW_027125104.1, on the reverse strand, counting down.
CCATGTGCCACAAATCAATTTAATATGCAGCCCCCGGATAGGGGACGTATCAGATATTACACTGATAAGAACAGATACTACACTTGATCTTAGCCAAAAGGCCGAGAAGCGATGACACAATGACGCAGCGGCAGGGGAGCCGGCAAAGGCGACGCCCATCTGGGAAGCGGTGAGGGGGGGGAGGGTTGGCAAAGGCCGTACGTCGTAGAGACCTGAAACTTTGAGGGATGGCACTAGCCACTCGCTCTACAACATCACCAAGGCTGGCCCCCCGATGGGCCCGGCGGTGGCGCTACAGCCACCGAAAGTACGAAATGGCTCGTAGCTCCCAAACCGCACGCCGCAGAACCAAGTGTCTTATATCATCGGAATCCTTGGCTCGAGCCGAGCGAGACGCATGCCTCGGATTCGAAGGTTGCGCTGGCGAAATTTTCGGGTATTTGGGATTTTGTGAAAAACCTACTTTTGCACACTAGTCCTAGGTCTTTTGCCCGATCTGGCCCAAACCAGTGCAGAAAGATTCTCTGGAGTCTGACTGTCCGTCCAGATCGGAAAAAAAGTGGGAATTTCGGCTTGGCGGCGGCAGGCCGAAACCTACGGGCTGGGCGAGGCGGGGTCTGCTAGAACGGCTATAGCTCTTGGACGGAACGAGACAATTTCACCCAAGCCGGTACACCCGTGCACGGGCTCAGTCTGGGGTCAGGCGAGAAAGGACGCGGTGAATGGCCACCTAGTGGCGCTTTAAAATGAAAAAGCAACAACATGAGAGCGGCTATAGGCGAACGTATGTCGCGTGCTTTTTCACAGCACGCGCACGAGACAGTCGTACCATACGACAGAAAACCTCCATCCGAACAACTTTGCCTTTGGGACCACTGCTGTCAATCAACTCGTCCGTTGAATATCAAAGTTTGTGGGAAAAACCACATTCGGCAAACCGGTCGCAGGTTTCGACAACCTCGATGAAAACAGACGCAGTTCAGTTCTCTGAACTCTCCGGGTCACTGGCTGACACAGCAGAAAGAGACAGAAACATAACAAAACTGGTGCAACTTCACCCTTTGGGGCAGTGGGCGGCGCCACAAGCGTCAAGAACCGCACGCTTTTTCCCTCCACGCTATCTGCTTTTAACCAGTGTGTACAGGGGAGAGCGCGAACGCAGTCCCCCACTACCATAAATTATGCAGTCGAGATTCCCACATTTGGGGAATTCGCAGGGGTCAGCACAACCGGAGTGCAATGGCCGAGCCTCGCCCTGGGTGAACCACCTTCCTGATCATGGTGTCTCCCCTGCCAGGTAAGTATGAGTTGCCTGGCCTCCAGGCAGAGGCGCCCTATCCCCCTTCGCCATCCTCAAACACGGTGACCTTCCCCTCCCCCAAGAAAAGGAAGGACGGGGCACCTTCCATTGCTTGACTGCTGCGTGCGTGCGTGCCTGACCTTGATTTGAATCAGGTGTCCCTAATCCATCCAACACAAACCCCCGATTGGACTCATCAGCTCGTTGGTAAAGACTCTCAAATAAGAGGGACATCAAAAAACGTGCTGTGACGGTGATGAGTCAGCCGGCCGGCAACCGACGCTTTTGTTCTTCTTTTTTCCCTATGCTCATATGACCGCAGCTTGCTGCTTTCTCTGTGGCACGGTCATCGTCAACGGTCACCTCATCATCATTCTGTATGCGCTTCCTGCGTATTTCTGTATTCTCTGACAAAATTCCAGTGGTGTTGTTGGTTCTTCTATTAGTCACAACAATTCGCAGTCCCCAAAAAGGGGAAGCACACCGTTCCTGGAGGCACTGCAATACCAGGTCGATGCGTGGAGTGGACGGAGCAAGCCCCGGTTCCGGCTCCATGTGCCAAAAATCAATTTAATATGCAGTCCCCGGATAGGGGACGTATCAGATATTAAACTGATAAGAACAGATACTACACTTGATCTTAGCCAAAAGGCCGAGAAGCGATGACACAATGACGCAGCGGCAGGGGAGCCGGCAAAGGCGACGCCCATCTGGGAAGCGGTGAGGGGGGGGAGGGTTGGCAAAGGCCGTACGTCGTAGAGACCTGAAACTTTGAGGGATGGTACTAGCCACTCGCTCTACAACATCACCAAGGCTGGCCCCCCGATGGGCCCGGCGGTGGCGCTACAGCCACCGAAAGTACGAAATGGCTCGTAGCTCCCAAACCGCACGCCGCAGAACCAAGTGTCTTATATCATCGGAATCCTTGGCTCGAGCCGAGCGAGACGCATGCCTCGGATTCGAAGGTTGCGCTGGCGAAATTTTCGGGTATTTCTGATTTTGTGAAAAACCTACTTTTGCACACTAGTCCTAGGTCTTTTGCCCGATCTGGCCCAAACCAGTGCAGAAAGATTCTCTGGAGTCTGACTGTCCGTCCAGATCGGAAAAAAAGTGGGAATTTCGATTCAGCTTGGCGGCGGCAGGCCGAAACCTACGGGCTGGGCGAGGCGGGGTCTGCTAGAACGGCTATAGCTCTTGGACGGAACGAGACAATTTCACCCAAGCCGGTACACCCGTGCACGGGCTCAGTCTGGGGTCAGGCGAGAAAGGACGCGGTGAATGGCCACCTAGTGGCGCTTTAAAATGAAAAAGCAACAACATGAGAGCGGCTATAGGCGAACGTATGTCGCGTGCTTTTTCACAGCACGCGCACGAGACAGTCGTACCATACGACAGAAAACCTCCATCCGAACAACTTTGCCTTTGGGACCACTGCTGTCAATCAACTCGTCCGTTGAATATCAAAGTTTGTGGGAAAAACCACATTCGGCAAACCGGTCGCAGGTTTCGACAACCTCGATGAAAACAGACGCAGTTCAGTTCTCTGAACTCTCCGGGTCACTGGCTGACACAGCAGAAAGAGACAGAAACATAACAAAACTGGTGCAACTTCACCCTTTGGGGCAGTGGGCGGCACCACAAGCGTCAAGAACCGCACGCTTTTTCCCTCCACGCTATCTGCTTTTAACCAGTGTGTACAGGGGAGAGCGCGAACGCAGTCCCCCACTACCATAAATTATGCAGTCGAGATTCCCACATTTGGGGAATTCGCAGGGGTCAGCACAACCGGAGTGCAATGGCCGAGCCTCGCCCTGGGTGAACCACCTTCCTGATCATGGTGTCTCCCCTGCCAGGTAAGTATGAGTTGCCTGGCCTCCAGGCAGAGGCGCCCTATCCCCCTTCGCCATCCTCAAACACGGTGACCTTCCCCTCCCCCAAGAAAAGGAAGGACGGGGCACCTTCCATTGCTTGACTGCTGCGTGCGTGCGTGCCTGACCTTGATTTGAATCAGGTGTCCCTAATCCATCCAACACAAACCCCCGATTCGACTCATCAGCTCGTTGGTAAAGACTCTCAAATAAGAGGGACATCAAAAAACGTGCTGTGACGGTGATGAGTCAGCCGGCCGGCAACCGACGCTTTTGTTCTTCTTTTTTCCCTATGCTCATATGACCGCAGCTTGCTGCTTTCTCTGTGGCACGGTCATCGTCAACGGTCACCTCATCGTCATTCTGTATGCGCTTCCTGCGTATTTCTGTATTCTCTGACAAAATTCCAGTGGTGTTGTTGGTTCTTCTATTAGTCACAACAATTCGCAGTCCCCAAAAAGGGGAAGCACACCGTTCCTGGAGGCACTGCAATACCAGGTCGATGCGTGGAGTGGACGGAGCAAGCCCCGGGTCCGGCTCCATGTGCCACAAATCAATTTAATATGCAGTCCCCGGATAGGGGACGTATCAGATATTACACTGATAAGAACAGATACTACACTTGATCTTAGCCAAAAGGCCGAGAAGCGATGACACAATGACGCAGCGGCAGGGGAGCCGGCAAAGGCGACGCCCATCTGGGAAGCGGTGAGGGGGGGGAGGGTTGGCAAAGGCCGTACGTCGTAGAGACCTGAAACTTTGAGGGATGGTACTAGCCACTCGCTCTACAACATCACCAAGGCTGGCCCCCCGATGGGCCCGGCGGTGGCGCTACAGCCACCGAAAGTACGAAATGGCTCGTAGCTCCCAAACCGCACGCCGCAGAACCAAGTGTCTTATATCATCGGAATCCTTGGCTCGAGCCGAGCGAGACGCATGCCTCGGATTCGAAGGTTGCGCTGGCGAAATTTTCGGGTATTTGGGATTTTGTGAAAAACCTACTTTTGCACACTAGTCCTAGGTCTTTTGCCCGATCTGGCCCAAACCAGTGCAGAAAGATTCTCTGGAGTCTGACTGTCCGTCCAGATCGGAAAAAAAGTGGGAATTTCGATTCAGCTTGGCGGCGGCAGGCCGAAACCTACGGGCTGGGCGAGGCGGGGTCTGCTAGAACGGCTATAGCTCTTGGACGGAACGAGACAATTTCACCCAAGCCGGTACACCCTCAGTCTGGGGTCAGGCGAGAAAGGACGCGGTGAATGGCCACCTAGTGGCGCTTTAAAATGAAAAAGCAACAACATGAGAGCGGCTATAGGCGAACGTATGTCGCGTGCTTTTTCACAGCACGCGCACGAGACAGTCGTACCATACGACAGAAAACCTCCATCCGAACAACTTTGCCTTTGGGACCACTGCTGTCAATCAACTCGTCCGTTGAATATCAAAGTTTGTGGGAAAAACCACATTCGGCAAACCGGTCGCAGGTTTCGACAACCTCGATGAAAACAGACGCAGTTCAGTTCTCTGAACTCTCCGGGTCACTGGCTGACACAGCAGAAAGAGACAGAAACATAACAAAACTGGTGCAACTTCACCCTTTGGGGCAGTGGGCGGCGCCACAAGCGTCAAGAACCGCACGCTTTTTCCCTCCACGCTATCTGCTTTTAACCAGTGTGTACAGGGGAGAGCGCGAACGCAGTCCCCCACTACCATAAATTATGCAGTCGAGATTCCCACATTTGGGGAATTCGCAGGGGTCAGCACAACCGGAGTGCAATGGCCGAGCCTCGCCCTGGGTGAACCACCTTCCTGATCATGGTGTCTCCCCTGCCAGGTAAGTATGAGTTGCCTGGCCTCCAGGCAGAGGCGCCCTATCCCCCTTCGCCATCCTCAAACACGGTGACCTTCCCCTCCCCCAAGAAAAGGAAGGACGGGGCACCTTCCATTGCTTGACTGCTGCGTGCGTGCGTGCCTGACCTTGATTTGAATCAGGTGTCCCTAATCCATCCAACACAAACCCCTGATTCGACTCATCAGCTCGTTGGTAAAGACTCTCAAATAAGAGGGACATCAAAAAACGTGCTGTGACGGTGATGAGTCAGCCGGCCGGCAACCGACGCTTTTGTTCTTCTTTTTTCCCTATGCTCATATGACCGCAGCTTGCTGCTTTCTCTGTGGCACGGTCATCGTCAATGGTCACCTCATCGTCATTCTGTATGCGCTTCCTGCGTATTTCTGTATTCTCTGACAAAATTCCAGTGGTGTTGTTGGTTCTTCTATTAGTCACAACAATTCGCAGTCCCCAAAAAGGGGAAGCACACCGTTCCTGGAGGCACTGCAATACCAGGTCGATGCGTGGAGTGGACGGAGCAAGCCCCGGTTCCGGCTCCATGTGCCAAAAATCAATTTAATATGCAGTCCCCGGATAGGGGACGTATCAGATATTAAACTGATAAGAACAGATACTACACTTGATCTTAGCCAAAAGGCCGAGAAGCGATGACACAATGACGCAGCGGCAGGGGAGCCGGCAAAGGCGACGCCCATCTGGGAAGCGGTGAGGGGGGGGAGGGTTGGCAAAGGCCGTACGTCGTAGAGACCTGAAACTTTGAGGGATGGTACTAGCCACTCGCTCTACAACATCACCAAGGCTGGCCCCCCGATGGGCCCGGCGGTGGCGCTACAGCCACCGAAAGTACGAAATGGCTCGTAGCTCCCAAACCGCACGCCGCAGAACCAAGTGTCTTATATCATCGGAATCCTTGGCTCGAGCCGAGCGAGACGCATGCCTCGGATTCGAAGGTTGCGCTGGCGAAATTTTCGGGTATTTGGGATTTTGTGAAAAACCTACTTTTGCACACTAGTCCTAGGTCTTTTGCCCGATCTGGCCCAAACCAGTGCAGAAAGATTCTCTGGAGTCTGACTGTCCGTCCAGATCGGAAAAAAAGTGGGAATTTCGATTCAGCTTGGCGGCGGCAGGCCGAAACCTACGGGCTGGGCGAGGCGGGGTCTGCTAGAACGGCTATAGCTCTTGGACGGAACGAGACAATTTCACCCAAGCCGGTACACCCATGCACGGGCTCAGTCTGGGGTCAGGCGAGAAAGGACGCGGTGAATGGCCACCTAGTGGCGCTTTAAAATGAAAAAGCAACAACATGAGAGCGGCTATAGGCGAACGTATGTCGCGTGCTTTTTCACAGCACGCGCACGAGACAGTCGTACCATACGACAGAAAACCTCCATCCGAACAACTTTGCCTTTGGGACCACTGCTGTCAATCAACTCGTCCGTTGAATATCAAAGTTTGTGGGAAAAACCACATTCGGCAAACCGGTCGCAGGTTTCGACAACCTCGATGAAAACAGACGCAGTTCAGTTCTCTGAACTCTCCGGGTCACTGGCTGACACAGCAGAAAGAGACAGAAACATAACAAAACTGGTGCAACTTCACCCTTTGGGGCAGTGGGCGGCGCCACAAGCATCAAGAACCGCACGCTTTTTCCCTCCACGCTATCTGCTTTTAACCAGTGTGTACAGGGGAGAGCGCGAACGCAGTCCCCCACTACCATAAATTATGCAGTCGAGATTCCCACATTTGGGGAATTCGCAGGGGTCAGCACAACCGGAGTGCAATGGCCGAGCCTCGCCCTGGGTGAACCACCTTCCTGATCATGGTGTCTCCCCTGCCAGGTAAGTATGAGTTGCCTGGCCTCCAGGCAGAGGCGCCCTATCCCCCTTCGCCACCCTCAAACACGGTGACCTTCCCCTCCCCCAAGAAAAGGAAGGACGGGGCACCTTCCATTGCTTGACTGCTGCGTTCGTGCGTGCCTGACCTTGATTTGAATCAGGTGTCCCTAATCCATCCAACACAAACCCCCGATTCGACTCATCAGCTCGTTGGTAAAGACTCTCAAATAAGAGGGACATCAAAAAACGTGCTGTGACGGTGATGAGTCAGCCGGCCGGCAACCGACGCTTTTGTTCTTCTTTTTTCCCTATGCTCATATGACCGCAGCTTGCTGCTTTCTCTGTGGCACGGTCATCGTCAACGGTCACCTCATCGTCATTCTGTATGCGCTTCCTGCGTATTTCTGTATTCTCTGACAAAATTCCAGTGGTGTTGTTGGTTCTTCTATTAGTCACAACAATTCGCAGTCCCCAAAAAGGGGAAGCACACCGTTCCTGGAGGCACTGCAATACCAGGTCGATGCGTGGAGTGGACGGAGCAAGCCCCGGTTCCGGCTCCATGTGCCAAAAATCAATTTAATATGCAGTCCCCGGATAGGGGACGTATCAGATATTAAACTGATAAGAACAGATTTTTTTTTTTTTTTTTTTTTTTTTTTTATTCACATACAACTCAAAATTACATACACATATTATCTCATCTCATTCTCTTTCCATTCGTCATCATATAACCCAAACAACCCTTTCCACCTCTCTTTAGCTGCATGTTTCCCCCATCTTTGTATATCCCACCTAATCCTTGCCCTTACTTCATACTCCACTCCCCGTATTACCCCTTCTTCTGACCTTTTCCCTTTCCCCCTACATATTCCCTGTCTTTCCTCCCAAAGTCCTTTTTTGACCAAACTTATTATTAACCACAGCATATAAGCCACTTTCCCTTCCCCCTTCTTACTTCTTATTCCACCGATTACATTCTCCCCCGACACCTTAAAATTTCCTGAGATCACCCCTAACACCCTCTTTCCCCTCCCCCACACCCTCTGTGCAAACCCACACTCCCAAAAAGTATGTTTTATTGTCTCTTCTTCCCAACACCCCTCCCTTGGGCACTTTCCATCTTTTGCTATACCGTGCCTATACATGATCTCTTTTACGGGCAAACGCCTCAAAAAACACAACCAATTAAGATCTTTTAAGTCATTATCAAGATTTTTGGGTTGAATATTCAACCACACCTCCCTTGAGACCCCCACCCGAACTACACTAGACACCCTCTCCCTTACCTTTCCATACAACATCCTCTGGTCCAAACACACTGTTATCTCCTTACTCTCAGGATATTTACTCATCCATTTAACTGCATGCCTATAATGCCACGGCTGCGTTTCCGACCTTGGACCCTCATTGGACCACCTCATCACGTGCCTTGCTTGATAAGAAAAAAATAACCTAAGAAAAAACCAAGACGGATGCTCAGCAGTCCCCGCTAACTGGGCCAAGATTGAAGACACAAAAAAACAATCAAGCTTTAAAGGAACATGAGGTACATCCCGCCCTCCTTCCTTAATCGAATTAAACATTTCAGTTCTTTTTACATATTCATATCTTCCTCCCCAGACAAACGTAAATATTAACCTTATTACTGACTTCCTCATACTAGCCGGCAAAGGATAAATGACAGCCAAGTACTGAAACACTGACAACACCTCTATCTTCAGTACCAAAACTTTCCCCCACAATGTCAATCTTCGCCCTTTCCACCTTGCTAGCCTCTTCTGCACCGAAACAATGCGCTCTTCCCAATTCAGAGTAGCTGAGCCTTCATTCTGAAATCTTATACCCAAAATTTTTAAAGGCCCCTCACACACCTGCAACCCCCCAATTCCATTCCGTCTTTGCCTAAACTTCCCAAAAAACTTAACAGCTGATTTTGAAATATTTAGACTAGCCCCAGATGCTAAGGAAAACTCCTCAAACAAATGCAATGCCCTCTCAAGACACTTGTCTGAATCCAACAGTAGTGTAGTATCATCTGCGTACTGCGATAGTTTCACTACCGCCCCCTTACCTCCTGGTACCCGCAGACCTTTTATTCTGCCATCTCGCCTTATCGCCTGAGCCAATGGCTCCATATAGAGAACAAAAAGTAAAGGAGAGAGAGGACACCCCTGTCTCACTCCCTCCCACACATCAAAGCTCTGTCCTAATGCCCCGTTCACCTGCACCAAACACCTAGCCCCAGTATACAGCGTTCTAATCCACCCTATATATCCCTCACCCCAACCCATCCTCTCCATTACCTTAAACAGAAACCATCTATTTACCCTATCAAAGGCTTTAGCCTGATCTAAGCTAACCACCATCAATGGTAACTCCCTATCCTCCACCCATGCTATAACATCCCTGATCAGCTGAAGATTCCACTTAATGCTGCGACCCTCAACTCCACATGTTTGATCAACATGCACCACATGGGGAAGGGCTTTCCTCAATCTGTCTGCCAACACCTTTGCTATAATCTTATAGTCCACTGTAAGCATTGTGAGCGGCCTATAATTTGTTATGTCCGACCTTTCGCCTTTTTTATATAGAAGAGTTATCACTCCAGTTGCCATTGAACCACTCATACTTTTATTTTCTAACACTTCCCGCACCACCTCCATCAAATGAGGACCTAAAATATTGAAAAACCTAACATAAAATTCAACTGGTAGGCCATCAATCCCTGGCACCTTACCTTTACTCATCCTTCTCAATGCTCCTTCCACCTCTTCCAATGTTATTGGAGAATTTAACTCAGCCCCAACCTCATCAGGGACTACGCTAGACAGGAAATTAACAAAAAAATCACTTTTCTCCTTTACTATCTCTCTTTTACTGAAAAATTGTTGAAAATACTGACCCACATATTCAGTTATCTCTTCGGTTTTCCCCAGAATCTCCCCTTCCTTATCCTTTAACTCAACAATTATTTGCTTCTCTTTTTGATCCCTTACTGACCTAAAAAACCCAGCATTACACGCCTCCCCATTCTCCCTTGTCTCATGTCTCCTTTTCAACAAAAACCGTTTAGCTTGATCTTCATACAAACCCTTTATCTGTCTCTTCAGCAAGTTAACCCTATCCCAGTCAAAAGTGCCCCCAACATTATACTCTTCAAATATCAACTCTAAATCTCTCTGCAACTTCCCTGCTTGCCTCCTAAAATTGCTCATTCTTCTCTTACAGTACTTAACAATCCACTCCTTTGAACGATTTTTAACCATTTCCCACCACCCCACCACATCATCATACATGACCTTTAACCCCTCTAACCCCTTGAAAAAACATACATACTCTTCACAGAACTGCCTTTCCCTCAAAATCTCTATATTCATTCTCCAGTACCCTTTACCAAACTTCACATTTTGCCCCTTAACTACAAACCAAACCAAATCATGATCAGAAAAAAACACAGGCTTCACTCCCCCTCCTTCCAAAACCAAACCTTTTGAAAAAAACACATAATCTAGCCTCTTTTCCACCCCCCTCGAGTTCCTCCACGTTGACATACAAACTTTTGGATTCACTCCCTGCCCCCCATCCACCAACCCATGCCCCTGCAAAACCCCTTCTAACACCATCAAACTACTATCCCCTTTGTCTCCTAACTGCAAATTAAAATCCCCTCCCATTATAATCTGTTTATTTGTTGCACAGACTGTTAACAACATTTCAAAAATATCTTTCCTCTCTTCCACTGTTTGTGGAGCATAAACTGAGAGTAATCTATATTCCCCCCCTCTCCACCTTACATCAGCCCCAATCACTCTCCCTTGTGAAACCGTAAAATAACTTCTGACTTCCAACTCTTTACCCCGAAACAAGATCCCCACTCCTGAGGAATAAACCCCTCCCACACTCCATACTGCTCCTCCCCTCCCCCATTCTTCTGTAAATTTCCTTGCATCTTGTGAACTTTTCAAATGAACCTCCTGCAAAAAAAGAATATCACATCTGCAATTTTCCAAAAAAGAAAAAACCGCTCTTCGCTTCACATTGTCTCTTAAACCTCTTACATTTATAGACCCCACAGTCAATTCGTCATTGCTCACCACTTATTCAGTCCTTAATGTCCCTTCCATCCCTCGATCCTCCAGTGGTCCCAGTGGTCCTGTGGTCCCAGTCTCAGTCCCCACCAGATCTGACCAGCATATGGGCGACACACTGAGACCAACCCCATCATCCTTCGGTTCTTCATTGTCACTACCACCCTTTCCCTGTGACAACTGAAATAAGGGTCTAGCATTGTCCATCTCGAGCCCCTCTTGACTGTCGGTAGATAGTGAATCCTCAGAACAACTCAAACTCTGCCTCGTCTCGGCTCTCACCCTCTTGCCTGGTCTCGCCTTTTCCTTCTCGGCTTTCCTGATCCGCTGACTTCCATCCCCTCTTGATCCATCCGGGTCACTTTGTCTCTCCACTTCCATCTCATCTTCCACATCCCCTGTGTACAACTCGGTGACCTTAAACTGTTCCCCATTTAACGCTTCTAAGAAAGCATCCATCACATCTTCCACTTTCTCTGCTTCTGCCTCGCTTCCTCCCTCCTTTACCACCTCAAACACCACCTTCTCTTTTATTTCTTGCTCCATTGTCTCCTGTTGGACCTCCTCCCCGTTCTTCTCCTCTGCCACTGTTTCCTCCACTCTCCTTCCTCCTCGATTCAGCTTGCGCCCTTCCTTACATTCCTTCATCAAATGTCCTAATGAGCCACAGCTGTGACATGACTTAGGAATACTGCACTCTTTTGCTGTGTGTCCCATCTTAGAACACCGCCAACATCTTTCTTCTCCACACCTGCCATCACTATGGCCATACCGTCTGCACCTTCTACAAAAAGGAGGCTGTCTTGAATAGAAAAGATATCCCTTGTCCGCTCCTATGTTGAAAAAAGCAGGAGGGTGCATGACCCCCTCAAACCCATCCTCATCCGATTTTAGGAGAACTTGGAACTGCCTTTTCCCAGTCCATAACCCCACATTGTCCTTTATGTATCTTGCAGGTGTGAGAACTTCAGCATATTTTCCCAAAAAAGCCACCAACGCTTCATCTGTGACGTATGGGTTAAACATATGAAGAGTGATGACCCTGAAGTTAGGTCTGTCCAGACTTATCACCTCGAATTTCCCCATCAAGCCCACCTTGTCACACTTCCCAAACTTTTCCAACACCTCTTTGTATAATTCCACCGTGTTCAAAGTTAGGTCAAAACACTTCTCTTGTCTGTTGGTCTGTAGACAGTACACCTCTTCCACTTTCAACTTCAGCTTGTCCAGAAGAACTACCCGTGCAAACACATCTCTTTCCATCATCTCCACCCCCGGCGTCTTCATTTGGAAACGTAGAGTATTTCTCAGTCCCGCCCTTGGAACTGAGTACCCAGCTACACCAGCCATCATAACTTCTCAAAAGATCAAAGAAATCACGACTTGATCTTAGCCAAAAGGCCGAGAAGCGATGACACAATGACGCAGCGGCAGGGGAGCCGGCAAAGGCGACGCCCATCTGGGAAGCGGTGAGGGGGGGAGGGTTGGCAAAGGCCGTACGTCGTAGAGACCTGAAACTTTGAGGGATGGTACTAGCCACTCGCTCTACAACATCACCAAGGCTGGCCCCCCGATGGGCCCGGCGGTGGCGCTACAGCCACCGAAAGTACGAAATGGCTCGTAGCTCCCAAACCGCACGCCGCAGAACCAAGTGTCTTATATCATCGGAATCCTTGGCTCGAGCCGAGCGAGACGCATGCCTCGGATTCGAAGGTTGCGCTGGCGAAATTTTCGGGTATTTGGGATTTTGTGAAAAACCTACTTTTGCACACTAGTCCTAGGTCTTTTGCCCGATCTGGCCCAAACCAGTGCAGAAAGATTCTCTGGAGTCTGACTGTCCGTCCAGATCGGAAAAAAAGTGGGAATTTCGATTCAGCTTGGCGGCGGCAGGCCGAAACCTACGGGCTGGGCGAGGCGGGGTCTGCTAGAACGGCTATAGCTCTTGGACGGAACGAGACAATTTCACCCAAGCCGGTACACCCATGCACGGGCTCAGTCTGGGGTCAGGCGAGAAAGGACGCGGTGAATGGCCACCTAGTGGCGCTTTAAAATGAAAAAGCAACAACATGAGAGCGGCTATAGGCGAACGTATGTCGCGTGCTTTTTCACAGCACGCGCACGAGACAGTCGTACCATACGACAGAAAACCTCCATCCGAACAACTTTGCCTTTGGGACCACTGCTGTCAATCAACTCGTCCGTTGAATATCAAAGTTTGTGGGAAAAACCACATTCGGCAAACCGGTCGCAGGTTTCGACAACCTCGATGAAAACAGACGCAGTTCAGTTCTCTGAACTCTCCGGGTCACTGGCTGACACAGCAGAAAGAGACAGAAACATAACAAAACTGGTGCAACTTCACCCTTTGGGGCAGTGGGCGGCGCCACAAGCGTCAAGAACCGCACGCTTTTTCCCTCCACGCTATCTGCTTTTAACCAGTGTGTACAGGGGAGAGCGCGAACGCAGTCCCCCACTACCATAAATTATGCAGTCGAGATTCCCACATTTGGGGAATTCGCAGGGGTCAGCACAACCGGAGTGCAATGGCCGAGCCTCGCCCTGGGTGAACCACCTTCCTGATCATGGTGTCTCCCCTGCCAGGTAAGTATGAGTTGCCTGGCCTCCAGGCAGAGGCGCCCTATCCCCCTTCGCCACCCTCAAACACGGTGACCTTCCCCTCCCCCAAGAAAAGGAAGGACGGGGCACCTTCCATTGCTTGACTGCTGCGTGCGTGCGTGCCTGACCTTGATTTGAATCAGGTGTCCCTAATCCATCCAACACAAACCCCCGATTCGACTCATCAGCTCGTTGGTAAAGACTCTCAAATAAGAGGGACATCAAAAAACGTGCTGTGACGGTGATGAGTCAGCCGGCCGGCAACCGACGCTTTTGTTCTTCTTTTTTCCCTATGCTCATATGACCGCAGCTTGCTGCTTTCTCTGTGGCACGGTCATCGTCAACGGTCACCTCATCGTCATTCTGTATGCGCTTCCTGCGTATTTCTGTATTCTCTGACAAAATTCCAGTGGTGTTGTTGGTTCTTCTATTAGTCACAACAATTCGCAGTCCCCAAAAAGGGGAAGCACACCGTTCCTGGAGGCACTGCAATACCAGGTCGATGCGTGGAGTGGACGGAGCAAGCCCCGGTTCCGGCTCCATGTGCCAAAAATCAATTTAATATGCAGTCCCCGGATAGGGGACGTATCAGATATTAAACTGATAAGAACAGATACTACACTTGATCTTAGCCAAAAGGCCGAGAAGCGATGACACAATGACGCAGCGGCAGGGGAGCCGGCAAAGGCGACGCCCATCTGGGAAGCGGTGAGGGGGGGGGAGGGTTGGCAAAGGCCGTACGTCGTAGAGACCTGAAACTTTGAGGGATGGTACTAGCCACTCGCTCTACAACATCACCAAGGCTGGCCCCCCGATGGGCCCGGCGGTGGCGCTACAGCCACCGAAAGTACGAAATGGCTCGTAGCTCCCAAACCGCACGCCGCAGAACCAAGTGTCTTATATCATCGGAATCCTTGGCTCGAGCCGAGCGAGACGCATGCCTCGGATTCGAAGGTTGCGCTGGCGAAATTTTCGGGTATTTGGGATTTTGTGAAAAACCTACTTTTGCACACTAGTCCTAGGTCTTTTGCCCGATCTGGCCCAAACCAGTGCAGAAAGATTCTCTGGAGTCTGACTGTCCGTCCAGATCGGAAAAAAAGTGGGAATTTCGATTCAGCTTGGCGGCGGCAGGCCGAAACCTACGGGCTGGGCGAGGCGGGGTCTGCTAGAACGGCTATAGCTCTTGGACGGAACGAGACAATTTCACCCAAGCCGGTACACCCATGCACGGGCTCAGTCTGGGGTCAGGCGAGAAAGGACGCGGTGAATGGCCACCTAGTGGCGCTTTAAAATGAAAAAGCAACAACATGAGAGCGGCTATAGGCGAACGTATGTCGCGTGCTTTTTCACAGCACGCGCACGAGACAGTCGTACCATACGACAGAAAACCTCCATCCGAACAACTTTGCCTTTGGGACCACTGCTGTCAATCAACTCGTCCGTTGAATATCAAAGTTTGTGGGAAAAACCACATTCGGCAAACCGGTCGCAGGTTTCGACAACCTCGATGAAAACAGACGCAGTTCAGTTCTCTGAACTCTCCGGGTCACTGGCTGACACAGCAGAAAGAGACAGAAACATAACAAAACTGGTGCAACTTCACCCTTTGGGGCAGTGGGCGGCGCCACAAGCGTCAAGAACCGCACGCTTTTTCCCTCCACGCTATCTGCTTTTAACCAGTGTGTACAGGGGAGAGCGCGAACGCAGTCCCCCACTACCATAAATTATGCAGTCGAGATTCCCACATTTGGGGAATTCGCAGGGGTCAGCACAACCGGAGTGCAATGGCCGAGCCTCGCCCTGGGTGAACCACCTTCCTGATCATGGTGTCTCCCCTGCCAGGTAAGTATGAGTTGCCTGGCCTCCAGGCAGAGGCGCCCTATCCCCCTTCGCCACCCTCAAACACGGTGACCTTCCCCTCCCCCAAGAAAAGGAAGGACGGGGCACCTTCCATTGCTTGACTGCTGCGTGCGTGCGTGCCTGACCTTGATTTGAATCAGGTGTCCCTAATCCATCCAACACAAACCCCCGATTCGACTCATCAGCTCGTTGGTAAAGACTCTCAAATAAGAGGGACATCAAAAAACGTGCTGTGACGGTGATGAGTCAGCCGGCCGGCAACCGACGCTTTTGTTCTTCTTTTTTCCCTATGCTCATATGACCGCAGCTTGCTGCTTTCTCTGTGGCACGGTCATCGTCAACGGTCACCTCATCGTCATTCTGTATGCGCTTCCTGCGTATTTCTGTATTCTCTGACAAAATTCCAGTGGTGTTGTTGGTTCTTCTATTAGTCACAACAATTCGCAGTCCCCAAAAAGGGGAAGCACACCGTTCCTGGAGGCACTGCAATACCAGGTCGATGCGTGGAGTGGACGGAGCAAGCCCCGGTTCCGGCTCCATGTGCCAAAAATCAATTTAATATGCAGTCCCCGGATAGGGGACGTATCAGATATTAAACTGATAAGAACAGATACTACACTTGATCTTAGCCAAAAGGCCGAGAAGCGATGACACAATGACGCAGCGGCAGGGGAGCCGGCAAAGGCGACGCCCATCTGGGAAGCGGTGAGGGGGGGGAGGGTTGGCAAAGGCCGTACGTCGTAGAGACCTGAAACTTTGAGGGATGGTACTAGCCACTCGCTCTACAACATCACCAAGGCTGGCCCCCCGATGGGCCCGGCGGTGGCGCTACAGCCACCGAAAGTACGAAATGGCTCGTAGCTCCCAAACCGCACGCCGCAGAACCAAGTGTCTTATATCATCGGAATCCTTGGCTCGAGCCGAGCGAGACGCATGCCTCGGATTCGAAGGTTGCGCTGGCGAAATTTTCGGGTATTTGGGATTTTGTGAAAAACCTACTTTTGCACACTAGTCCTAGGTCTTTTGCCCGATCTGGCCCAAACCAGTGCAGAAAGATTCTCTGGAGTCTGACTGTCCGTCCAGATCGGAAAAAAAGTGGGAATTTCGATTCAGCTTGGCGGCGGCAGGCCGAAACCTACGGGCTGGGCGAGGCGGGGTCTGCTAGAACGGCTATAGCTCTTGGACGGAACGAGACAATTTCACCCAAGCCGGTACACCCATGCACGGGCTCAGTCTGGGGTCAGGCGAGAAAGGACGCGGTGAATGGCCACCTAGTGGCGCTTTAAAATGAAAAAGCAACAACATGAGAGCGGCTATAGGCGAACGTATGTCGCGTGCTTTTTCACAGCACGCGCACGAGACAGTCGTACCATACGACAGAAAACCTCCATCCGAACAACTTTGCCTTTGGGACCACTGCTGTCAATCAACTCGTCCGTTGAATATCAAAGTTTGTGGGAAAAACCACATTCGGCAAACCGGTCGCAGGTTTCGACAACCTCGATGAAAACAGACGCAGTTCAGTTCTCTGAACTCTCCGGGTCACTGGCTGACACAGCAGAAAGAGACAGAAACATAACAAAACTGGTGCAACTTCACCCTTTGGGGCAGTGGGCGGCGCCACAAGCGTCAAGAACCGCACGCTTTTTCCCTCCACGCTATCTGCTTTTAACCAGTGTGTACAGGGGAGAGCGCGAACGCAGTCCCCCACTACCATAAATTATGCAGTCGAGATTCCCACATTTGGGGAATTCGCAGGGGTCAGCACAACCGGAGTGCAATGGCCGAGCCTCGCCCTGGGTGAACCACCTTCCTGATCATGGTGTCTCCCCTGCCAGGTAAGTATGAGTTGCCTGGCCTCCAGGCAGAGGCGCCCTATCCCCCTTCGCCACCCTCAAACACGGTGACCTTCCCCTCCCCCAAGAAAAGGAAGGACGGGGCACCTTCCATTGCTTGACTGCTGCGTGCGTGCGTGCCTGACCTTGATTTGAATCAGGTGTCCCTAATCCATCCAACACAAACCCCCGATTCGACTCATCAGCTCGTTGGTAAAGACTCTCAAATAAGAGGGACATCAAAAAACGTGCTGTGACGGTGATGAGTCAGCCGGCCGGCAACCGACGCTTTTGTTCTTCTTTTTTCCCTATGCTCATATGACCGCAGCTTGCTGCTTTCTCTGTGGCACGGTCATCGTCAACGGTCACCTCATCGTCATTCTGTATGCGCTTCCTGCGTATTTCTGTATTCTCTGACAAAATTCCAGTGGTGTTGTTGGTTCTTCTATTAGTCACAACAATTCGCAGTCCCCAAAAAGGGGAAGCACACCGTTCCTGGAGGCACTGCAATACCAGGTCGATGCGTGGAGTGGACGGAGCAAGCCCCGGTTCCGGCTCCATGTGCCAAAAATCAATTTAATATGCAGTCCCCGGATAGGGGACGTATCAGATATTAAACTGATAAGAACAGATACTACACTTGATCTTAGCCAAAAGGCCGAGAAGCGATGACACAATGACGCAGCGGCAGGGGAGCCGGCAAAGGCGACGCCCATCTGGGAAGCGGTGAGGGGGGGGGAGGGTTGGCAAAGGCCGTACGTCGTAGAGACCTGAAACTTTGAGGGATGGTACTAGCCACTCGCTCTACAACATCACCAAGGCTGGCCCCCCGATGGGCCCGGCGGTGGCGCTACAGCCACCGAAAGTACGAAATGGCTCGTAGCTCCCAAACCGCACGCCGCAGAACCAAGTGTCTTATATCATCGGAATCCTTGGCTCGAGCCGAGCGAGACGCATGCCTCGGATTCGAAGGTTGCGCTGGCGAAATTTTCGGGTATTTGGGATTTTGTGAAAAACCTACTTTTGCACACTAGTCCTAGGTCTTTTGCCCGATCTGGCCCAAACCAGTGCAGAAAGATTCTCTGGAGTCTGACTGTCCGTCCAGATCGGAAAAAAAGTGGGAATTTCGATTCAGCTTGGCGGCGGCAGGCCGAAACCTACGGGCTGGGCGAGGCGGGGTCTGCTAGAACGGCTATAGCTCTTGGACGGAACGAGACAATTTCACCCAAGCCGGTACACCCATGCACGGGCTCAGTCTGGGGTCAGGCGAGAAAGGACGCGGTGAATGGCCACCTAGTGGCGCTTTAAAATGAAAAAGCAACAACATGAGAGCGGCTATAGGCGAACGTATGTCGCGTGCTTTTTCACAGCACGCGCACGAGACAGTCGTACCATACGACAGAAAACCTCCATCCGAACAACTTTGCCTTTGGGACCACTGCTGTCAATCAACTCGTCCGTTGAATATCAAAGTTTGTGGGAAAAACCACATTCGGCAAACCGGTCGCAGGTTTCGACAACCTCGATGAAAACAGACGCAGTTCAGTTCTCTGAACTCTCCGGGTCACTGGCTGACACAGCAGAAAGAGACAGAAACATAACAAAACTGGTGCAACTTCACCCTTTGGGGCAGTGGGCGGCGCCACAAGCGTCAAGAACCGCACGCTTTTTCCCTCCACGCTATCTGCTTTTAACCAGTGTGTACAGGGGAGAGCGCGAACGCAGTCCCCCACTACCATAAATTATGCAGTCGAGATTCCCACATTTGGGGAATTCGCAGGGGTCAGCACAACCGGAGTGCAATGGCCGAGCCTCGCCCTGGGTGAACCACCTTCCTGATCATGGTGTCTCCCCTGCCAGGTAAGTATGAGTTGCCTGGCCTCCAGGCAGAGGCGCCCTATCCCCCTTCGCCACCCTCAAACACGGTGACCTTCCCCTCCCCCAAGAAAAGGAAGGACGGGGCACCTTCCATTGCTTGACTGCTGCGTGCGTGCGTGCCTGACCTTGATTTGAATCAGGTGTCCCTAATCCATCCAACACAAACCCCCGATTCGACTCATCAGCTCGTTGGTAAAGACTCTCAAATAAGAGGGACATCAAAAAACGTGCTGTGACGGTGATGAGTCAGCCGGCCGGCAACCGACGCTTTTGTTCTTCTTTTTTCCCTATGCTCATATGACCGCAGCTTGCTGCTTTCTCTGTGGCACGGTCATCGTCAACGGTCACCTCATCGTCATTCTGTATGCGCTTCCTGCGTATTTCTGTATTCTCTGACAAAATTCCAGTGGTGTTGTTGGTTCTTCTATTAGTCACAACAATTCGCAGTCCCCAAAAAGGGGAAGCACACCGTTCCTGGAGGCACTGCAATACCAGGTCGATGCGTGGAGTGGACGGAGCAAGCCCCGGTTCCGGCTCCATGTGCCAAAAATCAATTTAATATGCAGTCCCCGGATAGGGGACGTATCAGATATTAAACTGATAAGAACAGATACTACACTTGATCTTAGCCAAAAGGCCGAGAAGCGATGACACAATGACGCAGCGGCAGGGGAGCCGGCAAAGGCGACGCCCATCTGGGAAGCGGTGAGGGGGGGGAGGGTTGGCAAAGGCCGTACGTCGTAGAGACCTGAAACTTTGAGGGATGGTACTAGCCACTCGCTCTACAACATCACCAAGGCTGGCCCCCCGATGGGCCCGGCGGTGGCGCTACAGCCACCGAAAGTACGAAATGGCTCGTAGCTCCCAAACCGCACGCCGCAGAACCAAGTGTCTTATATCATCGGAATCCTTGGCTCGAGCCGAGCGAGACGCATGCCTCGGATTCGAAGGTTGCGCTGGCGAAATTTTCGGGTATTTGGGATTTTGTGAAAAACCTACTTTTGCACACTAGTCCTAGGTCTTTTGCCCGATCTGGCCCAAACCAGTGCAGAAAGATTCTCTGGAGTCTGACTGTCCGTCCAGATCGGAAAAAAAGTGGGAATTTCGATTCAGCTTGGCGGCGGCAGGCCGAAACCTACGGGCTGGGCGAGGCGGGGTCTGCTAGAACGGCTATAGCTCTTGGACGGAACGAGACAATTTCACCCAAGCCGGTACACCCATGCACGGGCTCAGTCTGGGGTCAGGCGAGAAAGGACGCGGTGAATGGCCACCTAGTGGCGCTTTAAAATGAAAAAGCAACAACATGAGAGCGGCTATAGGCGAACGTATGTCGCGTGCTTTTTCACAGCACGCGCACGAGACAGTCGTACCATACGACAGAAAACCTCCATCCGAACAACTTTGCCTTTGGGACCACTGCTGTCAATCAACTCGTCCGTTGAATATCAAAGTTTGTGGGAAAAACCACATTCGGCAAACCGGTCGCAGGTTTCGACAACCTCGATGAAAACAGACGCAGTTCAGTTCTCTGAACTCTCCGGGTCACTGGCTGACACAGCAGAAAGAGACAGAAACATAACAAAACTGGTGCAACTTCACCCTTTGGGGCAGTGGGCGGCGCCACAAGCATCAAGAACCGCACGCTTTTTCCCTCCACGCTATCTGCTTTTAACCAGTGTGTACAGGGGAGAGCGCGAACGCAGTCCCCCACTACCATAAATTATGCAGTCGAGATTCCCACATTTGGGGAATTCGCAGGGGTCAGCACAACCGGAGTGCAATGGCCGAGCCTCGCCCTGGGTGAACCACCTTCCTGATCATGGTGTCTCCCCTGCCAGGTAAGTATGAGTTGCCTGGCCTCCAGGCAGAGGCGCCCTATCCCCCTTCGCCACCCTCAAACACGGTGACCTTCCCCTCCCCCAAGAAAAGGAAGGACGGGGCACCTTCCATTGCTTGACTGCTGCGTGCGTGCGTGCCTGACCTTGATTTGAATCAGGTGTCCCTAATCCATCCAACACAAACCCCCGATTCGACTCATCAGCTCGTTGGTAAAGACTCTCAAATAAGAGGGACATCAAAAAACGTGCTGTGACGGTGATGAGTCAGCCGGCCGGCAACCGACGCTTTTGTTCTTCTTTTTTCCCTATGCTCATATGACCGCAGCTTGCTGCTTTCTCTGTGGCACGGTCATCGTCAACGGTCACCTCATCGTCATTCTGTATGCGCTTCCTGCGTATTTCTGTATTCTCTGACAAAATTCCAGTGGTGTTGTTGGTTCTTCTATTAGTCACAACAATTCGCAGTCCCCAAAAAGGGGAAGCACACCGTTCCTGGAGGCACTGCAATACCAGGTCGATGCGTGGAGTGGACGGAGCAAGCCCCGGTTCCGGCTCCATGTGCCAAAAATCAATTTAATATGCAGTCCCCGGATAGGGGACGTATCAGATATTAAACTGATAAGAACAGATTTTTTTTTTTTTTTTTTTTTTTTTTTTATTCACATACAACTCAAAATTACATACACATATTATCTCATCTCATTCTCTTTCCATTCGTCATCATATAACCCAAACAACCCTTTCCACCTCTCTTTAGCTGCATGTTTCCCCCATCTTTGTATATCCCACCTAATCCTTGCCCTTACTTCATACTCCACTCCCCGTATTACCCCTTCTTCTGACCTTTTCCCTTTCCCCCTACATATTCCCTGTCTTTCCTCCCAAAGTCCTTTTTTGACCAAACTTATTATTAACCACAGCATATAAGCCACTTTCCCTTCCCCCTTCTTACTTCTTATTCCACCGATTACATTCTCCCCCGACACCTTAAAATTTCCTGAGATCACCCCTAACACCCTCTTTCCCCTCCCCCACACCCTCTGTGCAAACCCACACTCCCAAAAAGTATGTTTTATTGTCTCTTCTTCCCAACACCCCTCCCTTGGGCACTTTCCATCTTTTGCTATACCGTGCCTATACATGATCTCTTTTACGGGCAAACGCCTCAAAAAACACAACCAATTAAGATCTTTTAAGTCATTATCAAGATTTTTGGGTTGAATATTCAACCACACCTCCCTTGAGACCCCCACCCGAACTACACTAGACACCCTCTCCCTTACCTTTCCATACAACATCCTCTGGTCCAAACACACTGTTATCTCCTTACTCTCAGGATATTTACTCATCCATTTAACTGCATGCCTATAATGCCACGGCTGCGTTTCCGACCTTGGACCCTCATTGGACCACCTCATCACGTGCCTTGCTTGATAAGAAAAAAATAACCTAAGAAAAAACCAAGACGGATGCTCAGCAGTCCCCGCTAACTGGGCCAAGATTGAAGACACAAAAAAACAATCAAGCTTTAAAGGAACATGAGGTACATCCCGCCCTCCTTCCTTAATCGAATTAAACATTTCAGTTCTTTTTACATATTCATATCTTCCTCCCCAGACAAACGTAAATATTAACCTTATTACTGACTTCCTCATACTAGCCGGCAAAGGATAAATGACAGCCAAGTACTGAAACACTGACAACACCTCTATCTTCAGTACCAAAACTTTCCCCCACAATGTCAATCTTCGCCCTTTCCACCTTGCTAGCCTCTTCTGCACCGAAACAATGCGCTCTTCCCAATTCAGAGTAGCTGAGCCTTCATTCTGAAATCTTATACCCAAAATTTTTAAAGGCCCCTCACACACCTGCAACCCCCCAATTCCATTCCGTCTTTGCCTAAACTTCCCAAAAAACTTAACAGCTGATTTTGAAATATTTAGACTAGCCCCAGATGCTAAGGAAAACTCCTCAAACAAATGCAATGCCCTCTCAAGACACTTGTCTGAATCCAACAGTAGTGTAGTATCATCTGCGTACTGCGATAGTTTCACTACCGCCCCCTTACCTCCTGGTACCCGCAGACCTTTTATTCTGCCATCTCGCCTTATCGCCTGAGCCAATGGCTCCATATAGAGAACAAAAAGTAAAGGAGAGAGAGGACACCCCTGTCTCACTCCCTCCCACACATCAAAGCTCTGTCCTAATGCCCCGTTCACCTGCACCAAACACCTAGCCCCAGTATACAGCGTTCTAATCCACCCTATATATCCCTCACCCCAACCCATCCTCTCCATTACCTTAAACAGAAACCATCTATTCACCCTATCAAAGGCTTTAGCCTGATCTAAGCTAACCACCATCAATGGTAACTCCCTATCCTCCACCCATGCTATAACATCCCTGATCAGCTGAAGATTCCACTTAATGCTGCGACCCTCAACTCCACATGTTTGATCAACATGCACCACATGGGGAAGGGCTTTCCTCAATCTGTCTGCCAACACCTTTGCTATAATCTTATAGTCCACTGTAAGCATTGTGAGCGGCCTATAATTTGTTATGTCCGACCTTTCGCCTTTTTTATATAGAAGAGTTATCACTCCAGTTGCCATTGAACCACTCATACTTTTATTTTCTAACACTTCCCGCACCACCTCCATCAAATGAGGACCTAAAATATTGAAAAACCTAACATAAAATTCAACTGGTAGGCCATCAATCCCTGGCACCTTACCTTTACTCATCCTTCTCAATGCTCCTTCCACCTCTTCCAATGTTATTGGAGAATTTAACTCAGCCCCAACCTCATCAGGGACTACGCTAGACAGGAAATTAACAAAAAAATCACTTTTCTCCTTTACTATCTCTCTTTTACTGAAAAATTGTTGAAAATACTGACCCACATATTCAGTTATCTCTTCGGTTTTCCCCAGAATCTCCCCTTCCTTATCCTTTAACTCAACAATTATTTGCTTCTCTTTTTGATCCCTTACTGACCTAAAAAACCCAGCATTACACGCCTCCCCATTCTCCCTTGTCTCATGTCTCCTTTTCAACAAAAACCGTTTAGCTTGATCTTCATACAAACCCTTTATCTGTCTCTTCAGCAAGTTAACCCTATCCCAGTCAAAAGTGCCCCCAACATTATACTCTTCAAATATCAACTCTAAATCTCTCTGCAACTTCCCTGCTTGCCTCCTAAAATTGCTCATTCTTCTCTTACAGTACTTAACAATCCACTCCTTTGAACGATTTTTAACCATTTCCCACCACCCCACCACATCATCATACATGACCTTTAACCCCTCTAACCCCTTGAAAAAACATACATACTCTTCACAGAACTGCCTTTCCCTCAAAATCTCTATATTCATTCTCCAGTACCCTTTACCAAACTTCACATTTTGCCCCTTAACTACAAACCAAACCAAATCATGATCAGAAAAAAACACAGGCTTCACTCCCCCTCCTTCCAAAACCAAACCTTTTGAAAAAAACACATAATCTAGCCTCTTTTCCACCCCCCTCGAGTTCCTCCACGTTGACATACAAACTTTTGGATTCACTCCCTGCCCCCCATCCACCAACCCATGCCCCTGCAAAACCCCTTCTAACACCATCAAACTACTATCCCCTTTGTCTCCTAACTGCAAATTAAAATCCCCTCCCATTATAATCTGTTTATTTGTTGCACAGACTGTTAACAACATTTCAAAAATATCTTTCCTCTCTTCCACTGTTTGTGGAGCATAAACTGAGAGTAATCTATATTCCCCCCCTCTCCACCTTACATCAGCCCCAATCACTCTCCCTTGTGAAACCGTAAAATAACTTCTGACTTCCAACTCTTTACCCCGAAACAAGATCCCCACTCCTGAGGAATAAACCCCTCCCACACTCCATACTGCTCCTCCCCTCCCCCATTCTTCTGTAAATTTCCTTGCATCTTGTGAACTTTTCAAATGAACCTCCTGCAAAAAAAGAATATCACATCTGCAATTTTCCAAAAAAGAAAAAACCGCTCTTCGCTTCACATTGTCTCTTAAACCTCTTACATTTATAGACCCCACAGTCAATTCGTCATTGCTCACCACTTATTCAGTCCTTAATGTCCCTTCCATCCCTCGATCCTCCAGTGGTCCCAGTGGTCCTGTGGTCCCAGTCTCAGTCCCCACCAGATCTGACCAGCATATGGGCGACACACTGAGACCAACCCCATCATCCTTCGGTTCTTCATTGTCACTACCACCCTTTCCCTGTGACAACTGAAATAAGGGTCTAGCATTGTCCATCTCGAGCCCCTCTTGACTGTCGGTAGATAGTGAATCCTCAGAACAACTCAAACTCTGCCTCGTCTCGGCTCTCACCCTCTTGCCTGGTCTCGCCTTTTCCTTCTCGGCTTTCCTGATCCGCTGACTTCCATCCCCTCTTGATCCATCCGGGTCACTTTGTCTCTCCACTTCCATCTCATCTTCCACATCCCCTGTGTACAACTCGGTGACCTTAAACTGTTCCCCATTTAACGCTTCTAAGAAAGCATCCATCACATCTTCCACTTTCTCTGCTTCTGCCTCGCTTCCTCCCTCCTTTACCACCTCAAACACCACCTTCTCTTTTATTTCTTGCTCCATTGTCTCCTGTTGGACCTCCTCCCCGTTCTTCTCCTCTGCCACTGTTTCCTCCACTCTCCTTCCTCCTCGATTCAGCTTGCGCCCTTCCTTACATTCCTTCATCAAATGTCCTAATGAGCCACAGCTGTGACATGACTTAGGAATACTGCACTCTTTTGCTGTGTGTCCCATCTTAGAACACCGCCAACATCTTTCTTCTCCACACCTGCCATCACTATGGCCATACCGTCTGCACCTTCTACAAAAAGGAGGCTGTCTTGAATAGAAAAGATATCCCTTGTCCGCTCCTATGTTGAAAAAAGCAGGAGGGTGCATGACCCCCTCAAACCCATCCTCATCCGATTTTAGGAGAACTTGGAACTGCCTTTTCCCAGTCCATAACCCCACATTGTCCTTTATGTATCTTGCAGGTGTGAGAACTTCAGCATATTTTCCCAAAAAAGCCACCAACGCTTCATCTGTGACGTATGGGTTAAACATATGAAGAGTGATGACCCTGAAGTTAGGTCTGTCCAGACTTATCACCTCGAATTTCCCCATCAAGCCCACCTTGTCACACTTCCCAAACTTTTCCAACACCTCTTTGTATAATTCCACCGTGTTCAAAGTTAGGTCAAAACACTTCTCTTGTCTGTTGGTCTGTAGACAGTACACCTCTTCCACTTTCAACTTCAGCTTGTCCAGAAGAACTACCCGTGCAAACACATCTCTTTCCATCATCTCCACCCCCGGCGTCTTCATTTGGAAACGTAGAGTATTTCTCAGTCCCGCCCTTGGAACTGAGTACCCAGCTACACCAGCCATCATAACTTCTCAAAAGATCAAAGAAATCACGACTTGATCTTAGCCAAAAGGCCGAGAAGCGATGACACAATGACGCAGCGGCAGGGGAGCCGGCAAAGGCGACGCCCATCTGGGAAGCGGTGAGGGGGGGGAGGGTTGGCAAAGGCCGTACGTCGTAGAGACCTGAAACTTTGAGGGATGGTACTAGCCACTCGCTCTACAACATCACCAAGGCTGGCCCCCCGATGGGCCCGGCGGTGGCGCTACAGCCACCGAAAGTACGAAATGGCTCGTAGCTCCCAAACCGCACGCCGCAGAACCAAGTGTCTTATATCATCGGAATCCTTGGCTCGAGCCGAGCGAGACGCATGCCTCGGATTCGAAGGTTGCGCTGGCGAAATTTTCGGGTATTTGGGATTTTGTGAAAAACCTACTTTTGCACACTAGTCCTAGGTCTTTTGCCCGATCTGGCCCAAACCAGTGCAGAAAGATTCTCTGGAGTCTGACTGTCCGTCCAGATCGGAAAAAAAGTGGGAATTTCGATTCAGCTTGGCGGCGGCAGGCCGAAACCTACGGGCTGGGCGAGGCGGGGTCTGCTAGAACGGCTATAGCTCTTGGACGGAACGAGACAATTTCACCCAAGCCGGTACACCCATGCACGGGCTCAGTCTGGGGTCAGGCGAGAAAGGACGCGGTGAATGGCCACCTAGTGGCGCTTTAAAATGAAAAAGCAACAACATGAGAGCGGCTATAGGCGAACGTATGTCGCGTGCTTTTTCACAGCACGCGCACGAGACAGTCGTACCATACGACAGAAAACCTCCATCCGAACAACTTTGCCTTTGGGACCACTGCTGTCAATCAACTCGTCCGTTGAATATCAAAGTTTGTGGGAAAAACCACATTCGGCAAACCGGTCGCAGGTTTCGACAACCTCGATGAAAACAGACGCAGTTCAGTTCTCTGAACTCTCCGGGTCACTGGCTGACACAGCAGAAAGAGACAGAAACATAACAAAACTGGTGCAACTTCACCCTTTGGGGCAGTGGGCGGCGCCACAAGCGTCAAGAACCGCACGCTTTTTCCCTCCACGCTATCTGCTTTTAACCAGTGTGTACAGGGGAGAGCGCGAACGCAGTCCCCCACTACCATAAATTATGCAGTCGAGATTCCCACATTTGGGGAATTCGCAGGGGTCAGCACAACCGGAGTGCAATGGCCGAGCCTCGCCCTGGGTGAACCACCTTCCTGATCATGGTGTCTCCCCTGCCAGGTAAGTATGAGTTGCCTGGCCTCCAGGCAGAGGCGCCCTATCCCCCTTCGCCACCCTCAAACACGGTGACCTTCCCCTCCCCCAAGAAAAGGAAGGACGGGGCACCTTCCATTGCTTGACTGCTGCGTGCGTGCGTGCCTGACCTTGATTTGAATCAGGTGTCCCTAATCCATCCAACACAAACCCCCGATTCGACTCATCAGCTCGTTGGTAAAGACTCTCAAATAAGAGGGACATCAAAAAACGTGCTGTGACGGTGATGAGTCAGCCGGCCGGCAACCGACGCTTTTGTTCTTCTTTTTTCCCTATGCTCATATGACCGCAGCTTGCTGCTTTCTCTGTGGCACGGTCATCGTCAACGGTCACCTCATCGTCATTCTGTATGCGCTTCCTGCGTATTTCTGTATTCTCTGACAAAATTCCAGTGGTGTTGTTGGTTCTTCTATTAGTCACAACAATTCGCAGTCCCCAAAAAGGGGAAGCACACCGTTCCTGGAGGCACTGCAATACCAGGTCGATGCGTGGAGTGGACGGAGCAAGCCCCGGTTCCGGCTCCATGTGCCAAAAATCAATTTAATATGCAGTCCCCGGATAGGGGACGTATCAGATATTAAACTGATAAGAACAGATACTACACTTGATCTTAGCCAAAAGGCCGAGAAGCGATGACACAATGACGCAGCGGCAGGGGAGCCGGCAAAGGCGACGCCCATCTGGGAAGCGGTGAGGGGGGGGAGGGTTGGCAAAGGCCGTACGTCGTAGAGACCTGAAACTTTGAGGGATGGTACTAGCCACTCGCTCTACAACATCACCAAGGCTGGCCCCCCGATGGGCCCGGCGGTGGCGCTACAGCCACCGAAAGTACGAAATGGCTCGTAGCTCCCAAACCGCACGCCGCAGAACCAAGTGTCTTATATCATCGGAATCCTTGGCTCGAGCCGAGCGAGACGCATGCCTCGGATTCGAAGGTTGCGCTGGCGAAATTTTCGGGTATTTGGGATTTTGTGAAAAACCTACTTTTGCACACTAGTCCTAGGTCTTTTGCCCGATCTGGCCCAAACCAGTGCAGAAAGATTCTCTGGAGTCTGACTGTCCGTCCAGATCGGAAAAAAAGTGGGAATTTCGATTCAGCTTGGCGGCGGCAGGCCGAAACCTACGGGCTGGGCGAGGCGGGGTCTGCTAGAACGGCTATAGCTCTTGGACGGAACGAGACAATTTCACCCAAGCCGGTACACCCATGCACGGGCTCAGTCTGGGGTCAGGCGAGAAAGGACGCGGTGAATGGCCACCTAGTGGCGCTTTAAAATGAAAAAGCAACAACATGAGAGCGGCTATAGGCGAACGTATGTCGCGTGCTTTTTCACAGCACGCGCACGAGACAGTCGTACCATACGACAGAAAACCTCCATCCGAACAACTTTGCCTTTGGGACCACTGCTGTCAATCAACTCGTCCGTTGAATATCAAAGTTTGTGGGAAAAACCACATTCGGCAAACCGGTCGCAGGTTTCGACAACCTCGATGAAAACAGACGCAGTTCAGTTCTCTGAACTCTCCGGGTCACTGGCTGACACAGCAGAAAGAGACAGAAACATAACAAAACTGGTGCAACTTCACCCTTTGGGGCAGTGGGCGGCGCCACAAGCGTCAAGAACCGCACGCTTTTTCCCTCCACGCTATCTGCTTTTAACCAGTGTGTACAGGGGAGAGCGCGAACGCAGTCCCCCACTACCATAAATTATGCAGTCGAGATTCCCACATTTGGGGAATTCGCAGGGGTCAGCACAACCGGAGTGCAATGGCCGAGCCTCGCCCTGGGTGAACCACCTTCCTGATCATGGTGTCTCCCCTGCCAGGTAAGTATGAGTTGCCTGGCCTCCAGGCAGAGGCGCCCTATCCCCCTTCGCCACCCTCAAACACGGTGACCTTCCCCTCCCCCAAGAAAAGGAAGGACGGGGCACCTTCCATTGCTTGACTGCTGCGTGCGTGCGTGCCTGACCTTGATTTGAATCAGGTGTCCCTAATCCATCCAACACAAACCCCCGATTCGACTCATCAGCTCGTTGGTAAAGACTCTCAAATAAGAGGGACATCAAAAAACGTGCTGTGACGGTGATGAGTCAGCCGGCCGGCAACCGACGCTTTTGTTCTTCTTTTTTCCCTATGCTCATATGACCGCAGCTTGCTGCTTTCTCTGTGGCACGGTCATCGTCAACGGTCACCTCATCGTCATTCTGTATGCGCTTCCTGCGTATTTCTGTATTCTCTGACAAAATTCCAGTGGTGTTGTTGGTTCTTCTATTAGTCACAACAATTCGCAGTCCCCAAAAAGGGGAAGCACACCGTTCCTGGAGGCACTGCAATACCAGGTCGATGCGTGGAGTGGACGGAGCAAGCCCCGGTTCCGGCTCCATGTGCCAAAAATCAATTTAATATGCAGTCCCCGGATAGGGGACGTATCAGATATTAAACTGATAAGAACAGATACTACACTTGATCTTAGCCAAAAGGCCGAGAAGCGATGACACAATGACGCAGCGGCAGGGGAGCCGGCAAAGGCGACGCCCATCTGGGAAGCGGTGAGGGGGGGGAGGGTTGGCAAAGGCCGTACGTCGTAGAGACCTGAAACTTTGAGGGATGGTACTAGCCACTCGCTCTACAACATCACCAAGGCTGGCCCCCCGATGGGCCCGGCGGTGGCGCTACAGCCACCGAAAGTACGAAATGGCTCGTAGCTCCCAAACCGCACGCCGCAGAACCAAGTGTCTTATATCATCGGAATCCTTGGCTCGAGCCGAGCGAGACGCATGCCTCGGATTCGAAGGTTGCGCTGGCGAAATTTTCGGGTATTTGGGATTTTGTGAAAAACCTACTTTTGCACACTAGTCCTAGGTCTTTTGCCCGATCTGGCCCAAACCAGTGCAGAAAGATTCTCTGGAGTCTGACTGTCCGTCCAGATCGGAAAAAAAGTGGGAATTTCGATTCAGCTTGGCGGCGGCAGGCCGAAACCTACGGGCTGGGCGAGGCGGGGTCTGCTAGAACGGCTATAGCTCTTGGACGGAACGAGACAATTTCACCCAAGCCGGTACACCCATGCACGGGCTCAGTCTGGGGTCAGGCGAGAAAGGACGCGGTGAATGGCCACCTAGTGGCGCTTTAAAATGAAAAAGCAACAACATGAGAGCGGCTATAGGCGAACGTATGTCGCGTGCTTTTTCACAGCACGCGCACGAGACAGTCGTACCATACGACAGAAAACCTCCATCCGAACAACTTTGCCTTTGGGACCACTGCTGTCAATCAACTCGTCCGTTGAATATCAAAGTTTGTGGGAAAAACCACATTCGGCAAACCGGTCGCAGGTTTCGACAACCTCGATGAAAACAGACGCAGTTCAGTTCTCTGAACTCTCCGGGTCACTGGCTGACACAGCAGAAAGAGACAGAAACATAACAAAACTGGTGCAACTTCACCCTTTGGGGCAGTGGGCGGCGCCACAAGCGTCAAGAACCGCACGCTTTTTCCCTCCACGCTATCTGCTTTTAACCAGTGTGTACAGGGGAGAGCGCGAACGCAGTCCCCCACTACCATAAATTATGCAGTCGAGATTCCCACATTTGGGGAATTCGCAGGGGTCAGCACAACCGGAGTGCAATGGCCGAGCCTCGCCCTGGGTGAACCACCTTCCTGATCATGGTGTCTCCCCTGCCAGGTAAGTATGAGTTGCCTGGCCTCCAGGCAGAGGCGCCCTATCCCCCTTCGCCATCCTCAAACACGGTGACCTTCCCCTCCCCCAAGAAAAGGAAGGACGGGGCACCTTCCATTGCTTGACTGCTGCGTGCGTGCGTGCCTGACCTTGATTTGAATCAGGTGTCCCTAATCCATCCAACACAAACCCCCGATTCGACTCATCAGCTCGTTGGTAAAGACTCTCAAATAAGAGGGACATCAAAAAACGTGCTGTGACGGTGATGAGTCAGCCGGCCGGCAACCGACGCTTTTGTTCTTCTTTTTTCCCTATGCTCATATGACCGCAGCTTGCTGCTTTCTCTGTGGCACGGTCATCGTCAACGGTCACCTCATCGTCATTCTGTATGCGCTTCCTGCGTATTTCTGTATTCTCTGACAAAAGTCCAGTGGTGTTGTTGGTTCTTCTATTAGTCACAACAATTCGCAGTCCCCGAAAAGGGGAAGCACACCGTTCCTGGAGGCACTGCAATACCAGGTCGATGCGTGGAGTGGACGGAGCAAGCCCCGGTTCCTGCTCCATGTGCCAAAAATCAATTTAATATGCAGTCCCCGGATAGGGGACGTATCAGATATTAAACTGATAAGAACAGATACTACACTTGATCTTAGCCAAAAGGCCGAGAAGCGATGACACAATGACGCAGCGGCAGGGGAGCCGGCAAAGGCGACGCCCATCTGGGAAGCGGTGAGGGGGGGGGAGGGTTGGCAAAGGCCGTACGTCGTAGAGACCTGAAACTTTGAGGGATGGTACTAGCCACTCGCTCTACAACATCACCAAGGCTGGCCCCCCGATGGGCCCGGCGGTGGCGCTACAGCCACCGAAAGTACGAAATGGCTCGTAGCTCCCAAACCGCACGCCGCAGAACCAAGTGTCTTATATCATCGGAATCCTTGGCTCGAGCCGAGCGAGACGCATGCCTCGGATTCGAAGGTTGCGCTGGCGAAATTTTCGGGTATTTGGGATTTTGTGAAAAACCTACTTTTGCACACTAGTCCTAGGTCTTTTGCCCGATCTGGCCCAAACCAGTGCAGAAAGATTCTCTGGAGTCTGACTGTCCGTCCAGATCGGAAAAAAAGTGGGAATTTCGATTCAGCTTGGCGGCGGCAGGCCGAAACCTACGGGCTGGGCGAGGCGGGGTCTGCTAGAACGGCTATAGCTCTTGGACGGAACGAGACAATTTCACCCAAGCCGGTACACCCGTGCACGGGCTCAGTCTGGGGTCAGGCGAGAAAGGACGCGGTGAATGGCCACCTAGTGGCGCTTTAAAATGAAAAAGCAACAACATGAGAGCGGCTATAGGCGAACGTATGTCGCGTGCTTTTTCACAGCACGCGCACGAGACAGTCGTACCATACGACAGAAAACCTCCATCCGAACAACTTTGCCTTTGGGACCACTGCTGTCAATCAACTCGTCCGTTGAATATCAAAGTTTGTGGGAAAAACCACATTCGGCAAACCGGTCGCAGGTTTCGACAACCTCGATGAAAACAGACGCAGTTCAGTTCTCTGAACTCTCCGGGTCACTGGCTGACACAGCAGAAAGAGACAGAAACATAACAAAACTGGTGCAACTTCACCCTTTGGGGCAGTGGGCGGCGCCACAAGCGTCAAGAACCGCACGCTTTTTCCCTCCACGCTATCTGCTTTTAACCAGTGTGTACAGGGGAGAGCGCGAACGCAGTCCCCCACTACCATAAATTATGCAGTCGAGATTCCCACATTTGGGGAATTCGCAGGGGTCAGCACAACCGGAGTGCAATGGCCGAGCCTCGCCCTGGGTGAACCACCTTCCTGATCATGGTGTCTCCCCTGCCAGGTAAGTATGAGTTGCCTGGCCTCCAGGCAGAGGCGCCCTATCCCCCTTCGCCATCCTCAAACACGGTGACCTTCCCCTCCCCCAAGAAAAGGAAGGACGGGGCACCTTCCATTGCTTGACTGCTGCGTGCGTGCGTGACCTTGATTTGAATCAGGTGTCCCTAATCCATCCAACACAAACCCCCGATTCGACTCATCAGCTCGTTGGTAAAGACTCTCAAATAAGAGGGACATCAAAAAACGTGCTGTGACGGTGATGAGTCAGCCGGCCGGCAACCGACGCTTTTGTTCTTCTTTTTTCCCTATGCTCATATGACCGCAGCTTGCTGCTTTCTCTGTGGCACGGTCATCGTCAACGGTCACCTCATCGTCATTCTGTATGCGCTTCCTGCGTATTTCTGTATTCTCTGACAAAATTCCAGTGGTGTTGTTGGTTCTTCTATTAGTCACAACAATTCGCAGTCCCCAAAAAGGGGAAGCACACCGTTCCTGGAGGCACTGCAATACCAGGTCGATGCGTGGAGTGGACGGAGCAAGCCCCGGGTCCGGCTCCATGTGCCACAAATCAATTTAATATGCAGTCCCCGGATAGGGGACGTATCAGATATTACACTGATAAGAACAGATACTACACTTGATCTTAGCCAAAAGGCCGAGAAGCGATGACACAATGACGCAGCGGCAGGGGAGCCGGCAAAGGCGACGCCCATCTGGGAAGCGGTGAGGGGGGGGAGGGTTGGCAAAGGCCGTACGTCGTAGAGACCTGAAACTTTGAGGGATGGCACTAGCCACTCGCTCTACAACATCACCAAGGCTGGCCCCCCGATGGGCCCGGCGGTGGCGCTACAGCCACCGAAAGTACGAAATGGCTCGTAGCTCCCAAACCGCACGCCGCAGAACCAAGTGTCTTATATCATCGGAATCCTTGGCTCGAGCCGAGCGAGACGCATGCCTCGGATTCGAAGGTTGCGCTGGCGAAATTTTCGGGTATTTGGGATTTTGTGAAAAACCTACTTTTGCACACTAGTCCTAGGTCTTTTGCCCGATCTGGCCCAAACCAGTGCAGAAAGATTCTCTGGAGTCTGACTGTCCGTCCAGATCGGAAAAAAAGTGGGAATTTCGATTCAGCTTGGCGGCGGCAGGCCGAAACCTACGGGCTGGGCGAGGCGGGGTCTGCTAGAACGGCTATAGCTCTTGGACGGAACGAGACAATTTCACCCAAGCCGGTACACCCGTGCACGGGCTCAGTCTGGGGTCAGGCGAGAAAGGACGCGGTGAATGGCCACCTAGTGGCGCTTTAAAATGAAAAAGCAACAACATGAGAGCGGCTATAGGCGAACGTATGTCGCGTGCTTTTTCACAGCACGCGCACGAGACAGTCGTACCATACGACAGAAAACCTCCATCCGAACAACTTTGCCTTTGGGACCACTGCTGTCAATCAACTCGTCCGTTGAATATCAAAGTTTGTGGGAAAAACCACATTCGGCAAACCGGTCGCAGGTTTCGACAACCTCGATGAAAACAGACGCAGTTCAGTTCTCTGAACTCTCCGGGTCACTGGCTGACACAGCAGAAAGAGACAGAAACATAACAAAACTGGTGCAACTTCACCCTTTGGGGCAGTGGGCGGCGCCACAAGCGTCAAGAACCGCACGCTTTTTCCCTCCACGCTATCTGCTTTTAACCAGTGTGTACAGGGGAGAGCGCGAACGCAGTCCCCCACTACCATAAATTATGCAGTCGAGATTCCCACATTTGGGGAATTCGCAGGGGTCAGCACAACCGGAGTGCAATGGCCGAGCCTCGCCCTGGGTGAACCACCTTCCTGATCATGGTGTCTCCCCTGCCAGGTAAGTATGAGTTGCCTGGCCTCCAGGCAGAGGCGCCCTATCCCCCTTCGCCATCCTCAAACACGGTGACCTTCCCCTCCCCCAAGAAAAGGAAGGACGGGGCACCTTCCATTGCTTGACTGCTGCGTGCGTGCGTGCCTGACCTTGATTTGAATCAGGTGTCCCTAATCCATCCAACACAAACCCCTGATTCGACTCATCAGCTCGTTGGTAAAGACTCTCAAATAAGAGGGACATCAAAAAACGTGCTGTGACGGTGATGAGTCAGCCGGCCGGCAACCGACGCTTTTGTTCTTCTTTTTTCCCTATGCTCATATGACCGCAGCTTGCTGCTTTCTCTGTGGCACGGTCATCGTCAACGGTCACCTCATCGTCATTCTGTATGCGCTTCCTGCGTATTTCTGTATTCTCTGACAAAAGTCCAGTGGTGTTGTTGGTTCTTCTATTAGTCACAACAATTCGCAGTCCCCGAAAAGGGGAAGCACACCGTTCCTGGAGGCACTGCAATACCAGGTCGATGCGTGGAGTGGACGGAGCAAGCCCCGGTTCCGGCTCCATGTGCCAAAAATCAATTTAATATGCAGTCCCCGGATAGGGGACGTATCAGATATTAAACTGATAAGAACAGATTTTTTTCTTTCGAAAAGTTTTATTGTTACATTTTTTCATATTGATTTCAATTCATTTTCATGTTTATGCCACACATTTCTTTCTTCTTTAAAAAATAAAATAAACATACATGGTTACATCCATTAAAACACAAGTCACTTTTTTGTTAAAATCAGTTGATGTGTTGTGTAAAAGTCCTTGTATGTCAGTGTGGTGTTAAAAGAGGAATAAAATGAATGAAAACAATAAATATATTCATGATAAAACAGACTAAAACGTGACAATTAAAACTTCGTCTCTTGTACAGGATCAAGGGTGAGCCCCTACAAAACATGTCCATTCACTCCAGTTCTCCAGAACAGGCTCAAGGCTCCTCGCTTCCAGAGCCCAGCGGAGATCCCCTCTCCTCCGGCCCGCTGGCCCGCTGTTCCCGTAGCCAGAGTGGTGAGGGTGCATCTACGGGCGGCCAAGGTCGGTGGTGGCCGGGACCTTCTCGTGTGGCCTCGGCCCCCCCATCCGAATAACGACGTGCGGCCCACCCTGCAGCGCTGATCTTATCCTCTGCTCGCTCGCGTGGAGGGGGACCGTCACGCGTTTCCCCACCAGCAGGTTTCTGGTGACCCAGATGGCATCCTTTATCAGGTTAAGGGTGAGCCAGAGCGATGCAAATTCTTGTGTTGTTAGGGCTTTTAGGCCCTGACCCACCCCTAGGATGGCGAGCTTGTAATCCACCTGGGCCCCACCCGCTGGCAGGCACGGGAAAAACAGGGGGCCGGCCCTGGCCCACAGGTCCCGCGCAGCACCGCACTCCCAGAGCAGATGGTAGACGGTCTCCGGGGATTTACACCCGGACCGTGGGCAGGTGGGATTTTTGGCCATGCCTCTGGAGTGCATAACCGCCCTGACCGGGAGGATCTCATGAGCCACCATCCACGCCAAGTCCTTAAGCCTGTTCTGGAGAGCTGGGTGGGCAACGTTCCTCCAAACTTCTTTGGCCTCACTTGGCGTGAGGCCTGGAACTGGGCTCACCTTTTCTCGATCCTGCACAAGAGAGATAAGAGACTTATGGTTAGTTAAAATCGTCACATCTTCTGTTTCTAAAAAGTATTTCTTTAAAAATGTCTTGATAAAAATATACTCTTTTGGCAAGTTAAAAGACACTGGGGTTTTTAAATCAGTAGGTAAAATCTTTAGGCTTCTTAGGTAGGACCCCATCCAGAAACGAGCCATGGCCGCTGTCTTATTCTCTCTGGATGGGGTCAGCGCGTATCCGATGTGGAGGGCGGTAAAGCGGCTACCTAAAAACAAGTGGGGGTCAGGGAGGCCTTTCCCACCATTTTCCTTTCTTTTTTTAAAGACCTCCCTTTTCAGTCGTTCCCACTTGGACCCCCACAGGAAATAAAATACCGCCCTCTCCAGGTTGGCCAGGAATCTTCTTGGGGGACTAAAAACAGAACAGACAAGTAAAATCAGTGGTAAAATTATGGCTTTAAAAATTAAAACCTTCCCTTCCATTGTCATCTGTCTTAGTCCCCAAAAACCCAGTCTTTGCCTAACTTTCCCTAAGATGTCAGTCCAGTTTCCCCGTCCTCCACCCTCTCTGTCAAATTTTACACCTAAAACTTTCAAATCGTTGTCTTTAAAAACCAGATCCAGTCCACCTGTGTCGACGTCCCCCCACGGCCCGAAGAGCTGGGCCTCGGACTTGTTCCTATTGAGCTTGGCGCCCGAGGCCCGACCGTACCAGTCAGTCAAGTCCAATGCTCTTCGTACCGATAAAAGGTCAGTCGCTAAAAGGGTTATGTCGTCCATATATAAAACGCAGGTTGCTGTCAGTCCACCAGTCCCTGGGACGTCCAGTCCTTTAATCCATTTATCCCTTCTCAAGATTTGTGCCAGTGGCTCAATACAGGCCACATACAGAAGGGGAGATAAAGGACACCCCTGACGGACACCGCTGTGGATATTTACAGCTTTGGACAAATGCCCGTTAACCAAAATCCTGCTAACCAGACCATTGTAAAGCAGTCCCACCCAGGCTATAAACCTCCCTGGAAACCCCATTTTCTCCAGTACCTTAAAGAGGAACTGGTGCGAGATGCGGTCAAATGCTTTTTCAAAATCTAAATTTAGGACTACTAGCCGAATATTTCTGTCTCTCGCATAACAGATGGCATCTCTGATCAGTACCAGGCTGTCCGTGATCTTCCTTCCGGGCACAGCACATGCTTGATCCAGGTGAATTACGTCCTCTAAAACAGTCGACATGCGCATGGATAAAATTTTGCTAAAAATCTTACAATCAAAGTTTAAAAGAGTAATGGGTCGCCAGTTTTTTAAGTCAGTCTTGTCACCTTTTTTTAGCAAGAGTGAAACTATCCCTATTCTAAAACTGTCAGGAAGTCTGTCCAGAGTCTCAAATTCCTTAAAAACAGTCAGTAATTCGTGTGCTAAAATATCCCAAAAAGTGGAGTAAAACTCTAGAGGAAGTCCATCTATTCCTGGGGACTTTCCTCGTTTAAAACTTTTAAGAGCTTTGTCCATCTCTAAAATGTTAAAATCTTGAGATAAAATAGCACATTTGTCTAATTTCTTTTCTAAAAACTCTAAAACTTCCTTTATCGCGTCATTGTGTACTTCTTTGGTATTGTATAATTGTTCATAAAATTCTTCAGTTTCTTTTAAAATCTCTTTTGTGCTGTGGGCTTCCCTCCCTCCACTTTTTAAAACAGTAATTGTCCCACCCTGTGAAATTATCTTTTTAAAAAAATACCTAGTACACTTTTCTCCTTCCTCTGTTTCCCTCTCCCTGCTCCTTAAAATGACACCTTTGCTTTGTATTTTGGATAAAACTGACATCTCATCTTTTACCATTTTAATATCTTCATTAAAATCAAACCCGTCATTTAAAAGATTAAAATACCTTTGTAGTCGTTTTTGCAGCCCCATCATGCGTCGTTTAAATCTATTCTTTTTGTCTCTGCCTGTCTTTCTAAAAAAAAGTCTTGTCCGTTCCTTCACCATCTCCCACCACTGTGCACGTGAGTCATAAAAGTCTTGGAGGGTCTGCCATTGGCTGAACTGCTCCCTATATTCTCTGACTACCTCCTCATCTTCTAAGAGGGAGCAGTTCAGCTTCCACAGACCTCCCCCTACTGTCACACCAGTGGGCAGTGAAAGAGTGCAAGATAGCATTAAGTGGTCTGAGAAGAAGAGTGGGGTCAATGTAGCATCGGTTGGCAGGAAATCTCTTGTAAATAGGTAGTCGATTCGAGAGGCTTTGGTGCCGTCACCACTGAACCAGGTGAAGCCCTCCTCTCTTTGATGCATTATTTTAAAACAGTCAACTAACCTAAAATCTCTAACTAAGCTTTGTAATAAAACCGATGTCTTATCAATCTTAAAATCATCTCCCACCCTCTTTCTGTCCTTCTTTGATAAAACACAGTTAAAATCCCCTGCTACCACTAAAGGAGCCCTACCTAGCATGTGGGGCTGCAGGTCTTCTAAAAACTCATACCTTTCATTTTTATCCGTAAAACCATATACATTTAAAACGTTAAAATCCTTACCTAAAAAAGTCAGATTTGCTAAAATTGCCCGCCCGTCCTTCACCACAGTGCTGCCCTTCACCAAGATATTCTTATTGTTAATTAAAATAGCAACACCATCATTTTTGTTAAAATTGGACCCGCTCCAAATGGAAGGTCCTGGGGTCCAGAGCTCCTCCCATTTCCTGTAATTTGGTAAAAACGGCAAACCACATTCTTGCAATAAAAACACATCTGACTTAAAATATTTTAAAAAGGATAAGACGCTCTGTGCTCGCATATTGCTCTTCACACTTCTCACATTAATTGTAGAGATAGTGAGAGCCATGAGCAGTATGGCTAAAAAGGTACAAGTCATTTAAAAGATAAAACAAGAGTGGACTACAAAGACAGAATTAAAATCATGTTACATCTTGTTGCACTTCTCTTTCCTTTTCCCCAGAAATACTGGAATCAGGAAGGCAAGTGCTTGGCGCCTCAGGAGCCACAGAGGGGAACTCTTGCCACTCCTTTGGCGACGATGTTCTTAGCTTTATGTGCAGAAAAGAGACTTCATTTGGAGATTCTGGGGGCCACATACGGTCTAGATCTTCCGAAGAGGAACTATCTAGCCGATGCGATGCCCTCAGCCTTTTCTCCTCTGTTTGAACCAGAGGAGATCTCGCAGACCTTTTCTGCACTTGAGCATTGGGGAGAGAACAATCAGTTCCACTCCCACTGTCCACAACACTCAGCTCCGGGACTGTTTCTAGGGAGGAAGCCGTTTCCTCCTCTTCCTCCTCCATTTTCTCTTTACTTTCTTCTTGAGGATTGGCTTCCTCCCCTCGTTCAACTGCTAAAATTGACTCCGCCCCTGTGGCCACCCCACTTCCTCCTTCCTGTCCAATCCCTGAGGCTGGCTGGGATATTGAATTTCCCGCCAAAACCTCAGGGCCCGCCTCCTCACTTGTTTGTACATTGGGTGGGGCGGCCATTTTGTTGTTTTTCAACTTGTTGGCAAAACTTTTAGGGCAATCTCTGTAGAGATGGGTTGATTCTCCACAGAGGTTACACTTTCTGCCATTTTGGCACTCTTCAAAGGTGTGTCCAATTTCTCTACACTTTCTGCATATTACTTCCTGACATGCCTCGGCGAGATGTCCAAGTTTGCCACATTTGCGGCAAAGCTTGGGCATCCCTTGGTAGTGGATGTAGCCTCTATTCTCGCCCAACACAATCATTGATGGTATTTGACTCAGACCATGGTAGCTGTTGGGATCTGCCCATTGTTTGATGGGCACTCTCCACGCACAGCTCCAGATACCGTCCTCATCTAAAACCTTGACTGGTGGTCCACGAATAGAGCAGTATCTTGCCAACCATACAACAATATCCTCTCCACTCACAGTTTCATTAAACATCCTGACAATCACCACTTTCAGTGAATTATCAGTTAGCTTTTCCACTGTGAACATGGAGAAATTGGCTTTACATGTTTCAAACCGAGACCAGAAAGTACTCAACAGAGAAGCAGATGTAAAACTCACATCAAAACCATGGTTCAGGGGCAGAGTCAATAAACAGTTTATGTCTGTAGCTTTAAAACCCAGAGTCTGTTGGATGTACTTCCTGGAAAAGTCCAGTCTGGACATGCCCTGGAGAGTACCATCCTCTTTTCTTTTAAATTTAAAACGCACACTGTGGTGCCTCCTCACGCCGGCACGAGCAGCCGACATGATGGAGGCACCAACAGCACGCTGCGGCTAAAATCAAGCAATAAAATAAGCAATAATTTAAATAAATAAACAAATAAATAAATAAATAATATAAAAACCTGCTTACCTTTAAAACCAAGTAGATTCCTCGAAGAACGAGTCGTCCCCTAAAAGCCGCTTGTCAATGTACCTCCTGAAGGCTGTATGTCCCGTGTGACAAGCAACACACGAGACAAAGGTCCAACAAGAGGCGATCGCTGTCTCTACCGTCAGACCAGACCACTTGATCTTAGCCAAAAGGCCGAGAAGCGATGACACAATGACGCAGCGGCAGGGGAGCCGGCAAAGGCGACGCCCATCTGGGAAGCGGTGAGGGGGGGGAGGGTTGGCAAAGGCCGTACGTCGTAGAGACCTGAAACTTTGAGGGATGGTACTAGCCACTCGCTCTACAACATCACCAAGGCTGGCCCCCCGATGGGCCCGGCGGTGGCGCTACAGCCACCGAAAGTACGAAATGGCTCGTAGCTCCCAAACCGCACGCCGCAGAACCAAGTGTCTTATATCATCGGAATCCTTGGCTCGAGCCGAGCGAGACGCATGCCTCGGATTCGAAGGTTGCGCTGGCGAAATTTTCGGGTATTTGGGATTTTGTGAAAAACCTACTTTTGCACACTAGTCCTAGGTCTTTTGCCCGATCTGGCCCAAACCAGTGCAGAAAGATTCTCTGGAGTCTGACTGTCCGTCCAGATCGGAAAAAAAGTGGGAATTTCGATTCAGCTTGGCGGCGGCAGGCCGAAACCTACGGGCTGGGCGAGGCGGGGTCTGCTAGAACGGCTATAGCTCTTGGACGGAACGAGACAATTTCACCCAAGCCGGTACACCCGTGCACGGGCTCAGTCTGGGGTCAGGCGAGAAAGGACGCGGTGAATGGCCACCTAGTGGCGCTTTAAAATGAAAAAGCAACAACATGAGAGCGGCTATAGGCGAACGTATGTCGCGTGCTTTTTCACAGCACGCGCACGAGACAGTCGTACCATACGACAGAAAACCTCCATCCGAACAACTTTGCCTTTGGGACCACTGCTGTCAATCAACTCGTCCGTTGAATATCAAAGTTTGTGGGAAAAACCACATTCGGCAAACCGGTCGCAGGTTTCGACAACCTCGATGAAAACAGACGCAGTTCAGTTCTCTGAACTCTCCGGGTCACTGGCTGACACAGCAGAAAGAGACAGAAACATAACAAAACTGGTGCAACTTCACCCTTTGGGGCAGTGGGCGGCGCCACAAGCGTCAAGAACCGCACGCTTTTTCCCTCCACGCTATCTGCTTTTAACCAGTGTGTACAGGGGAGAGCGCGAACGCAGTCCCCCACTACCATAAATTATGCAGTCGAGATTCCCACATTTGGGGAATTCGCAGGGGTCAGCACAACCGGAGTGCAATGGCCGAGCCTCGCCCTGGGTGAACCACCTTCCTGATCATGGTGTCTCCCCTGCCAGGTAAGTATGAGTTGCCTGGCCTCCAGGCAGAGGCGCCCTATCCCCCTTCGCCATCC
Organism: Pseudorasbora parva; assembly: GCF_024679245.1. Taxonomy (NCBI): domain Eukaryota; kingdom Metazoa; phylum Chordata; class Actinopteri; order Cypriniformes; family Gobionidae; genus Pseudorasbora; species Pseudorasbora parva. Next base: position 784,820 of record NW_027125104.1, on the reverse strand, counting down.
TCAAACACGGTGACCTTCCCCTCCCCCAAGAAAAGGAAGGACGGGGCACCTTCCATTGCTTGACTGCTGCGTGCGTGCGTGCCTGACCTTGATTTGAATCAGGTGTCCCTAATCCATCCAACACAAACCCCTGATTCGACTCATCAGCTCGTTGGTAAAGACTCTCAAATAAGAGGGACATCAAAAAACGTGCTGTGACGGTGATGAGTCAGCCGGCCGGCAACCGACGCTTTTGTTCTTCTTTTTTCCCTATGCTCATATGACCGCAGCTTGCTGCTTTCTCTGTGGCACGGTCATCGTCAACGGTCACCTCATCGTCATTCTGTATGCGCTTCCTGCGTATTTCTGTATTCTCTGACAAAAGTCCAGTGGTGTTGTTGGTTCTTCTATTAGTCACAACAATTCGCAGTCCCCGAAAAGGGGAAGCACACCGTTCCTGGAGGCACTGCAATACCAGGTCGATGCGTGGAGTGGACGGAGCAAGCCCCGGTTCCGGCTCCATGTGCCAAAAATCAATTTAATATGCAGTCCCCGGATAGGGGACGTATCAGATATTAAACTGATAAGAACAGATACTACACTTGATCTTAGCCAAAAGGCCGAGAAGCGATGACACAATGACGCAGCGGCAGGGGAGCCGGCAAAGGCGACGCCCATCTGGGAAGCGGTGAGGGGGGGGAGGGTTGGCAAAGGCCGTACGTCGTAGAGACCTGAAACTTTGAGGGATGGTACTAGCCACTCGCTCTACAACATCACCAAGGCTTGCCCCCCGATGGGCCCGGCGGTGGCGCTACAGCCACCGAAAGTACGAAATGGCTCGTAGCTCCCAAACCGCACGCCGCAGAACCAAGTGTCTTATATCATCGGAATCCTTGGCTCGAGCCGAGCGAGACGCATGCCTCGGATTCGAAGGTTGCGCTGGCGAAATTTTCGGGTATTTGGGATTTTGTGAAAAACCTACTTTTGCACACTAGTCCTAGGTCTTTTGCCCGATCTGGCCCAAACCAGTGCAGAAAGATTCTCTGGAGTCTGACTGTCCGTCCAGATCGGAAAAAAAGTGGGAATTTCGATTCAGCTTGGCGGCGGCAGGCCGAAACCTACGGGCTGGGCGAGGCGGGGTCTGCTAGAACGGCTATAGCTCTTGGACGGAACGAGACAATTTCACCCAAGCCGGTACACCCGTGCACGGGCTCAGTCTGGGGTCAGGCGAGAAAGGACGCGGTGAATGGCCACCTAGTGGCGCTTTAAAATGAAAAAGCAACAACATGAGAGCGGCTATAGGCGAACGTATGTCGCGTGCTTTTTCACAGCACGCGCACGAGACAGTCGTACCATACGACAGAAAACCTCCATCCGAACAACTTTGCCTTTGGGACCACTGCTGTCAATCAACTCGTCCGTTGAATATCAAAGTTTGTGGGAAAAACCACATTCGGCAAACCGGTCGCAGGTTTCGACAACCTCGATGAAAACAGACGCAGTTCAGTTCTCTGAACTCTCCGGGTCACTGGCTGACACAGCAGAAAGAGACAGAAACATAACAAAACTGGTGCAACTTCACCCTTTGGGGCAGTGGGCGGCGCCACAAGCGTCAAGAACCGCACGCTTTTTCCCTCCACGCTATCTGCTTTTAACCAGTGTGTACAGGGGAGAGCGCGAACGCAGTCCCCCACTACCATAAATTATGCAGTCGAGATTCCCACATTTGGGGAATTCGCAGGGGTCAGCACAACCGGAGTGCAATGGCCGAGCCTCGCCCTGGGTGAACCACCTTCCTGATCATGGTGTCTCCCCTGCCAGGTAAGTATGAGTTGCCTGGCCTCCAGGCAGAGGCGCCCTATCCCCCTTCGCCATCCTCAAACACGGTGACCTTCCCCTCCCCCAAGAAAAGGAAGGACGGGGCACCTTCCATTGCTTGACTGCTGCGTGCGTGCGTGCCTGACCTTGATTTGAATCAGGTGTCCCTAATCCATCCAACACAAACCCCTGATTCGACTCATCAGCTCGTTGGTAAAGACTCTCAAATAAGAGGGACATCAAAAAACGTGCTGTGACGGTGATGAGTCAGCCGGCCGGCAACCGACGCTTTTGTTCTTCTTTTTTCCCTATGCTCATATGACCGCAGCTTGCTGCTTTCTCTGTGGCACGGTCATCGTCAACGGTCACCTCATCGTCATTCTGTATGCGCTTCCTGCGTATTTCTGTATTCTCTGACAAAAGTCCAGTGGTGTTGTTGGTTCTTCTATTAGTCACAACAATTCGCAGTCCCCGAAAAGGGGAAGCACACCGTTCCTGGAGGCACTGCAATACCAGGTCGATGCGTGGAGTGGACGGAGCAAGCCCCGGTTCCGGCTCCATGTGCCAAAAATCAATTTAATATGCAGTCCCCGGATAGGGGACGTATCAGATATTAAACTGATAAGAACAGATACTACACTTGATCTTAGCCAAAAGGCCGAGAAGCGATGACACAATGACGCAGCGGCAGGGGAGCCGGCAAAGGCGACGCCCATCTGGGAAGCGGTGAGGGGGGGGAGGGTTGGCAAAGGCCGTACGTCGTAGAGACCTGAAACTTTGAGGGATGGTACTAGCCACTCGCTCTACAACATCACCAAGGCTTGCCCCCCGATGGGCCCGGCGGTGGCGCTACAGCCACCGAAAGTACGAAATGGCTCGTAGCTCCCAAACCGCACGCCGCAGAACCAAGTGTCTTATATCATCGGAATCCTTGGCTCGAGCCGAGCGAGACGCATGCCTCGGATTCGAAGGTTGCGCTGGCGAAATTTTCGGGTATTTGGGATTTTGTGAAAAACCTACTTTTGCACACTAGTCCTAGGTCTTTTGCCCGATCTGGCCCAAACCAGTGCAGAAAGATTCTCTGGAGTCTGACTGTCCGTCCAGATCGGAAAAAAAGTGGGAATTTCGATTCAGCTTGGCGGCGGCAGGCCGAAACCTACGGGCTGGGCGAGGCGGGGTCTGCTAGAACGGCTATAGCTCTTGGACGGAACGAGACAATTTCACCCAAGCCGGTACACCCGTGCACGGGCTCAGTCTGGGGTCAGGCGAGAAAGGACGCGGTGAATGGCCACCTAGTGGCGCTTTAAAATGAAAAAGCAACAACATGAGAGCGGCTATAGGCGAACGTATGTCGCGTGCTTTTTCACAGCACGCGCACGAGACAGTCGTACCATACGACAGAAAACCTCCATCCGAACAACTTTGCCTTTGGGACCACTGCTGTCAATCAACTCGTCCGTTGAATATCAAAGTTTGTGGGAAAAACCACATTCGGCAAACCGGTCGCAGGTTTCGACAACCTCGATGAAAACAGACGCAGTTCAGTTCTCTGAACTCTCCGGGTCACTGGCTGACACAGCAGAAAGAGACAGAAACATAACAAAACTGGTGCAACTTCACCCTTTGGGGCAGTGGGCGGCGCCACAAGCGTCAAGAACCGCACGCTTTTTCCCTCCACGCTATCTGCTTTTAACCAGTGTGTACAGGGGAGAGCGCGAACGCAGTCCCCCACTACCATAAATTATGCAGTCGAGATTCCCACATTTGGGGAATTCGCAGGGGTCAGCACAACCGGAGTGCAATGGCCGAGCCTCGCCCTGGGTGAACCACCTTCCTGATCATGGTGTCTCCCCTGCCAGGTAAGTATGAGTTGCCTGGCCTCCAGGCAGAGGCGCCCTATCCCCCTTCGCCATCCTCAAACACGGTGACCTTCCCCTCCCCCAAGAAAAGGAAGGACGGGGCACCTTCCATTGCTTGACTGCTGCGTGCGTGCGTGCCTGACCTTGATTTGAATCAGGTGTCCCTAATCCATCCAACACAAACCCCTGATTCGACTCATCAGCTCGTTGGTAAAGACTCTCAAATAAGAGGGACATCAAAAAACGTGCTGTGACGGTGATGAGTCAGCCGGCCGGCAACCGACGCTTTTGTTCTTCTTTTTTCCCTATGCTCATATGACCGCAGCTTGCTGCTTTCTCTGTGGCACGGTCATCGTCAACGGTCACCTCATCGTCATTCTGTATGCGCTTCCTGCGTATTTCTGTATTCTCTGACAAAAGTCCAGTGGTGTTGTTGGTTCTTCTATTAGTCACAACAATTCGCAGTCCCCGAAAAGGGGAAGCACACCGTTCCTGGAGGCACTGCAATACCAGGTCGATGCGTGGAGTGGACGGAGCAAGCCCCGGTTCCGGCTCCATGTGCCAAAAATCAATTTAATATGCAGTCCCCGGATAGGGGACGTATCAGATATTAAACTGATAAGAACAGATACTACACTTGATCTTAGCCAAAAGGCCGAGAAGCGATGACACAATGACGCAGCGGCAGGGGAGCCGGCAAAGGCGACGCCCATCTGGGAAGCGGTGAGGGGGGGGAGGGTTGGCAAAGGCCGTACGTCGTAGAGACCTGAAACTTTGAGGGATGGTACTAGCCACTCGCTCTACAACATCACCAAGGCTTGCCCCCCGATGGGCCCGGCGGTGGCGCTACAGCCACCGAAAGTACGAAATGGCTCGTAGCTCCCAAACCGCACGCCGCAGAACCAAGTGTCTTATATCATCGGAATCCTTGGCTCGAGCCGAGCGAGACGCATGCCTCGGATTCGAAGGTTGCGCTGGCGAAATTTTCGGGTATTTGGGATTTTGTGAAAAACCTACTTTTGCACACTAGTCCTAGGTCTTTTGCCCGATCTGGCCCAAACCAGTGCAGAAAGATTCTCTGGAGTCTGACTGTCCGTCCAGATCGGAAAAAAAGTGGGAATTTCGATTCAGCTTGGCGGCGGCAGGCCGAAACCTACGGGCTGGGCGAGGCGGGGTCTGCTAGAACGGCTATAGCTCTTGGACGGAACGAGACAATTTCACCCAAGCCGGTACACCCGTGCACGGGCTCAGTCTGGGGTCAGGCGAGAAAGGACGCGGTGAATGGCCACCTAGTGGCGCTTTAAAATGAAAAAGCAACAACATGAGAGCGGCTATAGGCGAACGTATGTCGCGTGCTTTTTCACAGCACGCGCACGAGACAGTCGTACCATACGACAGAAAACCTCCATCCGAACAACTTTGCCTTTGGGACCACTGCTGTCAATCAACTCGTCCGTTGAATATCAAAGTTTGTGGGAAAAACCACATTCGGCAAACCGGTCGCAGGTTTCGACAACCTCGATGAAAACAGACGCAGTTCAGTTCTCTGAACTCTCCGGGTCACTGGCTGACACAGCAGAAAGAGACAGAAACATAACAAAACTGGTGCAACTTCACCCTTTGGGGCAGTGGGCGGCGCCACAAGCGTCAAGAACCGCACGCTTTTTCCCTCCACGCTATCTGCTTTTAACCAGTGTGTACAGGGGAGAGCGCGAACGCAGTCCCCCACTACCATAAATTATGCAGTCGAGATTCCCACATTTGGGGAATTCGCAGGGGTCAGCACAACCGGAGTGCAATGGCCGAGCCTCGCCCTGGGTGAACCACCTTCCTGATCATGGTGTCTCCCCTGCCAGGTAAGTATGAGTTGCCTGGCCTCCAGGCAGAGGCGCCCTATCCCCCTTCGCCATCCTCAAACACGGTGACCTTCCCCTCCCCCAAGAAAAGGAAGGACGGGGCACCTTCCATTGCTTGACTGCTGCGTGCGTGCGTGACCTTGATTTGAATCAGGTGTCCCTAATCCATCCAACACAAACCCCCGATTCGACTCATCAGCTCGTTGGTAAAGACTCTCAAATAAGAGGGACATCAAAAAACGTGCTGTGACGGTGATGAGTCAGCCGGCCGGCAACCGACGCTTTTGTTCTTCTTTTTTCCCTATGCTCATATGACCGCAGCTTGCTGCTTTCTCTGTGGCACGGTCATCGTCAACGGTCACCTCATCGTCATTCTGTATGCGCTTCCTGCGTATTTCTGTATTCTCTGACAAAATTCCAGTGGTGTTGTTGGTTCTTCTATTAGTCACAACAATTCGCAGTCCCCAAAAAGGGGAAGCACACCGTTCCTGGAGGCACTGCAATACCAGGTCGATGCGTGGAGTGGACGGAGCAAGCCCCGGGTCCGGCTCCATGTGCCACAAATCAATTTAATATGCAGTCCCCGGATAGGGGACGTATCAGATATTACACTGATAAGAACAGATACTACACTTGATCTTAGCCAAAAGGCCGAGAAGCGATGACACAATGACGCAGCGGCAGGGGAGCCGGCAAAGGCGACGCCCATCTGGGAAGCGGTGAGGGGGGGGAGGGTTGGCAAAGGCCGTACGTCGTAGAGACCTGAAACTTTGAGGGATGGCACTAGCCACTCGCTCTACAACATCACCAAGGCTGGCCCCCCGATGGGCCCGGCGGTGGCGCTACAGCCACCGAAAGTACGAAATGGCTCGTAGCTCCCAAACCGCACGCCGCAGAACCAAGTGTCTTATATCATCGGAATCCTTGGCTCGAGCCGAGCGAGACGCATGCCTCGGATTCGAAGGTTGCGCTGGCGAAATTTTCGGGTATTTGGGATTTTGTGAAAAACCTACTTTTGCACACTAGTCCTAGGTCTTTTGCCCGATCTGGCCCAAACCAGTGCAGAAAGATTCTCTGGAGTCTGACTGTCCGTCCAGATCGGAAAAAAAGTGGGAATTTCGATTCAGCTTGGCGGCGGCAGGCCGAAACCTACGGGCTGGGCGAGGCGGGGTCTGCTAGAACGGCTATAGCTCTTGGACGGAACGAGACAATTTCACCCAAGCCGGTACACCCGTGCACGGGCTCAGTCTGGGGTCAGGCGAGAAAGGACGCGGTGAATGGCCACCTAGTGGCGCTTTAAAATGAAAAAGCAACAACATGAGAGCGGCTATAGGCGAACGTATGTCGCGTGCTTTTTCACAGCACGCGCACGAGACAGTCGTACCATACGACAGAAAACCTCCATCCGAACAACTTTGCCTTTGGGACCACTGCTGTCAATCAACTCGTCCGTTGAATATCAAAGTTTGTGGGAAAAACCACATTCGGCAAACCGGTCGCAGGTTTCGACAACCTCGATGAAAACAGACGCAGTTCAGTTCTCTGAACTCTCCGGGTCACTGGCTGACACAGCAGAAAGAGACAGAAACATAACAAAACTGGTGCAACTTCACCCTTTGGGGCAGTGGGCGGCGCCACAAGCGTCAAGAACCGCACGCTTTTTCCCTCCACGCTATCTGCTTTTAACCAGTGTGTACAGGGGAGAGCGCGAACGCAGTCCCCCACTACCATAAATTATGCAGTCGAGATTCCCACATTTGGGGAATTCGCAGGGGTCAGCACAACCGGAGTGCAATGGCCAAGCCTCGCCCTGGGTGAACCACCTTCCTGATCATGGTGTCTCCCCTGCCAGGTAAGTATGAGTTGCCTGGCCTCCAGGCAGAGGCGCCCTATCCCCCTTCGCCATCCTCAAACACGGTGACCTTCCCCTCCCCCAAGAAAAGGAAGGACGGGGCACCTTCCATTGCTTGACTGCTGCGTGCGTGCGTGCCTGACCTTGATTTGAATCAGGTGTCCCTAATCCATCCAACACAAACCCCTGATTCGACTCATCAGCTCGTTGGTAAAGACTCTCAAATAAGAGGGACATCAAAAAACGTGCTGTGACGGTGATGAGTCAGCCGGCCGGCAACCGACGCTTTTGTTCTTCTTTTTTCCCTATGCTCATATGACCGCAGCTTGCTGCTTTCTCTGTGGCACGGTCATCGTCAACGGTCACCTCATCGTCATTCTGTATGCGCTTCCTGCGTATTTCTGTATTCTCTGACAAAATTCCAGTGGTGTTGTTGGTTCTTCTATTAGTCACAACAATTCGCAGTCCCCAAAAAGGGGAAGCACACCGTTCCTGGAGGCACTGCAATACCAGGTCGATGCGTGGAGTGGACGGAGCAAGCCCCGGTTCCGGCTCCATGTGCCAAAAATCAATTTAATATGCAGTCCCCGGATAGGGGACGTATCAGATATTAAACTGATAAGAACAGATACTACACTTGATCTTAGCCAAAAGGCCGAGAAGCGATGACACAATGACGCAGCGGCAGGGGAGCCGGCAAAGGCGACGCCCATCTGGGAAGCGGTGAGGGGGGGGAGGGTTGGCAAAGGCCGTACGTCGTAGAGACCTGAAACTTTGAGGGATGGTACTAGCCACTCGCTCTACAACATCACCAAGGCTGGCCCCCCGATGGGCCCGGCGGTGGCGCTACAGCCACCGAAAGTACGAAATGGCTCGTAGCTCCCAAACCGCACGCCGCAGAACCAAGTGTCTTATATCATCGGAATCCTTGGCTCGAGCCGAGCGAGACGCATGCCTCGGATTCGAAGGTTGCGCTGGCGAAATTTTCGGGTATTTGGGATTTTGTGAAAAACCTACTTTTGCACACTAGTCCTAGGTCTTTTGCCCGATCTGGCCCAAACCAGTGCAGAAAGATTCTCTGGAGTCTGACTGTCCGTCCAGATCGGAAAAAAAGTGGGAATTTCGATTCAGCTTGGCGGCGGCAGGCCGAAACCTACGGGCTGGGCGAGGCGGGGTCTGCTAGAACGGCTATAGCTCTTGGACGGAACGAGACAATTTCACCCAAGCCGGTACACCCGTGCACGGGCTCAGTCTGGGGTCAGGCGAGAAAGGACGCGGTGAATGGCCACCTAGTGGCGCTTTAAAATGAAAAAGCAACAACATGAGAGCGGCTATAGGCGAACGTATGTCGCGTGCTTTTTCACAGCACGCGCACGAGACAGTCGTACCATACGACAGAAAACCTCCATCCGAACAACTTTGCCTTTGGGACCACTGCTGTCAATCAACTCGTCCGTTGAATATCAAAGTTTGTGGGAAAAACCACATTCGGCAAACCGGTCGCAGGTTTCGACAACCTCGATGAAAACAGACGCAGTTCAGTTCTCTGAACTCTCCGGGTCACTGGCTGACACAGCAGAAAGAGACAGAAACATAACAAAACTGGTGCAACTTCACCCTTTGGGGCAGTGGGCGGCGCCACAAGCGTCAAGAACCGCACGCTTTTTCCCTCCACGCTATCTGCTTTTAACCAGTGTGTACAGGGGAGAGCGCGAACGCAGTCCCCCACTACCATAAATTATGCAGTCGAGATTCCCACATTTGGGGAATTCGCAGGGGTCAGCACAACCGGAGTGCAATGGCCGAGCCTCGCCCTGGGTGAACCACCTTCCTGATCATGGTGTCTCCCCTGCCAGGTAAGTATGAGTTGCCTGGCCTCCAGGCAGAGGCGCCCTATCCCCCTTCGCCATCCTCAAACACGGTGACCTTCCCCTCCCCCAAGAAAAGGAAGGACGGGGCACCTTCCATTGCTTGACTGCTGCGTGCGTGCGTGCCTGACCTTGATTTGAATCAGGTGTCCCTAATCCATCCAACACAAACCCCCGATTCGACTCATCAGCTCGTTGGTAAAGACTCTCAAATAAGAGGGACATCAAAAAACGTGCTGTGACGGTGATGAGTCAGCCGGCCGGCAACCGACGCTTTTGTTCTTCTTTTTTCCCTATGCTCATATGACCGCAGCTTGCTGCTTTCTCTGTGGCACGGTCATCGTCAACGGTCACCTCATCGTCATTCTGTATGCGCTTCCTGCGTATTTCTGTATTCTCTGACAAAATTCCAGTGGTGTTGTTGGTTCTTCTATTAGTCACAACAATTCGCAGTCCCCAAAAAGGGGAAGCACACCGTTCCTGGAGGCACTGCAATACCAGGTCGATGCGTGGAGTGGACGGAGCAAGCCCCGGTTCCGGCTCCATGTGCCAAAAATCAATTTAATATGCAGTCCCCGGATAGGGGACGTATCAGATATTAAACTGATAAGAACAGATTTTTTTCTTTCGAAAAAAGTTTTATTGTCACACATTTCTTTTTTTCCATTCAAACCTCACATTTCTTTTCTTTTTAAACATACATGTTTACACAGATTAAAACCAACAGTTTTGCATTCTTAGTTAAAATCAGTCAGTGTAGTGTGTTGTGTAAAGTCCATGTATGCAAGTCAGTGTGGTTTTAGAAAAAGGGATAAAAGTATAAATAGCAAATAAATACAAGCCAGTTAAAACACAATAAAATCATTCTGTTTAAAAATCTCTGTTGTGCAGGACCGGGGGTGAGTCCCTATCAAGAATGTCCATTCACTCCAGGTCTCCAGAACAGGTTCAGGACTCCCCGCTTCAAAGGCCCAGCGGAAATCCCCTCTCCTCCGGCCCGCTGGCCCGCTGTTCCCGTAGCCAGAGTGGTGAGGGTGCATCTACGGGCGGCCAAGGTCGGTGGTGGCCGGGACCTCTTTGTGCAGCCTCGGCCCCCCCGTCCGAATGACGACGTGCGGCCCACCCTGCAGCGTTGATCTTATCTTCTGCTCGCTCGCGTGGAGGGGGACCGTCACGCGTTTCCCCACCAGCAGGTTTCTGGTGACCCAGATGGCATCCTTTATCAGGTTGAGGGTGAGCCAGAGCGAGGCAAATTCTTGCGATGTTTGGGCTTTGAGGCCCTGACCCACCCCCAGGATGGCGAGCTTGTAGTCCACCTGGGCCCCACCCGCTGGCAGGCACGGGAAAAACAGGGGGCCGGCCCTGGCCCACAGGTCCCGCGCAGCACCGCACTCCCAGAGCAGATGGTGGACGGTCTCCGGGTGGTTGCACCCGGACCGTGGGCAGATGGAGTTTTTGGCCATGCCTCTGGAGTGCATAACCGCCCTGACCGGGAGGATCTCATGAGCCACCATCCACGATAAGTCCTTGTGTTTGTTCTGGAGAGCTGGGTGGGCTGCGTTCCTCCAAACGTCTTTGGCCTCACTTAGTGTGAGGCCTGGAACTGGACTCACCACTTCCCGGTCCTGCACAAGAGAGATGAGGGATTTGTGGTTAGTTAAAATGCTTGCATCATTTGTCTCTAAAAGGAATTTTTTTAAAAATTTCTTTATAAAACTGTACTCTTTTGGCAAATTAAAAGACACTGGGGTTTTCAGGTCGATTGATAAAATTTTTATGCTTCTTAGGTAGGACCCCATCCAGAAACGAGCCATGGCCGCTGTCTTATTCTCTCTGGATGGGGTCAGCGCATATCCGATGTGGAGGGCGGTAAAGCGGCTACCTAAAAACAAGTGGGGGTCCGGGAGGCCTTTTCCGCCATTTTCCTTTCTTTTTTTAAAGACCTCCCTTTTTACTCGTTCCCATTTGGACCCCCACAGGAAATAAAATACCGCCCTCTCCAGGTTGGCCAGGAATCGCCTTGGGGGACTAAAAACAGAAGAAACAAGTAAAATTAGTGGTAAAATTACAGCTTTAAAAACTAAAACCTTGCCTTCAATTGTCAGTTGTCTGAGTCCCCAAAACCCCAGTCTTTGCCTAACTTTCCCTAAGATGTCAGTCCAGTTTCCCCGTCCTCCACCCTCTCTGTCAAATTTTACTCCTAAAACTGTCAGGTCGTTGCCTTTAAAATCCAAATCCAGTCCGCCTGTGTCCACGTTTCCCCACGGCCCGAAGAGCTGGGCCTCGGACTTACTCCTGTTGAGCTTAGCGCCCGAGGCCCGACCGTACCAGTCAGTCAAGTCAAGTGCTCTTCGTACTGATAAAAGGTCAGTCGCTAAAAGGGTTACGTCGTCCATATATAAAACACAGGTTGCGGTCAGTCCACCAGTCCCTGGGACGTCCAGTCCTTTAATCCATTTATCCCTTCTCAAGATTTGTGCCAGTGGCTCAATGCAGGCCACATACAGTAGGGGAGATAAAGGACACCCCTGACGGACGCCGCTGTGAATGTTTACAGCTTTGGATAAATGCCCATTAACTGCAAATTTACTGACTAGACTGTTGTATAGCAGTCCCACCCAAGCTATAAACCTCCCTGGGAACCCCATTTTTTCCAGTACCTTAAAAAGGAACTGGTGCGAGATGCGGTCAAAAGCTTTTTCAAAATCTAAATTTAGGACTACTAGCCGAATGTTTCTGTCTCTCGCGTAACAGATGGCGTCTCTAATCAGTACCAGGCTGTCTGTGATCTTCCTACCGGGCACAGCGCATGCTTGATCCAGGTGGATTACGTCCTCTAAAACAGTTGACATGCGTGTAGCTAAAATCTTACTAAAAAGTTTACAATCAAAATTTAAAAGCGTGATTGGTCTCCAGTTCTTCAAGTCAGTCCTGTCTCCTTTTTTATATAAAAGCGAAACTATCCCTACTCTAAAGCTGTCCGGAAGTCTGTCGAGAGTCTCAAATTCTTTAAAAACTGTCAGTAAGTCTTGTGCTAAAATGTCCCAGAAAGTCAAATAAAACTCCAAGGGAAGTCCATCCATTCCTGGGGACTTCCCTTTTTTAAAACTTTTGAGAGATTTATTTAATTCTAAAAGAGTAAAATCCTGGGCTAAAAGCACATTTGGACTCTTTATCTTTGTTTCTAAAAATTCTAAAACTTCATTTAAGATGCCATTGTGTACATTCTTTGGGCTGTATAAATCACTATAAAAAAGTTCTATTTCCCCTAAAATGTCCTCCATATTTTTTGCCTCCCTCCCTCTAAAAGTTTTTAAGATTGTTATTGAGCCTCCCCGTGAAATAGTCTTTTTAAAAAAATATCTTGTACACTTTTCTCCTTCTTCTATCTCTTTTTCTTTGCATCTTAAAATTACTCCCTTACTTTGAGTTTCGGATAAAACTGACATTTCTTTCTTTACTTCCTTTATTTCCTCCTTAAAATCCAATCCATTATTTAAAAGGTTAAAATATCTCTGCAGTCTTTTTTGCAGCCCCATCATGCGTCTTTTTTCTTTATTCTTTTTCTCCTTTCCTATTTTTCTAAAAAAATGTCCTGTCCTTTGTTTTACCATCTCCCACCACTGTGCTCGTGAGTCAAAAAAGTCTTGGAGGGTCTGCCATTGGCTGAACTGCTCCCTATACTCTCGAACCACTTCCTCATCTTTTAATAGGGAGCAGTTCAGCTTCCACAGCCCTCCCCCTACTGTCACACCCGTGGGTAGTGAAAGGGTGCAGGAGACCATCATGTGGTCAGTGAAGAAAAGGGGGGTCAATGTTGCATCGGTTGGCGGGCAGTCCCTTGTAAAAATATAGTCGATACGAGAGGCTCTGGCGCCATCACCACTGAACCAGGTGTAGCCCTCCTCTCTCTGATGCATTGTTTTAAAACAGTCGACTAACTTAAAATCTTTGACCAATTTATTTAATAAAACCGATGTCTTGTCGACCTTAAAATCTTCTCCTACCCTTTTCCTATCTTTTTTTGTTAAAACACAGTTAAAATCCCCTGCTACCACTAGGGGAGCCCTACCTAACATGTGGGGCTGCAAATCTTCTAAAAGCTTGTATCTGTCATTTTTACTTGTGTAACCATACAAATTTAAAACATTAAAATCCTTACCTAAAAAAGTCAGATTAACTAAAATTGCCCGCCCATCCCTCACCACAGTGCTGCCCTTCACCAAGATGTTGGGATTTTTTATTAAAATGGCCACACCGTCATTTCTGTTAAAATTGGAGCCACTCCAGATGGAGGGTCCTTGGGTCCACAGCTCTTCCCATTTTCTGTAATTGGTTAAAAAGGGCAGAGCACACTCTTGCAATAAATAGATGTCTGACTTAAAATTATTTAAAAATGATAAAACACTCTGTGCTCGCAAAGTAGACCTCACACTTCTCACATTGATTGTAGAGATAGTGAGGGCCATGAGCAGTATGGTTAAAAATACAAGCATTGATGAAAATAAAAACAGATAAAAAGACTACAGAAATTGCATTAAAATCATGTTACTTCTTGTTGCACCTGCCTTTCCTTTTCCCCAGATAAACTGGGGTCAGGAGGGCAAGTGCTCGCCGCCTCAGAATCCACAGAGGAAACCTCTTGTGGATCCTTTGGTGACGATGTTCTTAGCTTAAAGTGTAGAAAGGAGACTTCATTTGGAGAGTCTGCAGGCCACATACGGTTCAGATCTTCCGAAGAGGAACTATCTGGCCGATGCGATGCCCGCAGCCTTTTCTCCTCTGTTTGAAGCAGAGGAGATCTCGCAGACCTTTTCTGCACTTGAGCATTTGGGAGTGAACACTCGGTTTCACTCCCACTATCCACCCCACTAACCTCCGATACGGTGTAGAGGGAGGAAGCCGTTTCATCTTCCTCCTCCTCCATTTTGTCTTTGCTTTTTTCTTGTTGGGGAGTGGCTTCCTCCCCCTTTTCATTAACGAATTCTGACTCCGCCCCTGTGGCCGCCCCACTTCTTTCTTCTTGTCCAATCCCTGAGGCTGGCTGGGAATGTGAAATTCCCGCCAAAACCTCAGGGCCCGCCTCCTCCTCTCTTTGTTCTTTTGATTGTTCCTTTGGTGGGGCGGCCATTTTGTTCCCTTTCAACTTGTTGGCAAAACTTTTAGGGCAATCTCTGTAGAAATGGTTAGCATCTCCACAGAGATTACACCGTCTGCCATTGGTACATTCCTCAAAAATGTGACCAATTTCTCTGCACTTCCTACACACAATTTCTTGGCATGCCTCAGCGAGGTGTCCCATTTTCCCACATTTTCGGCACAATTTGGGCATTCCCTGATAATGAATGTAGCCGCGGTTCTCTCCCAGCACAATCATTGAGGGTAAATGACTCAGACCCTGGAATCCGCTTGGATCTTCCCACTGTTTAATGGGAACTCTCCAAGCGCAATTCCAGATGCCGTCTTCGTCAAGCACCTTGACTGGTGGACTTCGAACCGTGCAAAATCTACCCAGCCATACAGCAACATCATCTCCACTCACTGTTTCATTGAACATTCTAACAATCACTGTTTTAATAGAATTGTCAGAAAGTTTCTCAACATTGAACATGGAGAACTGGGTCTTGCAATGCTCAAATCGTTGCCAGAAATCTTGCAACAAGGAAGCAGATCTAAAACTGACATCGAAACCTTTGTTCAGGGGCAGAGTCATTAAACAATTTAAATCACTGGCATTAAAATTGAGGGTTTTTTGGATGAGCTTCCTGGAGAAGTCTAAACGAGACAACCCCAGGAGCTTACCCTCCACCTCTCTAAATAAAAATCGCACGCTGTGGTGCCTCCGCATGCCGGCACGAGCAGCCGACATGGTGGAGGCACCGACAGCCTAAAAAAACCCGTAAAAGAACAATAAATACAATAAATAGATAAAAGAATAACAGTCTTACCTTAAAACTGCTAACCTGTAAAATCAGCAGGGTCACTCTCCCTCTAAAAAGTTGTACGGCTCGGGACACCAGAAGCTCTCGAGCCAGGAAACCTTAAAGAGGCGATCGCAGTCTCAACCGTTCGACAAGACACTTGATCTTAGCCAAAAGGCCGAGAAGCGATGACACAATGACGCAGCGGCAGGGGAGCCGGCAAAGGCGACGCCCATCTGGGAAGCGGTGAGGGGGGGGAGGGTTGGCAAAGGCCGTACGTCGTAGAGACCTGAAACTTTGAGGGATGGTACTAGCCACTCGCTCTACAACATCACCAAGGCTGGCCCCCCGATGGGCCCGGCGGTGGCGCTACAGCCACCGAAAGTACGAAATGGCTCGTAGCTCCCAAACCGCACGCCGCAGAACCAAGTGTCTTATATCATCGGAATCCTTGGCTCGAGCCGAGCGAGACGCATGCCTCGGATTCGAAGGTTGCGCTGGCGAAATTTTCGGGTATTTGGGATTTTGTGAAAAACCTACTTTTGCACACTAGTCCTAGGTCTTTTGCCCGATCTGGCCCAAACCAGTGCAGAAAGATTCTCTGGAGTCTGACTGTCCGTCCAGATCGGAAAAAAAGTGGGAATTTCGATTCAGCTTGGCGGCGGCAGGCCGAAACCTACGGGCTGGGCGAGGCGGGGTCTGCTAGAACGGCTATAGCTCTTGGACGGAACGAGACAATTTCACCCAAGCCGGTACACCCGTGCACGGGCTCAGTCTGGGGTCAGGCGAGAAAGGACGCGGTGAATGGCCACCTAGTGGCGCTTTAAAATGAAAAAGCAACAACATGAGAGCGGCTATAGGCGAACGTATGTCGCGTGCTTTTTCACAGCACGCGCACGAGACAGTCGTACCATACGACAGAAAACCTCCATCCGAACAACTTTGCCTTTGGGACCACTGCTGTCAATCAACTCGTCCGTTGAATATCAAAGTTTGTGGGAAAAACCACATTCGGCAAACCGGTCGCAGGTTTCGACAACCTCGATGAAAACAGACGCAGTTCAGTTCTCTGAACTCTCCGGGTCACTGGCTGACACAGCAGAAAGAGACAGAAACATAACAAAACTGGTGCAACTTCACCCTTTGGGGCAGTGGGCGGCGCCACAAGCGTCAAGAACCGCACGCTTTTTCCCTCCACGCTATCTGCTTTTAACCAGTGTGTACAGGGGAGAGCGCGAACGCAGTCCCCCACTACCATAAATTATGCAGTCGAGATTCCCACATTTGGGGAATTCGCAGGGGTCAGCACAACCGGAGTGCAATGGCCGAGCCTCGCCCTGGGTGAACCACCTTCCTGATCATGGTGTCTCCCCTGCCAGGTAAGTATGAGTTGCCTGGCCTCCAGGCAGAGGCGCCCTATCCCCCTTCGCCATCCTCAAACACGGTGACCTTCCCCTCCCCCAAGAAAAGGAAGGACGGGGCACCTTCCATTGCTTGACTGCTGCGTGCGTGCGTGACCTTGATTTGAATCAGGTGTCCCTAATCCATCCAACACAAACCCCCGATTCGACTCATCAGCTCGTTGGTAAAGACTCTCAAATAAGAGGGACATCAAAAAACGTGCTGTGACGGTGATGAGTCAGCCGGCCGGCAACCGACGCTTTTGTTCTTCTTTTTTCCCTATGCTCATATGACCGCAGCTTGCTGCTTTCTCTGTGGCACGGTCATCGTCAACGGTCACCTCATCGTCATTCTGTATGCGCTTCCTGCGTATTTCTGTATTCTCTGACAAAATTCCAGTGGTGTTGTTGGTTCTTCTATTAGTCACAACAATTCGCAGTCCCCAAAAAGGGGAAGCACACCGTTCCTGGAGGCACTGCAATACCAGGTCGATGCGTGGAGTGGACGGAGCAAGCCCCGGTTCCGGCTCCATGTGCCAAAAATCAATTTAATATGCAGTCCCCGGATAGGGGACGTATCAGATATTAAACTGATAAGAACAGATACTACACTTGATCTTAGCCAAAAGGCCGAGAAGCGATGACACAATGACGCAGCGGCAGGGGAGCCGGCAAAGGCGACGCCCATCTGGGAAGCGGTGAGGGGGGGGAGGGTTGGCAAAGGCCGTACGTCGTAGAGACCTGAAACTTTGAGGGATGGTACTAGCCACTCGCTCTACAACATCACCAAGGCTGGCCCCCCGATGGGCCCGGCGGTGGCGCTACAGCCACCGAAAGTACGAAATGGCTCGTAGCTCCCAAACCGCACGCCGCAGAACCAAGTGTCTTATATCATCGGAATCCTTGGCTCGAGCCGAGCGAGACGCATGCCTCGGATTCGAAGGTTGCGCTGGCGAAATTTTCGGGTATTTGGGATTTTGTGAAAAACCTACTTTTGCACACTAGTCCTAGGTCTTTTGCCCGATCTGGCCCAAACCAGTGCAGAAAGATTCTCTGGAGTCTGACTGTCCGTCCAGATCGGAAAAAAAGTGGGAATTTCGATTCAGCTTGGCGGCGGCAGGCCGAAACCTACGGGCTGGGCGAGGCGGGGTCTGCTAGAACGGCTATAGCTCTTGGACGGAACGAGACAATTTCACCCAAGCCGGTACACCCGTGCACGGGCTCAGTCTGGGGTCAGGCGAGAAAGGACGCGGTGAATGGCCACCTAGTGGCGCTTTAAAATGAAAAAGCAACAACATGAGAGCGGCTATAGGCGAACGTATGTCGCGTGCTTTTTCACAGCACGCGCACGAGACAGTCGTACCATACGACAGAAAACCTCCATCCGAACAACTTTGCCTTTGGGACCACTGCTGTCAATCAACTCGTCCGTTGAATATCAAAGTTTGTGGGAAAAACCACATTCGGCAAACCGGTCGCAGGTTTCGACAACCTCGATGAAAACAGACGCAGTTCAGTTCTCTGAACTCTCCGGGTCACTGGCTGACACAGCAGAAAGAGACAGAAACATAACAAAACTGGTGCAACTTCACCCTTTGGGGCAGTGGGCGGCGCCACAAGCGTCAAGAACCGCACGCTTTTTCCCTCCACGCTATCTGCTTTTAACCAGTGTGTACAGGGGAGAGCGCGAACGCAGTCCCCCACTACCATAAATTATGCAGTCGAGATTCCCACATTTGGGGAATTCGCAGGGGTCAGCACAACCGGAGTGCAATGGCCGAGCCTCGCCCTGGGTGAACCACCTTCCTGATCATGGTGTCTCCCCTGCCAGGTAAGTATGAGTTGCCTGGCCTCCAGGCAGAGGCGCCCTATCCCCCTTCGCCATCCTCAAACACGGTGACCTTCCCCTCCCCCAAGAAAAGGAAGGACGGGGCACCTTCCATTGCTTGACTGCTGCGTGCGTGCGTGCCTGACCTTGATTTGAATCAGGTGTCCCTAATCCATCCAACACAAACCCCCGATTCGACTCATCAGCTCGTTGGTAAAGACTCTCAAATAAGAGGGACATCAAAAAACGTGCTGTGACGGTGATGAGTCAGCCGGCCGGCAACCGACGCTTTTGTTCTTCTTTTTTCCCTATGCTCATATGACCGCAGCTTGCTGCTTTCTCTGTGGCACGGTCATCGTCAACGGTCACCTCATCGTCATTCTGTATGCGCTTCCTGCGTATTTCTGTATTCTCTGACAAAATTCCAGTGGTGTTGTTGGTTCTTCTATTAGTCACAACAATTCGCAGTCCCCAAAAAGGGGAAGCACACCGTTCCTGGAGGCACTGCAATACCAGGTCGATGCGTGGAGTGGACGGAGCAAGCCCCGGTTCCGGCTCCATGTGCCAAAAATCAATTTAATATGCAGTCCCCGGATAGGGGACGTATCAGATATTAAACTGATAAGAACAGATACTACACTTGATCTTAGCCAAAAGGCCGAGAAGCGATGACACAATGACGCAGCGGCAGGGGAGCCGGCAAAGGCGACGCCCATCTGGGAAGCGGTGAGGGGGGGGAGGGTTGGCAAAGGCCGTACGTCGTAGAGACCTGAAACTTTGAGGGATGGTACTAGCCACTCGCTCTACAACATCACCAAGGCTGGCCCCCCGATGGGCCCGGCGGTGGCGCTACAGCCACCGAAAGTACGAAATGGCTCGTAGCTCCCAAACCGCACGCCGCAGAACCAAGTGTCTTATATCATCGGAATCCTTGGCTCGAGCCGAGCGAGACGCATGCCTCGGATTCGAAGGTTGCGCTGGCGAAATTTTCGGGTATTTGGGATTTTGTGAAAAACCTACTTTTGCACACTAGTCCTAGGTCTTTTGCCCGATCTGGCCCAAACCAGTGCAGAAAGATTCTCTGGAGTCTGACTGTCCGTCCAGATCGGAAAAAAAGTGGGAATTTCGATTCAGCTTGGCGGCGGCAGGCCGAAACCTACGGGCTGGGCGAGGCGGGGTCTGCTAGAACGGCTATAGCTCTTGGACGGAACGAGACAATTTCACCCAAGCCGGTACACCCGTGCACGGGCTCAGTCTGGGGTCAGGCGAGAAAGGACGCGGTGAATGGCCACCTAGTGGCGCTTTAAAATGAAAAAGCAACAACATGAGAGCGGCTATAGGCGAACGTATGTCGCGTGCTTTTTCACAGCACGCGCACGAGACAGTCGTACCATACGACAGAAAACCTCCATCCGAACAACTTTGCCTTTGGGACCACTGCTGTCAATCAACTCGTCCGTTGAATATCAAAGTTTGTGGGAAAAACCACATTCGGCAAACCGGTCGCAGGTTTCGACAACCTCGATGAAAACAGACGCAGTTCAGTTCTCTGAACTCTCCGGGTCACTGGCTGACACAGCAGAAAGAGACAGAAACATAACAAAACTGGTGCAACTTCACCCTTTGGGGCAGTGGGCGGCGCCACAAGCGTCAAGAACCGCACGCTTTTTCCCTCCACGCTATCTGCTTTTAACCAGTGTGTACAGGGGAGAGCGCGAACGCAGTCCCCCACTACCATAAATTATGCAGTCGAGATTCCCACATTTGGGGAATTCGCAGGGGTCAGCACAACCGGAGTGCAATGGCCGAGCCTCGCCCTGGGTGAACCACCTTCCTGATCATGGTGTCTCCCCTGCCAGGTAAGTATGAGTTGCCTGGCCTCCAGGCAGAGGCGCCCTATCCCCCTTCGCCATCCTCAAACACGGTGACCTTCCCCTCCCCCAAGAAAAGGAAGGACGGGGCACCTTCCATTGCTTGACTGCTGCGTGCGTGCGTGCCTGACCTTGATTTGAATCAGGTGTCCCTAATCCATCCAACACAAACCCCCGATTCGACTCATCAGCTCGTTGGTAAAGACTCTCAAATAAGAGGGACATCAAAAAACGTGCTGTGACGGTGATGAGTCAGCCGGCCGGCAACCGACGCTTTTGTTCTTCTTTTTTCCCTATGCTCATATGACCGCAGCTTGCTGCTTTCTCTGTGGCACGGTCATCGTCAACGGTCACCTCATCGTCATTCTGTATGCGCTTCCTGCGTATTTCTGTATTCTCTGACAAAATTCCAGTGGTGTTGTTGGTTCTTCTATTAGTCACAACAATTCGCAGTCCCCAAAAAGGGGAAGCACACCGTTCCTGGAGGCACTGCAATACCAGGTCGATGCGTGGAGTGGACGGAGCAAGCCCCGGTTCCGGCTCCATGTGCCAAAAATCAATTTAATATGCAGTCCCCGGATAGGGGACGTATCAGATATTAAACTGATAAGAACAGATACTACACTTGATCTTAGCCAAAAGGCCGAGAAGCGATGACACAATGACGCAGCGGCAGGGGAGCCGGCAAAGGCGACGCCCATCTGGGAAGCGGTGAGGGGGGGGAGGGTTGGCAAAGGCCGTACGTCGTAGAGACCTGAAACTTTGAGGGATGGTACTAGCCACTCGCTCTACAACATCACCAAGGCTGGCCCCCCGATGGGCCCGGCGGTGGCGCTACAGCCACCGAAAGTACGAAATGGCTCGTAGCTCCCAAACCGCACGCCGCAGAACCAAGTGTCTTATATCATCGGAATCCTTGGCTCGAGCCGAGCGAGACGCATGCCTCGGATTCGAAGGTTGCGCTGGCGAAATTTTCGGGTATTTGGGATTTTGTGAAAAACCTACTTTTGCACACTAGTCCTAGGTCTTTTGCCCGATCTGGCCCAAACCAGTGCAGAAAGATTCTCTGGAGTCTGACTGTCCGTCCAGATCGGAAAAAAAGTGGGAATTTCGATTCAGCTTGGCGGCGGCAGGCCGAAACCTACGGGCTGGGCGAGGCGGGGTCTGCTAGAACGGCTATAGCTCTTGGACGGAACGAGACAATTTCACCCAAGCCGGTACACCCGTGCACGGGCTCAGTCTGGGGTCAGGCGAGAAAGGACGCGGTGAATGGCCACCTAGTGGCGCTTTAAAATGAAAAAGCAACAACATGAGAGCGGCTATAGGCGAACGTATGTCGCGTGCTTTTTCACAGCACGCGCACGAGACAGTCGTACCATACGACAGAAAACCTCCATCCGAACAACTTTGCCTTTGGGACCACTGCTGTCAATCAACTCGTCCGTTGAATATCAAAGTTTGTGGGAAAAACCACATTCGGCAAACCGGTCGCAGGTTTCGACAACCTCGATGAAAACAGACGCAGTTCAGTTCTCTGAACTCTCCGGGTCACTGGCTGACACAGCAGAAAGAGACAGAAACATAACAAAACTGGTGCAACTTCACCCTTTGGGGCAGTGGGCGGCGCCACAAGCGTCAAGAACCGCACGCTTTTTCCCTCCACGCTATCTGCTTTTAACCAGTGTGTACAGGGGAGAGCGCGAACGCAGTCCCCCACTACCATAAATTATGCAGTCGAGATTCCCACATTTGGGGAATTCGCAGGGGTCAGCACAACCGGAGTGCAATGGCCGAGCCTCGCCCTGGGTGAACCACCTTCCTGATCATGGTGTCTCCCCTGCCAGGTAAGTATGAGTTGCCTGGCCTCCAGGCAGAGGCGCCCTATCCCCCTTCGCCATCCTCAAACACGGTGACCTTCCCCTCCCCCAAGAAAAGGAAGGACGGGGCACCTTCCATTGCTTGACTGCTGCGTGCGTGCGTGCCTGACCTTGATTTGAATCAGGTGTCCCTAATCCATCCAACACAAACCCCTGATTCGACTCATCAGCTCGTTGGTAAAGACTCTCAAATAAGAGGGACATCAAAAAACGTGCTGTGACGGTGATGAGTCAGCCGGCCGGCAACCGACGCTTTTGTTCTTCTTTTTTCCCTATGCTCATATGACCGCAGCTTGCTGCTTTCTCTGTGGCACGGTCATCGTCAACGGTCACCTCATCGTCATTCTGTATGCGCTTCCTGCGTATTTCTGTATTCTCTGACAAAATTCCAGTGGTGTTGTTGGTTCTTCTATTAGTCACAACAATTCGCAGTCCCCAAAAAGGGGAAGCACACCGTTCCTGGAGGCACTGCAATACCAGGTCGATGCGTGGAGTGGACGGAGACCTGAAACTTTGAGGGATGGTACTAGCCACTCGCTCTACAACATCACCAAGGCTGGCCCCCCGATGGGCCCGGCGGTGGCGCTACAGCCACCGAAAGTACGAAATGGCTCGTAGCTCCCAAACCGCACGCCGCAGAACCAAGTGTCTTATATCATCGGAATCCTTGGCTCGAGCCGAGCGAGACGCATGCCTCGGATTCGAAGGTTGCGCTGGCGAAATTTTCGGGTATTTGGGATTTTGTGAAAAACCTACTTTTGCACACTAGTCCTAGGTCTTTTGCCCGATCTGGCCCAAACCAGTGCAGAAAGATTCTCTGGAGTCTGACTGTCCGTCCAGATCGGAAAAAAAGTGGGAATTTCGATTCAGCTTGGCGGCGGCAGGCCGAAACCTACGGGCTGGGCGAGGCGGGGTCTGCTAGAACGGCTATAGCTCTTGGACGGAACGAGACAATTTCACCCAAGCCGGTACACCCTCAGTCTGGGGTCAGGCGAGAAAGGACGCGGTGAATGGCCACCTAGTGGCGCTTTAAAATGAAAAAGCAACAACATGAGAGCGGCTATAGGCGAACGTATGTCGCGTGCTTTTTCACAGCACGCGCACGAGACAGTCGTACCATACGACAGAAAACCTCCATCCGAACAACTTTGCCTTTGGGACCACTGCTGTCAATCAACTCGTCCGTTGAATATCAAAGTTTGTGGGAAAAACCACATTCGGCAAACCGGTCGCAGGTTTCGACAACCTCGATGAAAACAGACGCAGTTCAGTTCTCTGAACTCTCCGGGTCACTGGCTGACACAGCAGAAAGAGACAGAAACATAACAAAACTGGTGCAACTTCACCCTTTGGGGCAGTGGGCGGCGCCACAAGCGTCAAGAACCGCACGCTTTTTCCCTCCACGCTATCTGCTTTTAACCAGTGTGTACAGGGGAGAGCGCGAACGCAGTCCCCCACTACCATAAATTATGCAGTCGAGATTCCCACATTTGGGGAATTCGCAGGGGTCAGCACAACCGGAGTGCAATGGCCGAGCCTCGCCCTGGGTGAACCACCTTCCTGATCATGGTGTCTCCCCTGCCAGGTAAGTATGAGTTGCCTGGCCTCCAGGCAGAGGCGCCCTATCCCCCTTCGCCATCCTCAAACACGGTGACCTTCCCCTCCCCCAAGAAAAGGAAGGACGGGGCACCTTCCATTGCTTGACTGCTGCGTGCGTGCGTGCCTGACCTTGATTTGAATCAGGTGTCCCTAATCCATCCAACACAAACCCCTGATTCGACTCATCAGCTCGTTGGTAAAGACTCTCAAATAAGAGGGACATCAAAAAACGTGCTGTGACGGTGATGAGTCAGCCGGCCGGCAACCGACGCTTTTGTTCTTCTTTTTTCCCTATGCTCATATGACCGCAGCTTGCTGCTTTCTCTGTGGCACGGTCATCGTCAATGGTCACCTCATCGTCATTCTGTATGCGCTTCCTGCGTATTTCTGTATTCTCTGACAAAATTCCAGTGGTGTTGTTGGTTCTTCTATTAGTCACAACAATTCGCAGTCCCCAAAAAGGGGAAGCACACCGTTCCTGGAGGCACTGCAATACCAGGTCGATGCGTGGAGTGGACGGAGCAAGCCCCGGTTCCGGCTCCATGTGCCAAAAATCAATTTAATATGCAGTCCCCGGATAGGGGACGTATCAGATATTAAACTGATAAGAACAGATACTACACTTGATCTTAGCCAAAAGGCCGAGAAGCGATGACACAATGACGCAGCGGCAGGGGAGCCGGCAAAGGCGACGCCCATCTGGGAAGCGGTGAGGGGGGGGAGGGTTGGCAAAGGCCGTACGTCGTAGAGACCTGAAACTTTGAGGGATGGTACTAGCCACTCGCTCTACAACATCACCAAGGCTGGCCCCCCGATGGGCCCGGCGGTGGCGCTACAGCCACCGAAAGTACGAAATGGCTCGTAGCTCCCAAACCGCACGCCGCAGAACCAAGTGTCTTATATCATCGGAATCCTTGGCTCGAGCCGAGCGAGACGCATGCCTCGGATTCGAAGGTTGCGCTGGCGAAATTTTCGGGTATTTGGGATTTTGTGAAAAACCTACTTTTGCACACTAGTCCTAGGTCTTTTGCCCGATCTGGCCCAAACCAGTGCAGAAAGATTCTCTGGAGTCTGACTGTCCGTCCAGATCGGAAAAAAAGTGGGAATTTCGATTCAGCTTGGCGGCGGCAGGCCGAAACCTACGGGCTGGGCGAGGCGGGGTCTGCTAGAACGGCTATAGCTCTTGGACGGAACGAGACAATTTCACCCAAGCCGGTACACCCGTGCACGGGCTCAGTCTGGGGTCAGGCGAGAAAGGACGCGGTGAATGGCCACCTAGTGGCGCTTTAAAATGAAAAAGCAACAACATGAGAGCGGCTATAGGCGAACGTATGTCGCGTGCTTTTTCACAGCACGCGCACGAGACAGTCGTACCATACGACAGAAAACCTCCATCCGAACAACTTTGCCTTTGGGACCACTGCTGTCAATCAACTCGTCCGTTGAATATCAAAGTTTGTGGGAAAAACCACATTCGGCAAACCGGTCGCAGGTTTCGACAACCTCGATGAAAACAGACGCAGTTCAGTTCTCTGAACTCTCCGGGTCACTGGCTGACACAGCAGAAAGAGACAGAAACATAACAAAACTGGTGCAACTTCACCCTTTGGGGCAGTGGGCGGCGCCACAAGCGTCAAGAACCGCACGCTTTTTCCCTCCACGCTATCTGCTTTTAACCAGTGTGTACAGGGGAGAGCGCGAACGCAGTCCCCCACTACCATAAATTATGCAGTCGAGATTCCCACATTTGGGGAATTCGCAGGGGTCAGCACAACCGGAGTGCAATGGCCGAGCCTCGCCCTGGGTGAACCACCTTCCTGATCATGGTGTCTCCCCTGCCAGGTAAGTATGAGTTGCCTGGCCTCCAGGCAGAGGCGCCCTATCCCCCTTCGCCATCCTCAAACACGGTGACCTTCCCCTCCCCCAAGAAAAGGAAGGACGGGGCACCTTCCATTGCTTGACTGCTGCGTGCGTGCGTGCCTGACCTTGATTTGAATCAGGTGTCCCTAATCCATCCAACACAAACCCCCGATTCGACTCATCAGCTCGTTGGTAAAGACTCTCAAATAAGAGGGACATCAAAAAACGTGCTGTGACGGTGATGAGTCAGCCGGCCGGCAACCGACGCTTTTGTTCTTCTTTTTTCCCTATGCTCATATGACCGCAGCTTGCTGCTTTCTCTGTGGCACGGTCATCGTCAACGGTCACCTCATCGTCATTCTGTATGCGCTTCCTGCGTATTTCTGTATTCTCTGACAAAATTCCAGTGGTGTTGTTGGTTCTTCTATTAGTCACAACAATTCGCAGTCCCCAAAAAGGGGAAGCACACCGTTCCTGGAGGCACTGCAATACCAGGTCGATGCGTGGAGTGGACGGAGCAAGCCCCGGTTCCGGCTCCATGTGCCAAAAATCAATTTAATATGCAGTCCCCGGATAGGGGACGTATCAGATATTAAACTGATAAGAACAGATACTACACTTGATCTTAGCCAAAAGGCCGAGAAGCGATGACACAATGACGCAGCGGCAGGGGAGCCGGCAA
Organism: Pseudorasbora parva; assembly: GCF_024679245.1. NCBI lineage: Eukaryota > Metazoa > Chordata > Actinopteri > Cypriniformes > Gobionidae > Pseudorasbora > Pseudorasbora parva. The sequence continues at coordinate 758,550 of NW_027125104.1, read as the reverse complement.
AGGCGACGCCCATCTGGGAAGCGGTGAGGGGGGGGAGGGTTGGCAAAGGCCGTACGTCGTAGAGACCTGAAACTTTGAGGGATGGTACTAGCCACTCGCTCTACAACATCACCAAGGCTGGCCCCCCGATGGGCCCGGCGGTGGCGCTACAGCCACCGAAAGTACGAAATGGCTCGTAGCTCCCAAACCGCACGCCGCAGAACCAAGTGTCTTATATCATCGGAATCCTTGGCTCGAGCCGAGCGAGACGCATGCCTCGGATTCGAAGGTTGCGCTGGCGAAATTTTCGGGTATTTGGGATTTTGTGAAAAACCTACTTTTGCACACTAGTCCTAGGTCTTTTGCCCGATCTGGCCCAAACCAGTGCAGAAAGATTCTCTGGAGTCTGACTGTCCGTCCAGATCGGAAAAAAAGTGGGAATTTCGATTCAGCTTGGCGGCGGCAGGCCGAAACCTACGGGCTGGGCGAGGCGGGGTCTGCTAGAACGGCTATAGCTCTTGGACGGAACGAGACAATTTCACCCAAGCCGGTACACCCGTGCACGGGCTCAGTCTGGGGTCAGGCGAGAAAGGACGCGGTGAATGGCCACCTAGTGGCGCTTTAAAATGAAAAAGCAACAACATGAGAGCGGCTATAGGCGAACGTATGTCGCGTGCTTTTTCACAGCACGCGCACGAGACAGTCGTACCATACGACAGAAAACCTCCATCCGAACAACTTTGCCTTTGGGACCACTGCTGTCAATCAACTCGTCCGTTGAATATCAAAGTTTGTGGGAAAAACCACATTCGGCAAACCGGTCGCAGGTTTCGACAACCTCGATGAAAACAGACGCAGTTCAGTTCTCTGAACTCTCCGGGTCACTGGCTGACACAGCAGAAAGAGACAGAAACATAACAAAACTGGTGCAACTTCACCCTTTGGGGCAGTGGGCGGCGCCACAAGCGTCAAGAACCGCACGCTTTTTCCCTCCACGCTATCTGCTTTTAACCAGTGTGTACAGGGGAGAGCGCGAACGCAGTCCCCCACTACCATAAATTATGCAGTCGAGATTCCCACATTTGGGGAATTCGCAGGGGTCAGCACAACCGGAGTGCAATGGCCGAGCCTCGCCCTGGGTGAACCACCTTCCTGATCATGGTGTCTCCCCTGCCAGGTAAGTATGAGTTGCCTGGCCTCCAGGCAGAGGCGCCCTATCCCCCTTCGCCATCCTCAAACACGGTGACCTTCCCCTCCCCCAAGAAAAGGAAGGACGGGGCACCTTCCATTGCTTGACTGCTGCGTGCGTGCGTGCCTGACCTTGATTTGAATCAGGTGTCCCTAATCCATCCAACACAAACCCCCGATTCGACTCATCAGCTCGTTGGTAAAGACTCTCAAATAAGAGGGACATCAAAAAACGTGCTGTGACGGTGATGAGTCAGCCGGCCGGCAACCGACGCTTTTGTTCTTCTTTTTTCCCTATGCTCATATGACCGCAGCTTGCTGCTTTCTCTGTGGCACGGTCATCGTCAACGGTCACCTCATCGTCATTCTGTATGCGCTTCCTGCGTATTTCTGTATTCTCTGACAAAATTCCAGTGGTGTTGTTGGTTCTTCTATTAGTCACAACAATTCGCAGTCCCCAAAAAGGGGAAGCACACCGTTCCTGGAGGCACTGCAATACCAGGTCGATGCGTGGAGTGGACGGAGCAAGCCCCGGTTCCGGCTCCATGTGCCAAAAATCAATTTAATATGCAGTCCCCGGATAGGGGACGTATCAGATATTAAACTGATAAGAACAGATACTACACTTGATCTTAGCCAAAAGGCCGAGAAGCGATGACACAATGACGCAGCGGCAGGGGAGCCGGCAAAGGCGACGCCCATCTGGGAAGCGGTGAGGGGGGGGAGGGTTGGCAAAGGCCGTACGTCGTAGAGACCTGAAACTTTGAGGGATGGTACTAGCCACTCGCTCTACAACATCACCAAGGCTGGCCCCCCGATGGGCCCGGCGGTGGCGCTACAGCCACCGAAAGTACGAAATGGCTCGTAGCTCCCAAACCGCACGCCGCAGAACCAAGTGTCTTATATCATCGGAATCCTTGGCTCGAGCCGAGCGAGACGCATGCCTCGGATTCGAAGGTTGCGCTGGCGAAATTTTCGGGTATTTGGGATTTTGTGAAAAACCTACTTTTGCACACTAGTCCTAGGTCTTTTGCCCGATCTGGCCCAAACCAGTGCAGAAAGATTCTCTGGAGTCTGACTGTCCGTCCAGATCGGAAAAAAAGTGGGAATTTCGATTCAGCTTGGCGGCGGCAGGCCGAAACCTACGGGCTGGGCGAGGCGGGGTCTGCTAGAACGGCTATAGCTCTTGGACGGAACGAGACAATTTCACCCAAGCCGGTACACCCGTGCACGGGCTCAGTCTGGGGTCAGGCGAGAAAGGACGCGGTGAATGGCCACCTAGTGGCGCTTTAAAATGAAAAAGCAACAACATGAGAGCGGCTATAGGCGAACGTATGTCGCGTGCTTTTTCACAGCACGCGCACGAGACAGTCGTACCATACGACAGAAAACCTCCATCCGAACAACTTTGCCTTTGGGACCACTGCTGTCAATCAACTCGTCCGTTGAATATCAAAGTTTGTGGGAAAAACCACATTCGGCAAACCGGTCGCAGGTTTCGACAACCTCGATGAAAACAGACGCAGTTCAGTTCTCTGAACTCTCCGGGTCACTGGCTGACACAGCAGAAAGAGACAGAAACATAACAAAACTGGTGCAACTTCACCCTTTGGGGCAGTGGGCGGCGCCACAAGCGTCAAGAACCGCACGCTTTTTCCCTCCACGCTATCTGCTTTTAACCAGTGTGTACAGGGGAGAGCGCGAACGCAGTCCCCCACTACCATAAATTATGCAGTCGAGATTCCCACATTTGGGGAATTCGCAGGGGTCAGCACAACCGGAGTGCAATGGCCGAGCCTCGCCCTGGGTGAACCACCTTCCTGATCATGGTGTCTCCCCTGCCAGGTAAGTATGAGTTGCCTGGCCTCCAGGCAGAGGCGCCCTATCCCCCTTCGCCATCCTCAAACACGGTGACCTTCCCCTCCCCCAAGAAAAGGAAGGACGGGGCACCTTCCATTGCTTGACTGCTGCGTGCGTGCGTGCCTGACCTTGATTTGAATCAGGTGTCCCTAATCCATCCAACACAAACCCCTGATTCGACTCATCAGCTCGTTGGTAAAGACTCTCAAATAAGAGGGACATCAAAAAACGTGCTGTGACGGTGATGAGTCAGCCGGCCGGCAACCGACGCTTTTGTTCTTCTTTTTTCCCTATGCTCATATGACCGCAGCTTGCTGCTTTCTCTGTGGCACGGTCATCGTCAACGGTCACCTCATCGTCATTCTGTATGCGCTTCCTGCGTATTTCTGTATTCTCTGACAAAATTCCAGTGGTGTTGTTGGTTCTTCTATTAGTCACAACAATTCGCAGTCCCCAAAAAGGGGAAGCACACCGTTCCTGGAGGCACTGCAATACCAGGTCGATGCGTGGAGTGGACGGAGACCTGAAACTTTGAGGGATGGTACTAGCCACTCGCTCTACAACATCACCAAGGCTGGCCCCCCGATGGGCCCGGCGGTGGCGCTACAGCCACCGAAAGTACGAAATGGCTCGTAGCTCCCAAACCGCACGCCGCAGAACCAAGTGTCTTATATCATCGGAATCCTTGGCTCGAGCCGAGCGAGACGCATGCCTCGGATTCGAAGGTTGCGCTGGCGAAATTTTCGGGTATTTGGGATTTTGTGAAAAACCTACTTTTGCACACTAGTCCTAGGTCTTTTGCCCGATCTGGCCCAAACCAGTGCAGAAAGATTCTCTGGAGTCTGACTGTCCGTCCAGATCGGAAAAAAAGTGGGAATTTCGATTCAGCTTGGCGGCGGCAGGCCGAAACCTACGGGCTGGGCGAGGCGGGGTCTGCTAGAACGGCTATAGCTCTTGGACGGAACGAGACAATTTCACCCAAGCCGGTACACCCTCAGTCTGGGGTCAGGCGAGAAAGGACGCGGTGAATGGCCACCTAGTGGCGCTTTAAAATGAAAAAGCAACAACATGAGAGCGGCTATAGGCGAACGTATGTCGCGTGCTTTTTCACAGCACGCGCACGAGACAGTCGTACCATACGACAGAAAACCTCCATCCGAACAACTTTGCCTTTGGGACCACTGCTGTCAATCAACTCGTCCGTTGAATATCAAAGTTTGTGGGAAAAACCACATTCGGCAAACCGGTCGCAGGTTTCGACAACCTCGATGAAAACAGACGCAGTTCAGTTCTCTGAACTCTCCGGGTCACTGGCTGACACAGCAGAAAGAGACAGAAACATAACAAAACTGGTGCAACTTCACCCTTTGGGGCAGTGGGCGGCGCCACAAGCGTCAAGAACCGCACGCTTTTTCCCTCCACGCTATCTGCTTTTAACCAGTGTGTACAGGGGAGAGCGCGAACGCAGTCCCCCACTACCATAAATTATGCAGTCGAGATTCCCACATTTGGGGAATTCGCAGGGGTCAGCACAACCGGAGTGCAATGGCCGAGCCTCGCCCTGGGTGAACCACCTTCCTGATCATGGTGTCTCCCCTGCCAGGTAAGTATGAGTTGCCTGGCCTCCAGGCAGAGGCGCCCTATCCCCCTTCGCCATCCTCAAACACGGTGACCTTCCCCTCCCCCAAGAAAAGGAAGGACGGGGCACCTTCCATTGCTTGACTGCTGCGTGCGTGCGTGCCTGACCTTGATTTGAATCAGGTGTCCCTAATCCATCCAACACAAACCCCTGATTCGACTCATCAGCTCGTTGGTAAAGACTCTCAAATAAGAGGGACATCAAAAAACGTGCTGTGACGGTGATGAGTCAGCCGGCCGGCAACCGACGCTTTTGTTCTTCTTTTTTCCCTATGCTCATATGACCGCAGCTTGCTGCTTTCTCTGTGGCACGGTCATCGTCAATGGTCACCTCATCGTCATTCTGTATGCGCTTCCTGCGTATTTCTGTATTCTCTGACAAAATTCCAGTGGTGTTGTTGGTTCTTCTATTAGTCACAACAATTCGCAGTCCCCAAAAAGGGGAAGCACACCGTTCCTGGAGGCACTGCAATACCAGGTCGATGCGTGGAGTGGACGGAGCAAGCCCCGGTTCCGGCTCCATGTGCCAAAAATCAATTTAATATGCAGTCCCCGGATAGGGGACGTATCAGATATTAAACTGATAAGAACAGATACTACACTTGATCTTAGCCAAAAGGCCGAGAAGCGATGACACAATGACGCAGCGGCAGGGGAGCCGGCAAAGGCGACGCCCATCTGGGAAGCGGTGAGGGGGGGGAGGGTTGGCAAAGGCCGTACGTCGTAGAGACCTGAAACTTTGAGGGATGGTACTAGCCACTCGCTCTACAACATCACCAAGGCTGGCCCCCCGATGGGCCCGGCGGTGGCGCTACAGCCACCGAAAGTACGAAATGGCTCGTAGCTCCCAAACCGCACGCCGCAGAACCAAGTGTCTTATATCATCGGAATCCTTGGCTCGAGCCGAGCGAGACGCATGCCTCGGATTCGAAGGTTGCGCTGGCGAAATTTTCGGGTATTTGGGATTTTGTGAAAAACCTACTTTTGCACACTAGTCCTAGGTCTTTTGCCCGATCTGGCCCAAACCAGTGCAGAAAGATTCTCTGGAGTCTGACTGTCCGTCCAGATCGGAAAAAAAGTGGGAATTTCGATTCAGCTTGGCGGCGGCAGGCCGAAACCTACGGGCTGGGCGAGGCGGGGTCTGCTAGAACGGCTATAGCTCTTGGACGGAACGAGACAATTTCACCCAAGCCGGTACACCCGTGCACGGGCTCAGTCTGGGGTCAGGCGAGAAAGGACGCGGTGAATGGCCACCTAGTGGCGCTTTAAAATGAAAAAGCAACAACATGAGAGCGGCTATAGGCGAACGTATGTCGCGTGCTTTTTCACAGCACGCGCACGAGACAGTCGTACCATACGACAGAAAACCTCCATCCGAACAACTTTGCCTTTGGGACCACTGCTGTCAATCAACTCGTCCGTTGAATATCAAAGTTTGTGGGAAAAACCACATTCGGCAAACCGGTCGCAGGTTTCGACAACCTCGATGAAAACAGACGCAGTTCAGTTCTCTGAACTCTCCGGGTCACTGGCTGACACAGCAGAAAGAGACAGAAACATAACAAAACTGGTGCAACTTCACCCTTTGGGGCAGTGGGCGGCGCCACAAGCGTCAAGAACCGCACGCTTTTTCCCTCCACGCTATCTGCTTTTAACCAGTGTGTACAGGGGAGAGCGCGAACGCAGTCCCCCACTACCATAAATTATGCAGTCGAGATTCCCACATTTGGGGAATTCGCAGGGGTCAGCACAACCGGAGTGCAATGGCCGAGCCTCGCCCTGGGTGAACCACCTTCCTGATCATGGTGTCTCCCCTGCCAGGTAAGTATGAGTTGCCTGGCCTCCAGGCAGAGGCGCCCTATCCCCCTTCGCCATCCTCAAACACGGTGACCTTCCCCTCCCCCAAGAAAAGGAAGGACGGGGCACCTTCCATTGCTTGACTGCTGCGTGCGTGCGTGCCTGACCTTGATTTGAATCAGGTGTCCCTAATCCATCCAACACAAACCCCTGATTCGACTCATCAGCTCGTTGGTAAAGACTCTCAAATAAGAGGGACATCAAAAAACGTGCTGTGACGGTGATGAGTCAGCCGGCCGGCAACCGACGCTTTTGTTCTTCTTTTTTCCCTATGCTCATATGACCGCAGCTTGCTGCTTTCTCTGTGGCACGGTCATCGTCAACGGTCACCTCATCGTCATTCTGTATGCGCTTCCTGCGTATTTCTGTATTCTCTGACAAAATTCCAGTGGTGTTGTTGGTTCTTCTATTAGTCACAACAATTCGCAGTCCCCAAAAAGGGGAAGCACACCGTTCCTGGAGGCACTGCAATACCAGGTCGATGCGTGGAGTGGACGGAGACCTGAAACTTTGAGGGATGGTACTAGCCACTCGCTCTACAACATCACCAAGGCTGGCCCCCCGATGGGCCCGGCGGTGGCGCTACAGCCACCGAAAGTACGAAATGGCTCGTAGCTCCCAAACCGCACGCCGCAGAACCAAGTGTCTTATATCATCGGAATCCTTGGCTCGAGCCGAGCGAGACGCATGCCTCGGATTCGAAGGTTGCGCTGGCGAAATTTTCGGGTATTTGGGATTTTGTGAAAAACCTACTTTTGCACACTAGTCCTAGGTCTTTTGCCCGATCTGGCCCAAACCAGTGCAGAAAGATTCTCTGGAGTCTGACTGTCCGTCCAGATCGGAAAAAAAGTGGGAATTTCGATTCAGCTTGGCGGCGGCAGGCCGAAACCTACGGGCTGGGCGAGGCGGGGTCTGCTAGAACGGCTATAGCTCTTGGACGGAACGAGACAATTTCACCCAAGCCGGTACACCCTCAGTCTGGGGTCAGGCGAGAAAGGACGCGGTGAATGGCCACCTAGTGGCGCTTTAAAATGAAAAAGCAACAACATGAGAGCGGCTATAGGCGAACGTATGTCGCGTGCTTTTTCACAGCACGCGCACGAGACAGTCGTACCATACGACAGAAAACCTCCATCCGAACAACTTTGCCTTTGGGACCACTGCTGTCAATCAACTCGTCCGTTGAATATCAAAGTTTGTGGGAAAAACCACATTCGGCAAACCGGTCGCAGGTTTCGACAACCTCGATGAAAACAGACGCAGTTCAGTTCTCTGAACTCTCCGGGTCACTGGCTGACACAGCAGAAAGAGACAGAAACATAACAAAACTGGTGCAACTTCACCCTTTGGGGCAGTGGGCGGCGCCACAAGCGTCAAGAACCGCACGCTTTTTCCCTCCACGCTATCTGCTTTTAACCAGTGTGTACAGGGGAGAGCGCGAACGCAGTCCCCCACTACCATAAATTATGCAGTCGAGATTCCCACATTTGGGGAATTCGCAGGGGTCAGCACAACCGGAGTGCAATGGCCGAGCCTCGCCCTGGGTGAACCACCTTCCTGATCATGGTGTCTCCCCTGCCAGGTAAGTATGAGTTGCCTGGCCTCCAGGCAGAGGCGCCCTATCCCCCTTCGCCATCCTCAAACACGGTGACCTTCCCCTCCCCCAAGAAAAGGAAGGACGGGGCACCTTCCATTGCTTGACTGCTGCGTGCGTGCGTGCCTGACCTTGATTTGAATCAGGTGTCCCTAATCCATCCAACACAAACCCCTGATTCGACTCATCAGCTCGTTGGTAAAGACTCTCAAATAAGAGGGACATCAAAAAACGTGCTGTGACGGTGATGAGTCAGCCGGCCGGCAACCGACGCTTTTGTTCTTCTTTTTTCCCTATGCTCATATGACCGCAGCTTGCTGCTTTCTCTGTGGCACGGTCATCGTCAATGGTCACCTCATCGTCATTCTGTATGCGCTTCCTGCGTATTTCTGTATTCTCTGACAAAATTCCAGTGGTGTTGTTGGTTCTTCTATTAGTCACAACAATTCGCAGTCCCCAAAAAGGGGAAGCACACCGTTCCTGGAGGCACTGCAATACCAGGTCGATGCGTGGAGTGGACGGAGCAAGCCCCGGTTCCGGCTCCATGTGCCAAAAATCAATTTAATATGCAGTCCCCGGATAGGGGACGTATCAGATATTAAACTGATAAGAACAGATACTACACTTGATCTAAGCCAAAAGGCCGAGAAGCGATGACACAATGACGCAGCGGCAGGGGAGCCGGCAAAGGCGACGCCCATCTGGGAAGCGGTGAGGGGGGGGAGGGTTGGCAAAGGCCGTACGTCGTAGAGACCTGAAACTTTGAGGGATGGTACTAGCCACTCGCTCTACAACATCACCAAGGCTGGCCCCCCGATGGGCCCGGCGGTGGCGCTACAGCCACCGAAAGTACGAAATGGCTCGTAGCTCCCAAACCGCACGCCGCAGAACCAAGTGTCTTATATCATCGGAATCCTTGGCTCGAGCCGAGCGAGACGCATGCCTCGGATTCGAAGGTTGCGCTGGCGAAATTTTCGGGTATTTGGGATTTTGTGAAAAACCTACTTTTGCACACTAGTCCTAGGTCTTTTGCCCGATCTGGCCCAAACCAGTGCAGAAAGATTCTCTGGAGTCTGACTGTCCGTCCAGATCGGAAAAAAAGTGGGAATTTCGATTCAGCTTGGCGGCGGCAGGCCGAAACCTACGGGCTGGGCGAGGCGGGGTCTGCTAGAACGGCTATAGCTCTTGGACGGAACGAGACAATTTCACCCAAGCCGGTACACCCGTGCACGGGCTCAGTCTGGGGTCAGGCGAGAAAGGACGCGGTGAATGGCCACCTAGTGGCGCTTTAAAATGAAAAAGCAACAACATGAGAGCGGCTATAGGCGAACGTATGTCGCGTGCTTTTTCACAGCACGCGCACGAGACAGTCGTACCATACGACAGAAAACCTCCATCCGAACAACTTTGCCTTTGGGACCACTGCTGTCAATCAACTCGTCCGTTGAATATCAAAGTTTGTGGGAAAAACCACATTCGGCAAACCGGTCGCAGGTTTCGACAACCTCGATGAAAACAGACGCAGTTCAGTTCTCTGAACTCTCCGGGTCACTGGCTGACACAGCAGAAAGAGACAGAAACATAACAAAACTGGTGCAACTTCACCCTTTGGGGCAGTGGGCGGCGCCACAAGCGTCAAGAACCGCACGCTTTTTCCCTCCACGCTATCTGCTTTTAACCAGTGTGTACAGGGGAGAGCGCGAACGCAGTCCCCCACTACCATAAATTATGCAGTCGAGATTCCCACATTTGGGGAATTCGCAGGGGTCAGCACAACCGGAGTGCAATGGCCGAGCCTCGCCCTGGGTGAACCACCTTCCTGATCATGGTGTCTCCCCTGCCAGGTAAGTATGAGTTGCCTGGCCTCCAGGCAGAGGCGCCCTATCCCCCTTCGCCATCCTCAAACACGGTGACCTTCCCCTCCCCCAAGAAAAGGAAGGACGGGGCACCTTCCATTGCTTGACTGCTGCGTGCGTGCGTGCCTGACCTTGATTTGAATCAGGTGTCCCTAATCCATCCAACACAAACCCCCGATTCGACTCATCAGCTCGTTGGTAAAGACTCTCAAATAAGAGGGACATCAAAAAACGTGCTGTGACGGTGATGAGTCAGCCGGCCGGCAACCGACGCTTTTGTTCTTCTTTTTTCCCTATGCTCATATGACCGCAGCTTGCTGCTTTCTCTGTGGCACGGTCATCGTCAACGGTCACCTCATCGTCATTCTGTATGCGCTTCCTGCGTATTTCTGTATTCTCTGACAAAATTCCAGTGGTGTTGTTGGTTCTTCTATTAGTCACAACAATTCGCAGTCCCCAAAAAGGGGAAGCACACCGTTCCTGGAGGCACTGCAATACCAGGTCGATGCGTGGAGTGGACGGAGACCTGAAACTTTGAGGGATGGTACTAGCCACTCGCTCTACAACATCACCAAGGCTGGCCCCCCGATGGGCCCGGCGGTGGCGCTACAGCCACCGAAAGTACGAAATGGCTCGTAGCTCCCAAACCGCACGCCGCAGAACCAAGTGTCTTATATCATCGGAATCCTTGGCTCGAGCCGAGCGAGACGCATGCCTCGGATTCGAAGGTTGCGCTGGCGAAATTTTCGGGTATTTGGGATTTTGTGAAAAACCTACTTTTGCACACTAGTCCTAGGTCTTTTGCCCGATCTGGCCCAAACCAGTGCAGAAAGATTCTCTGGAGTCTGACTGTCCGTCCAGATCGGAAAAAAAGTGGGAATTTCGATTCAGCTTGGCGGCGGCAGGCCGAAACCTACGGGCTGGGCGAGGCGGGGTCTGCTAGAACGGCTATAGCTCTTGGACGGAACGAGACAATTTCACCCAAGCCGGTACACCCTCAGTCTGGGGTCAGGCGAGAAAGGACGCGGTGAATGGCCACCTAGTGGCGCTTTAAAATGAAAAAGCAACAACATGAGAGCGGCTATAGGCGAACGTATGTCGCGTGCTTTTTCACAGCACGCGCACGAGACAGTCGTACCATACGACAGAAAACCTCCATCCGAACAACTTTGCCTTTGGGACCACTGCTGTCAATCAACTCGTCCGTTGAATATCAAAGTTTGTGGGAAAAACCACATTCGGCAAACCGGTCGCAGGTTTCGACAACCTCGATGAAAACAGACGCAGTTCAGTTCTCTGAACTCTCCGGGTCACTGGCTGACACAGCAGAAAGAGACAGAAACATAACAAAACTGGTGCAACTTCACCCTTTGGGGCAGTGGGCGGCGCCACAAGCGTCAAGAACCGCACGCTTTTTCCCTCCACGCTATCTGCTTTTAACCAGTGTGTACAGGGGAGAGCGCGAACGCAGTCCTCCACTACCATAAATTATGCAGTCGAGATTCCCACATTTGGGGAATTCGCAGGGGTCAGCACAACCGGAGTGCAATGGCCGAGCCTCGCCCTGGGTGAACCACCTTCCTGATCATGGTGTCTCCCCTGCCAGGTAAGTATGAGTTGCCTGGCCTCCAGGCAGAGGCGCCCTATCCCCCTTCGCCATCCTCAAACACGGTGACCTTCCCCTCCCCCAAGAAAAGGAAGGACGGGGCACCTTCCATTGCTTGACTGCTGCGTGCGTGCGTGCCTGACCTTGATTTGAATCAGGTGTCCCTAATCCATCCAACACAAACCCCTGATTCGACTCATCAGCTCGTTGGTAAAGACTCTCAAATAAGAGGGACATCAAAAAACGTGCTGTGACGGTGATGAGTCAGCCGGCCGGCAACCGACGCTTTTGTTCTTCTTTTTTCCCTATGCTCATATGACCGCAGCTTGCTGCTTTCTCTGTGGCACGGTCATCGTCAATGGTCACCTCATCGTCATTCTGTATGCGCTTCCTGCGTATTTCTGTATTCTCTGACAAAATTCCAGTGGTGTTGTTGGTTCTTCTATTAGTCACAACAATTCGCAGTCCCCAAAAAGGGGAAGCACACCGTTCCTGGAGGCACTGCAATACCAGGTCGATGCGTGGAGTGGACGGAGCAAGCCCCGGTTCCGGCTCCATGTGCCAAAAATCAATTTAATATGCAGTCCCCGGATAGGGGACGTATCAGATATTAAACTGATAAGAACAGATACTACACTTGATCTTAGCCAAAAGGCCGAGAAGCGATGACACAATGACGCAGCGGCAGGGGAGCCGGCAAAGGCGACGCCCATCTGGGAAGCGGTGAGGGGGGGGAGGGTTGGCAAAGGCCGTACGTCGTAGAGACCTGAAACTTTGAGGGATGGTACTAGCCACTCGCTCTACAACATCACCAAGGCTGGCCCCCCGATGGGCCCGGCGGTGGCGCTACAGCCACCGAAAGTACGAAATGGCTCGTAGCTCCCAAACCGCACGCCGCAGAACCAAGTGTCTTATATCATCGGAATCCTTGGCTCGAGCCGAGCGAGACGCATGCCTCGGATTCGAAGGTTGCGCTGGCGAAATTTTCGGGTATTTGGGATTTTGTGAAAAACCTACTTTTGCACACTAGTCCTAGGTCTTTTGCCCGATCTGGCCCAAACCAGTGCAGAAAGATTCTCTGGAGTCTGACTGTCCGTCCAGATCGGAAAAAAAGTGGGAATTTCGATTCAGCTTGGCGGCGGCAGGCCGAAACCTACGGGCTGGGCGAGGCGGGGTCTGCTAGAACGGCTATAGCTCTTGGACGGAACGAGACAATTTCACCCAAGCCGGTACACCCGTGCACGGGCTCAGTCTGGGGTCAGGCGAGAAAGGACGCGGTGAATGGCCACCTAGTGGCGCTTTAAAATGAAAAAGCAACAACATGAGAGCGGCTATAGGCGAACGTATGTCGCGTGCTTTTTCACAGCACGCGCACGAGACAGTCGTACCATACGACAGAAAACCTCCATCCGAACAACTTTGCCTTTGGGACCACTGCTGTCAATCAACTCGTCCGTTGAATATCAAAGTTTGTGGGAAAAACCACATTCGGCAAACCGGTCGCAGGTTTCGACAACCTCGATGAAAACAGACGCAGTTCAGTTCTCTGAACTCTCCGGGTCACTGGCTGACACAGCAGAAAGAGACAGAAACATAACAAAACTGGTGCAACTTCACCCTTTGGGGCAGTGGGCGGCGCCACAAGCGTCAAGAACCGCACGCTTTTTCCCTCCACGCTATCTGCTTTTAACCAGTGTGTACAGGGGAGAGCGCGAACGCAGTCCCCCACTACCATAAATTATGCAGTCGAGATTCCCACATTTGGGGAATTCGCAGGGGTCAGCACAACCGGAGTGCAATGGCCGAGCCTCGCCCTGGGTGAACCACCTTCCTGATCATGGTGTCTCCCCTGCCAGGTAAGTATGAGTTGCCTGGCCTCCAGGCAGAGGCGCCCTATCCCCCTTCGCCATCCTCAAACACGGTGACCTTCCCCTCCCCCAAGAAAAGGAAGGACGGGGCACCTTCCATTGCTTGACTGCTGCGTGCGTGCGTGCCTGACCTTGATTTGAATCAGGTGTCCCTAATCCATCCAACACAAACCCCCGATTCGACTCATCAGCTCGTTGGTAAAGACTCTCAAATAAGAGGGACATCAAAAAACGTGCTGTGACGGTGATGAGTCAGCCGGCCGGCAACCGACGCTTTTGTTCTTCTTTTTTCCCTATGCTCATATGACCGCAGCTTGCTGCTTTCTCTGTGGCACGGTCATCGTCAACGGTCACCTCATCGTCATTCTGTATGCGCTTCCTGCGTATTTCTGTATTCTCTGACAAAATTCCAGTGGTGTTGTTGGTTCTTCTATTAGTCACAACAATTCGCAGTCCCCAAAAAGGGGAAGCACACCGTTCCTGGAGGCACTGCAATACCAGGTCGATGCGTGGAGTGGACGGAGACCTGAAACTTTGAGGGATGGTACTAGCCACTCGCTCTACAACATCACCAAGGCTGGCCCCCCGATGGGCCCGGCGGTGGCGCTACAGCCACCGAAAGTACGAAATGGCTCGTAGCTCCCAAACCGCACGCCGCAGAACCAAGTGTCTTATATCATCGGAATCCTTGGCTCGAGCCGAGCGAGACGCATGCCTCGGATTCGAAGGTTGCGCTGGCGAAATTTTCGGGTATTTGGGATTTTGTGAAAAACCTACTTTTGCACACTAGTCCTAGGTCTTTTGCCCGATCTGGCCCAAACCAGTGCAGAAAGATTCTCTGGAGTCTGACTGTCCGTCCAGATCGGAAAAAAAGTGGGAATTTCGATTCAGCTTGGCGGCGGCAGGCCGAAACCTACGGGCTGGGCGAGGCGGGGTCTGCTAGAACGGCTATAGCTCTTGGACGGAACGAGACAATTTCACCCAAGCCGGTACACCCGTGCACGGGCTCAGTCTGGGGTCAGGCGAGAAAGGACGCGGTGAATGGCCACCTAGTGGCGCTTTAAAATGAAAAAGCAACAACATGAGAGCGGCTATAGGCGAACGTATGTCGCGTGCTTTTTCACAGCACGCGCACGAGACAGTCGTACCATACGACAGAAAACCTCCATCCGAACAACTTTGCCTTTGGGACCACTGCTGTCAATCAACTCGTCCGTTGAATATCAAAGTTTGTGGGAAAAACCACATTCGGCAAACCGGTCGCAGGTTTCGACAACCTCGATGAAAACAGACGCAGTTCAGTTCTCTGAACTCTCCGGGTCACTGGCTGACACAGCAGAAAGAGACAGAAACATAACAAAACTGGTGCAACTTCACCCTTTGGGGCAGTGGGCGGCGCCACAAGCGTCAAGAACCGCACGCTTTTTCCCTCCACGCTATCTGCTTTTAACCAGTGTGTACAGGGGAGAGCGCGAACGCAGTCCCCCACTACCATAAATTATGCAGTCGAGATTCCCACATTTGGGGAATTCGCAGGGGTCAGCACAACCGGAGTGCAATGGCCGAGCCTCGCCCTGGGTGAACCACCTTCCTGATCATGGTGTCTCCCCTGCCAGGTAAGTATGAGTTGCCTGGCCTCCAGGCAGAGGCGCCCTATCCCCCTTCGCCATCCTCAAACACGGTGACCTTCCCCTCCCCCAAGAAAAGGAAGGACGGGGCACCTTCCATTGCTTGACTGCTGCGTGCGTGCGTGCCTGACCTTGATTTGAATCAGGTGTCCCTAATCCATCCAACACAAACCCCCGATTCGACTCATCAGCTCGTTGGTAAAGACTCTCAAATAAGAGGGACATCAAAAAACGTGCTGTGACGGTGATGAGTCAGCCGGCCGGCAACCGACGCTTTTGTTCTTCTTTTTTCCCTATGCTCATATGACCGCAGCTTGCTGCTTTCTCTGTGGCACGGTCATCGTCAACGGTCACCTCATCGTCATTCTGTATGCGCTTCCTGCGTATTTCTGTATTCTCTGACAAAATTCCAGTGGTGTTGTTGGTTCTTCTATTAGTCACAACAATTCGCAGTCCCCAAAAAGGGGAAGCACACCGTTCCTGGAGGCACTGCAATACCAGGTCGATGCGTGGAGTGGACGGAGACCTGAAACTTTGAGGGATGGTACTAGCCACTCGCTCTACAACATCACCAAGGCTGGCCCCCCGATGGGCCCGGCGGTGGCGCTACAGCCACCGAAAGTACGAAATGGCTCGTAGCTCCCAAACCGCACGCCGCAGAACCAAGTGTCTTATATCATCGGAATCCTTGGCTCGAGCCGAGCGAGACGCATGCCTCGGATTCGAAGGTTGCGCTGGCGAAATTTTCGGGTATTTGGGATTTTGTGAAAAACCTACTTTTGCACACTAGTCCTAGGTCTTTTGCCCGATCTGGCCCAAACCAGTGCAGAAAGATTCTCTGGAGTCTGACTGTCCGTCCAGATCGGAAAAAAAGTGGGAATTTCGATTCAGCTTGGCGGCGGCAGGCCGAAACCTACGGGCTGGGCGAGGCGGGGTCTGCTAGAACGGCTATAGCTCTTGGACGGAACGAGACAATTTCACCCAAGCCGGTACACCCTCAGTCTGGGGTCAGGCGAGAAAGGACGCGGTGAATGGCCACCTAGTGGCGCTTTAAAATGAAAAAGCAACAACATGAGAGCGGCTATAGGCGAACGTATGTCGCGTGCTTTTTCACAGCACGCGCACGAGACAGTCGTACCATACGACAGAAAACCTCCATCCGAACAACTTTGCCTTTGGGACCACTGCTGTCAATCAACTCGTCCGTTGAATATCAAAGTTTGTGGGAAAAACCACATTCGGCAAACCGGTCGCAGGTTTCGACAACCTCGATGAAAACAGACGCAGTTCAGTTCTCTGAACTCTCCGGGTCACTGGCTGACACAGCAGAAAGAGACAGAAACATAACAAAACTGGTGCAACTTCACCCTTTGGGGCAGTGGGCGGCGCCACAAGCGTCAAGAACCGCACGCTTTTTCCCTCCACGCTATCTGCTTTTAACCAGTGTGTACAGGGGAGAGCGCGAACGCAGTCCCCCACTACCATAAATTATGCAGTCGAGATTCCCACATTTGGGGAATTCGCAGGGGTCAGCACAACCGGAGTGCAATGGCCGAGCCTCGCCCTGGGTGAACCACCTTCCTGATCATGGTGTCTCCCCTGCCAGGTAAGTATGAGTTGCCTGGCCTCCAGGCAGAGGCGCCCTATCCCCCTTCGCCATCCTCAAACACGGTGACCTTCCCCTCCCCCAAGAAAAGGAAGGACGGGGCACCTTCCATTGCTTGACTGCTGCGTGCGTGCGTGCCTGACCTTGATTTGA
Organism: Pseudorasbora parva; assembly: GCF_024679245.1. Classification (NCBI taxonomy): domain Eukaryota; kingdom Metazoa; phylum Chordata; class Actinopteri; order Cypriniformes; family Gobionidae; genus Pseudorasbora; species Pseudorasbora parva. The sequence continues at coordinate 741,717 of NW_027125104.1, read as the reverse complement.
ATCAGGTGTCCCTAATCCATCCAACACAAACCCCTGATTCGACTCATCAGCTCGTTGGTAAAGACTCTCAAATAAGAGGGACATCAAAAAACGTGCTGTGACGGTGATGAGTCAGCCGGCCGGCAACCGACGCTTTTGTTCTTCTTTTTTCCCTATGCTCATATGACCGCAGCTTGCTGCTTTCTCTGTGGCACGGTCATCGTCAATGGTCACCTCATCGTCATTCTGTATGCGCTTCCTGCGTATTTCTGTATTCTCTGACAAAATTCCAGTGGTGTTGTTGGTTCTTCTATTAGTCACAACAATTCGCAGTCCCCAAAAAGGGGAAGCACACCGTTCCTGGAGGCACTGCAATACCAGGTCGATGCGTGGAGTGGACGGAGCAAGCCCCGGTTCCGGCTCCATGTGCCAAAAATCAATTTAATATGCAGTCCCCGGATAGGGGACGTATCAGATATTAAACTGATAAGAACAGATACTACACTTGATCTTAGCCAAAAGGCCGAGAAGCGATGACACAATGACGCAGCGGCAGGGGAGCCGGCAAAGGCGACGCCCATCTGGGAAGCGGTGAGGGGGGGGAGGGTTGGCAAAGGCCGTACGTCGTAGAGACCTGAAACTTTGAGGGATGGTACTAGCCACTCGCTCTACAACATCACCAAGGCTGGCCCCCCGATGGGCCCGGCGGTGGCGCTACAGCCACCGAAAGTACGAAATGGCTCGTAGCTCCCAAACCGCACGCCGCAGAACCAAGTGTCTTATATCATCGGAATCCTTGGCTCGAGCCGAGCGAGACGCATGCCTCGGATTCGAAGGTTGCGCTGGCGAAATTTTCGGGTATTTGGGATTTTGTGAAAAACCTACTTTTGCACACTAGTCCTAGGTCTTTTGCCCGATCTGGCCCAAACCAGTGCAGAAAGATTCTCTGGAGTCTGACTGTCCGTCCAGATCGGAAAAAAAGTGGGAATTTCGATTCAGCTTGGCGGCGGCAGGCCGAAACCTACGGGCTGGGCGAGGCGGGGTCTGCTAGAACGGCTATAGCTCTTGGACGGAACGAGACAATTTCACCCAAGCCGGTACACCCGTGCACGGGCTCAGTCTGGGGTCAGGCGAGAAAGGACGCGGTGAATGGCCACCTAGTGGCGCTTTAAAATGAAAAAGCAACAACATGAGAGCGGCTATAGGCGAACGTATGTCGCGTGCTTTTTCACAGCACGCGCACGAGACAGTCGTACCATACGACAGAAAACCTCCATCCGAACAACTTTGCCTTTGGGACCACTGCTGTCAATCAACTCGTCTGTTGAATATCAAAGTTTGTGGGAAAAACCACATTCGGCAAACCGGTCGCAGGTTTCGACAACCTCGATGAAAACAGACGCAGTTCAGTTCTCTGAACTCTCCGGGTCACTGGCTGACACAGCAGAAAGAGACAGAAACATAACAAAACTGGTGCAACTTCACCCTTTGGGGCAGTGGGCGGCGCCACAAGCGTCAAGAACCGCACGCTTTTTCCCTCCACGCTATCTGCTTTTAACCAGAGTGTACAGGGGAGAGCGCGAACGCAGTCCCCCACTACCATAAATTATGCAGTCGAGATTCCCACATTTGGGGAATTCGCAGGGGTCAGCACAACCGGAGTGCAATGGCCGAGCCTCGCCCTGGGTGAACCACCTTCCTGATCATGGTGTCTCCCCTGCCAGGTAAGTATGAGTTGCCTGGCCTCCAGGCAGAGGCGCCCTATCCCCCTTCGCCATCCTCAAACACGGTGACCTTCCCCTCCCCCAAGAAAAGGAAGGACGGGGCACCTTCCATTGCTTGACTGCTGCGTGCGTGCGTGCCTGACCTTGATTTGAATCAGGTGTCCCTAATCCATCCAACACAAACCCCCGATTCGACTCATCAGCTCGTTGGTAAAGACTCTCAAATAAGAGGGACATCAAAAAACGTGCTGTGACGGTGATGAGTCAGCCGGCCGGCAACCGACGCTTTTGTTCTTCTTTTTTCCCTATGCTCATATGACCGCAGCTTGCTGCTTTCTCTGTGGCACGGTCATCGTCAACGGTCACCTCATCGTCATTCTGTATGCGCTTCCTGCGTATTTCTGTATTCTCTGACAAAATTCCAGTGGTGTTGTTGGTTCTTCTATTAGTCACAACAATTCGCAGTCCCCAAAAAGGGGAAGCACACCGTTCCTGGAGGCACTGCAATACCAGGTCGATGCGTGGAGTGGACGGAGACCTGAAACTTTGAGGGATGGTACTAGCCACTCGCTCTACAACATCACCAAGGCTGGCCCCCCGATGGGCCCGGCGGTGGCGCTACAGCCACCGAAAGTACGAAATGGCTCGTAGCTCCCAAACCGCACGCCGCAGAACCAAGTGTCTTATATCATCGGAATCCTTGGCTCGAGCCGAGCGAGACGCATGCCTCGGATTCGAAGGTTGCGCTGGCGAAATTTTCGGGTATTTGGGATTTTGTGAAAAACCTACTTTTGCACACTAGTCCTAGGTCTTTTGCCCGATCTGGCCCAAACCAGTGCAGAAAGATTCTCTGGAGTCTGACTGTCCGTCCAGATCGGAAAAAAAGTGGGAATTTCGATTCAGCTTGGCGGCGGCAGGCCGAAACCTACGGGCTGGGCGAGGCGGGGTCTGCTAGAACGGCTATAGCTCTTGGACGGAACGAGACAATTTCACCCAAGCCGGTACACCCTCAGTCTGGGGTCAGGCGAGAAAGGACGCGGTGAATGGCCACCTAGTGGCGCTTTAAAATGAAAAAGCAACAACATGAGAGCGGCTATAGGCGAACGTATGTCGCGTGCTTTTTCACAGCACGCGCACGAGACAGTCGTACCATACGACAGAAAACCTCCATCCGAACAACTTTGCCTTTGGGACCACTGCTGTCAATCAACTCGTCCGTTGAATATCAAAGTTTGTGGGAAAAACCACATTCGGCAAACCGGTCGCAGGTTTCGACAACCTCGATGAAAACAGACGCAGTTCAGTTCTCTGAACTCTCCGGGTCACTGGCTGACACAGCAGAAAGAGACAGAAACATAACAAAACTGGTGCAACTTCACCCTTTGGGGCAGTGGGCGGCGCCACAAGCGTCAAGAACCGCACGCTTTTTCCCTCCACGCTATCTGCTTTTAACCAGTGTGTACAGGGGAGAGCGCGAACGCAGTCCCCCACTACCATAAATTATGCAGTCGAGATTCCCACATTTGGGGAATTCGCAGGGGTCAGCACAACCGGAGTGCAATGGCCGAGCCTCGCCCTGGGTGAACCACCTTCCTGATCATGGTGTCTCCCCTGCCAGGTAAGTATGAGTTGCCTGGCCTCCAGGCAGAGGCGCCCTATCCCCCTTCGCCATCCTCAAACACGGTGACCTTCCCCTCCCCCAAGAAAAGGAAGGACGGGGCACCTTCCATTGCTTGACTGCTGCGTGCGTGCGTGCCTGACCTTGATTTGAATCAGGTGTCCCTAATCCATCCAACACAAACCCCTGATTCGACTCATCAGCTCGTTGGTAAAGACTCTCAAATAAGAGGGACATCAAAAAACGTGCTGTGACGGTGATGAGTCAGCCGGCCGGCAACCGACGCTTTTGTTCTTCTTTTTTCCCTATGCTCATATGACCGCAGCTTGCTGCTTTCTCTGTGGCACGGTCATCGTCAATGGTCACCTCATCGTCATTCTGTATGCGCTTCCTGCGTATTTCTGTATTCTCTGACAAAATTCCAGTGGTGTTGTTGGTTCTTCTATTAGTCACAACAATTCGCAGTCCCCAAAAAGGGGAAGCACACCGTTCCTGGAGGCACTGCAATACCAGGTCGATGCGTGGAGTGGACGGAGCAAGCCCCGGTTCCGGCTCCATGTGCCAAAAATCAATTTAATATGCAGTCCCCGGATAGGGGACGTATCAGATATTAAACTGATAAGAACAGATACTACACTTGATCTTAGCCAAAAGGCCGAGAAGCGATGACACAATGACGCAGCGGCAGGGGAGCCGGCAAAGGCGACGCCCATCTGGGAAGCGGTGAGGGGGGGGAGGGTTGGCAAAGGCCGTACGTCGTAGAGACCTGAAACTTTGAGGGATGGTACTAGCCACTCGCTCTACAACATCACCAAGGCTGGCCCCCCGATGGGCCCGGCGGTGGCGCTACAGCCACCGAAAGTACGAAATGGCTCGTAGCTCCCAAACCGCACGCCGCAGAACCAAGTGTCTTATATCATCGGAATCCTTGGCTCGAGCCGAGCGAGACGCATGCCTCGGATTCGAAGGTTGCGCTGGCGAAATTTTCGGGTATTTGGGATTTTGTGAAAAACCTACTTTTGCACACTAGTCCTAGGTCTTTTGCCCGATCTGGCCCAAACCAGTGCAGAAAGATTCTCTGGAGTCTGACTGTCCGTCCAGATCGGAAAAAAAGTGGGAATTTCGATTCAGCTTGGCGGCGGCAGGCCGAAACCTACGGGCTGGGCGAGGCGGGCTCTGCTAGAACGGCTATAGCTCTTGGACGGAACGAGACAATTTCACCCAAGCCGGTACACCCATGCACGGGCTCAGTCTGGGGTCAGGCGAGAAAGGACGCGGTGAATGGCCACCTAGTGGCGCTTTAAAATGAAAAAGCAACAACATGAGAGCGGCTATAGGCGAACGTATGTCGCGTGCTTTTTCACAGCACGCGCACGAGACAGTCGTACCATACGACAGAAAACCTCCATCCGAACAACTTTGCCTTTGGGACCACTGCTGTCAATCAACTCGTCCGTTGAATATCAAAGTTTGTGGGAAAAACCACATTCGGCAAACCGGTCGCAGGTTTCGACAACCTCGATGAAAACAGACGCAGTTCAGTTCTCTGAACTCTCCGGGTCACTGGCTGACACAGCAGAAAGAGACAGAAACATAACAAAACTGGTGCAACTTCACCCTTTGGGGCAGTGGGCGGCGCCACAAGCGTCAAGAACCGCACGCTTTTTCCCTCCACGCTATCTGCTTTTAACCAGTGTGTACAGGGGAGAGCGCGAACGCAGTCCCCCACTACCATAAATTATGCAGTCGAGATTCCCACATTTGGGGAATTCGCAGGGGTCAGCACAACCGGAGTGCAATGGCCGAGCCTCGCCCTGGGTGAACCACCTTCCTGATCATGGTGTCTCCCCTGCCAGGTAAGTATGAGTTGCCTGGCCTCCAGGCAGAGGCGCCCTATCCCCCTTCGCCACCCTCAAACACGGTGACCTTCCCCTCCCCCAAGAAAAGGAAGGACGGGGCACCTTCCATTGCTTGACTGCTGCGTGCGTGCGTGCCTGACCTTGATTTGAATCAGGTGTCCCTAATCCATCCAACACAAACCCCCGATTCGACTCATCAGCTCGTTGGTAAAGACTCTCAAATAAGAGGGACATCAAAAAACGTGCTGTGACGGTGATGAGTCAGCCGGCCGGCAACCGACGCTTTTGTTCTTCTTTTTTCCCTATGCTCATATGACCGCAGCTTGCTGCTTTCTCTGTGGCACGGTCATCGTCAACGGTCACCTCATCGTCATTCTGTATGCGCTTCCTGCGTATTTCTGTATTCTCTGACAAAATTCCAGTGGTGTTGTTGGTTCTTCTATTAGTCACAACAATTCGCAGTCCCCAAAAAGGGGAAGCACACCGTTCCTGGAGGCACTGCAATACCAGGTCGATGCGTGGAGTGGACGGAGCAAGCCCCGGTTCCGGCTCCATGTGCCAAAAATCAATTTAATATGCAGTCCCCGGATAGGGGACGTATCAGATATTAAACTGATAAGAACAGATACTACACTTGATCTTAGCCAAAAGGCCGAGAAGCGATGACACAATGACGCAGCGGCAGGGGAGCCGGCAAAGGCGACGCCCATCTGGGAAGCGGTGAGGGGGGGGAGGGTTGGCAAAGGCAGTACGTCGTAGAGACCTGAAACTTTGAGGGATGGTACTAGCCACTCGCTCTACAACATCACCAAGGCTGGCCCCCCGATGGGCCCGGCGGTGGCGCTACAGCCACCGAAAGTACGAAATGGCTCGTAGCTCCCAAACCGCACGCCGCAGAACCAAGTGTCTTATATCATCGGAATCCTTGGCTCGAGCCGAGCGAGACGCATGCCTCGGATTCGAAGGTTGCGCTGGCGAAATTTTCGGGTATTTGGGATTTTGTGAAAAACCTACTTTTGCACACTAGTCCTAGGTCTTTTGCCCGATCTGGCCCAAACCAGTGCAGAAAGATTCTCTGGAGTCTGACTGTCCGTCCAGATCGGAAAAAAAGTGGGAATTTCGATTCAGCTTGGCGGCGGCAGGCCGAAACCTACGGGCTGGGCGAGGCGGGGTCTGCTAGAACGGCTATAGCTCTTGGACGGAACGAGACAATTTCACCCAAGCCGGTACACCCGTGCACGGGCTCAGTCTGGGGTCAGGCGAGAAAGGACGCGGTGAATGGCCACCTAGTGGCGCTTTAAAATGAAAAAGCAACAACATGAGAGCGGCTATAGGCGAACGTATGTCGCGTGCTTTTTCACAGCACGCGCACGAGACAGTCGTACCATACGACAGAAAACCTCCATCCGAACAACTTTGCCTTTGGGACCACTGCTGTCAATCAACTCGTCCGTTGAATATCAAAGTTTGTGGGAAAAACCACATTCGGCAAACCGGTCGCAGGTTTCGACAACCTCGATGAAAACAGACGCAGTTCAGTTCTCTGAACTCTCCGGGTCACTGGCTGACACAGCAGAAAGAGACAGAAACATAACAAAACTGGTGCAACTTCACCCTTTGGGGCAGTGGGCGGCGCCACAAGCGTCAAGAACCGCACGCTTTTTCCCTCCACGCTATCTGCTTTTAACCAGTGTGTACAGGGGAGAGCGCGAACGCAGTCCCCCACTACCATAAATTATGCAGTCGAGATTCCCACATTTGGGGAATTCGCAGGGGTCAGCACAACCGGAGTGCAATGGCCGAGCCTCGCCCTGGGTGAACCACCTTCCTGATCATGGTGTCTCCCCTGCCAGGTAAGTATGAGTTGCCTGGCCTCCAGGCAGAGGCGCCCTATCCCCCTTCGCCATCCTCAAACACGGTGACCTTCCCCTCCCCCAAGAAAAGGAAGGACGGGGCACCTTCCATTGCTTGACTGCTGCGTGCGTGCGTGCCTGACCTTGATTTGAATCAGGTGTCCCTAATCCATCCAACACAAACCCCTGATTCGACTCATCAGCTCGTTGGTAAAGACTCTCAAATAAGAGGGACATCAAAAAACGTGCTGTGACGGTGATGAGTCAGCCGGCCGGCAACCGACGCTTTTGTTCTTCTTTTTTCCCTATGCTCATATGACCGCAGCTTGCTGCTTTCTCTGTGGCACGGTCATCGTCAACGGTCACCTCATCGTCATTCTGTATGCGCTTCCTGCGTATTTCTGTATTCTCTGACAAAATTCCAGTGGTGTTGTTGGTTCTTCTATTAGTCACAACAATTCGCAGTCCCCAAAAAGGGGAAGCACACCGTTCCTGGAGGCACTGCAATACCAGGTCGATGCGTGGAGTGGACGGAGCAAGCCCCGGTTCCGGCTCCATGTGCCAAAAATCAATTTAATATGCAGTCCCCGGATAGGGGACGTATCAGATATTAAACTGATAAGAACAGATACTACACTTGATCTTAGCCAAAAGGCCGAGAAGCGATGACACAATGACGCAGCGGCAGGGGAGCCGGCAAAGGCGACGCCCATCTGGGAAGCGGTGAGGGGGGGGAGGGTTGGCAAAGGCCGTACGTCGTAGAGACCTGAAACTTTGAGGGATGGTACTAGCCACTCGCTCTACAACATCACCAAGGCTGGCCCCCCGATGGGCCCGGCGGTGGCGCTACAGCCACCGAAAGTACGAAATGGCTCGTAGCTCCCAAACCGCACGCCGCAGAACCAAGTGTCTTATATCATCGGAATCCTTGGCTCGAGCCGAGCGAGACGCATGCCTCGGATTCGAAGGTTGCGCTGGCGAAATTTTCGGGTATTTGGGATTTTGTGAAAAACCTACTTTTGCACACTAGTCCTAGGTCTTTTGCCCGATCTGGCCCAAACCAGTGCAGAAAGATTCTCTGGAGTCTGACTGTCCGTCCAGATCGGAAAAAAAGTGGGAATTTCGATTCAGCTTGGCGGCGGCAGGCCGAAACCTACGGGCTGGGCGAGGCGGGGTCTGCTAGAACGGCTATAGCTCTTGGACGGAACGAGACAATTTCACCCAAGCCGGTACACCCGTGCACGGGCTCAGTCTGGGGTCAGGCGAGAAAGGACGCGGTGAATGGCCACCTAGTGGCGCTTTAAAATGAAAAAGCAACAACATGAGAGCGGCTATAGGCGAACGTATGTCGCGTGCTTTTTCACAGCACGCGCACGAGACAGTCGTACCATACGACAGAAAACCTCCATCCGAACAACTTTGCCTTTGGGACCACTGCTGTCAATCAACTCGTCCGTTGAATATCAAAGTTTGTGGGAAAAACCACATTCGGCAAACCGGTCGCAGGTTTCGACAACCTCGATGAAAACAGACGCAGTTCAGTTCTCTGAACTCTCCGGGTCACTGGCTGACACAGCAGAAAGAGACAGAAACATAACAAAACTGGTGCAACTTCACCCTTTGGGGCAGTGGGCGGCGCCACAAGCGTCAAGAACCGCACGCTTTTTCCCTCCACGCTATCTGCTTTTAACCAGTGTGTACAGGGGAGAGCGCGAACGCAGTCCCCCACTACCATAAATTATGCAGTCGAGATTCCCACATTTGGGGAATTCGCAGGGGTCAGCACAACCGGAGTGCAATGGCCGAGCCTCGCCCTGGGTGAACCACCTTCCTGATCATGGTGTCTCCCCTGCCAGGTAAGTATGAGTTGCCTGGCCTCCAGGCAGAGGCGCCCTATCCCCCTTCGCCATCCTCAAACACGGTGACCTTCCCCTCCCCCAAGAAAAGGAAGGACGGGGCACCTTCCATTGCTTGACTGCTGCGTGCGTGCGTGCCTGACCTTGATTTGAATCAGGTGTCCCTAATCCATCCAACACAAACCCCTGATTCGACTCATCAGCTCGTTGGTAAAGACTCTCAAATAAGAGGGACATCAAAAAACGTGCTGTGACGGTGATGAGTCAGCCGGCCGGCAACCGACGCTTTTGTTCTTCTTTTTTCCCTATGCTCATATGACCGCAGCTTGCTGCTTTCTCTGTGGCACGGTCATCGTCAACGGTCACCTCATCGTCATTCTGTATGCGCTTCCTGCGTATTTCTGTATTCTCTGACAAAATTCCAGTGGTGTTGTTGGTTCTTCTATTAGTCACAACAATTCGCAGTCCCCAAAAAGGGGAAGCACACCGTTCCTGGAGGCACTGCAATACCAGGTCGATGCGTGGAGTGGACGGAGCAAGCCCCGGTTCCGGCTCCATGTGCCAAAAATCAATTTAATATGCAGTCCCCGGATAGGGGACGTATCAGATATTAAACTGATAAGAACAGATACTACACTTGATCTTAGCCAAAAGGCCGAGAAGCGATGACACAATGACGCAGCGGCAGGGGAGCCGGCAAAGGCGACGCCCATCTGGGAAGCGGTGAGGGGGGGGAGGGTTGGCAAAGGCCGTACGTCGTAGAGACCTGAAACTTTGAGGGATGGTACTAGCCACTCGCTCTACAACATCACCAAGGCTGGCCCCCCGATGGGCCCGGCGGTGGCGCTACAGCCACCGAAAGTACGAAATGGCTCGTAGCTCCCAAACCGCACGCCGCAGAACCAAGTGTCTTATATCATCGGAATCCTTGGCTCGAGCCGAGCGAGACGCATGCCTCGGATTCGAAGGTTGCGCTGGCGAAATTTTCGGGTATTTGGGATTTTGTGAAAAACCTACTTTTGCACACTAGTCCTAGGTCTTTTGCCCGATCTGGCCCAAACCAGTGCAGAAAGATTCTCTGGAGTCTGACTGTCCGTCCAGATCGGAAAAAAAGTGGGAATTTCGATTCAGCTTGGCGGCGGCAGGCCGAAACCTACGGGCTGGGCGAGGCGGGGTCTGCTAGAACGGCTATAGCTCTTGGACGGAACGAGACAATTTCACCCAAGCCGGTACACCCGTGCACGGGCTCAGTCTGGGGTCAGGCGAGAAAGGACGCGGTGAATGGCCACCTAGTGGCGCTTTAAAATGAAAAAGCAACAACATGAGAGCGGCTATAGGCGAACGTATGTCGCGTGCTTTTTCACAGCACGCGCACGAGACAGTCGTACCATACGACAGAAAACCTCCATCCGAACAACTTTGCCTTTGGGACCACTGCTGTCAATCAACTCGTCCGTTGAATATCAAAGTTTGTGGGAAAAACCACATTCGGCAAACCGGTCGCAGGTTTCGACAACCTCGATGAAAACAGACGCAGTTCAGTTCTCTGAACTCTCCGGGTCACTGGCTGACACAGCAGAAAGAGACAGAAACATAACAAAACTGGTGCAACTTCACCCTTTGGGGCAGTGGGCGGCGCCACAAGCGTCAAGAACCGCACGCTTTTTCCCTCCACGCTATCTGCTTTTAACCAGTGTGTACAGGGGAGAGCGCGAACGCAGTCCCCCACTACCATAAATTATGCAGTCGAGATTCCCACATTTGGGGAATTCGCAGGGGTCAGCACAACCGGAGTGCAATGGCCGAGCCTCGCCCTGGGTGAACCACCTTCCTGATCATGGTGTCTCCCCTGCCAGGTAAGTATGAGTTGCCTGGCCTCCAGGCAGAGGCGCCCTATCCCCCTTCGCCATCCTCAAACACGGTGACCTTCCCCTCCCCCAAGAAAAGGAAGGACGGGGCACCTTCCATTGCTTGACTGCTGCGTGCGTGCGTGCCTGACCTTGATTTGAATCAGGTGTCCCTAATCCATCCAACACAAACCCCCGATTCGACTCATCAGCTCGTTGGTAAAGACTCTCAAATAAGAGGGACATCAAAAAACGTGCTGTGACGGTGATGAGTCAGCCGGCCGGCAACCGACGCTTTTGTTCTTCTTTTTTCCCTATGCTCATATGACCGCAGCTTGCTGCTTTCTCTGTGGCACGGTCATCGTCAACGGTCACCTCATCATCATTCTGTATGCGCTTCCTGCGTATTTCTGTATTCTCTGACAAAATTCCAGTGGTGTTGTTGGTTCTTCTATTAGTCACAACAATTCGCAGTCCCCAAAAAGGGGAAGCACACCGTTCCTGGAGGCACTGCAATACCAGGTCGATGCGTGGAGTGGACGGAGCAAGCCCCGGTTCCGGCTCCATGTGCCAAAAATCAATTTAATATGCAGTCCCCGGATAGGGGACGTATCAGATATTAAACTGATAAGAACAGATACTACACTTGATCTTAGCCAAAAGGCCGAGAAGCGATGACACAATGACGCAGCGGCAGGGGAGCCGGCAAAGGCGACGCCCATCTGGGAAGCGGTGAGGGGGGGGAGGGTTGGCAAAGGCCGTACGTCGTAGAGACCTGAAACTTTGAGGGATGGTACTAGCCACTCGCTCTACAACATCACCAAGGCTGGCCCCCCGATGGGCCCGGCGGTGGCGCTACAGCCACCGAAAGTACGAAATGGCTCGTAGCTCCCAAACCGCACGCCGCAGAACCAAGTGTCTTATATCATCGGAATCCTTGGCTCGAGCCGAGCGAGACGCATGCCTCGGATTCGAAGGTTGCGCTGGCGAAATTTTCGGGTATTTGGGATTTTGTGAAAAACCTACTTTTGCACACTAGTCCTAGGTCTTTTGCCCGATCTGGCCCAAACCAGTGCAGAAAGATTCTCTGGAGTCTGACTGTCCGTCCAGATCGGAAAAAAAGTGGGAATTTCGATTCAGCTTGGCGGCGGCAGGCCGAAACCTACGGGCTGGGCGGGGTCTGCTAGAACGGCTATAGCTCTTGGACGGAACGAGACAATTTCACCCAAGCCGGTACACCCGTGCACGGGCTCAGTCTGGGGTCAGGCGAGAAAGGACGCGGTGAATGGCCACCTAGTGGCGCTTTAAAATGAAAAAGCAACAACATGAGAGCGGCTATAGGCGAACGTATGTCGCGTGCTTTTTCACAGCACGCGCACGAGACAGTCGTACCATACGACAGAAAACCTCCATCCGAACAACTTTGCCTTTGGGACCACTGCTGTCAATCAACTCGTCCGTTGAATATCAAAGTTTGTGGGAAAAACCACATTCGGCAAACCGGTCGCAGGTTTCGACAACCTCGATGAAAACAGACGCAGTTCAGTTCTCTGAACTCTCCGGGTCACTGGCTGACACAGCAGAAAGAGACAGAAACATAACAAAACTGGTGCAACTTCACCCTTTGGGGCAGTGGGCGGCGCCACAAGCGTCAAGAACCGCACGCTTTTTCCCTCCACGCTATCTGCTTTTAACCAGTGTGTACAGGGGAGAGCGCGAACGCAGTCCCCCACTACCATAAATTATGCAGTCGAGATTCCCACATTTGGGGAATTCGCAGGGGTCAGCACAACCGGAGTGCAATGGCCGAGCCTCGCCCTGGGTGAACCACCTTCCTGATCATGGTGTCTCCCCTGCCAGGTAAGTATGAGTTGCCTGGCCTCCAGGCAGAGGCGCCCTATCCCCCTTCGCCATCCTCAAACACGGTGACCTTCCCCTCCCCCAAGAAAAGGAAGGACGGGGCACCTTCCATTGCTTGACTGCTGCGTGCGTGCGTGCCTGACCTTGATTTGAATCAGGTGTCCCTAATCCATCCAACACAAACCCCCGATTCGACTCATCAGCTCGTTGGTAAAGACTCTCAAATAAGAGGGACATCAAAAAACGTGCTGTGACGGTGATGAGTCAGCCGGCCGGCAACCGACGCTTTTGTTCTTCTTTTTTCCCTATGCTCATATGACCGCAGCTTGCTGCTTTCTCTGTGGCACGGTCATCGTCAACGGTCACCTCATCGTCATTCTGTATGCGCTTCCTGCGTATTTCTGTATTCTCTGACAAAATTCCAGTGGTGTTGTTGGTTCTTCTATTAGTCACAACAATTCGCAGTCCCCAAAAAGGGGAAGCACACCGTTCCTGGAGGCACTGCAATACCAGGTCGATGCGTGGAGTGGACGGAGCAAGCCCCGGTTCCGGCTCCATGTGCCAAAAATCAATTTAATATGCAGTCCCCGGATAGGGGACGTATCAGATATTAAACTGATAAGAACAGATACTACACTTGATCTTAGCCAAAAGGCCGAGAAGCGATGACACAATGACGCAGCGGCAGGGGAGCCGGCAAAGGCGACGCCCATCTGGGAAGCGGTGAGGGGGGGGAGGGTTGGCAAAGGCCGTACGTCGTAGAGACCTGAAACTTTGAGGGATGGTACTAGCCACTCGCTCTACAACATCACCAAGGCTGGCCCCCCGATGGGCCCGGCGGTGGCGCTACAGCCACCGAAAGTACGAAATGGCTCGTAGCTCCCAAACCGCACGCCGCAGAACCAAGTGTCTTATATCATCGGAATCCTTGGCTCGAGCCGAGCGAGACGCATGCCTCGGATTCGAAGGTTGCGCTGGCGAAATTTTCGGGTATTTGGGATTTTGTGAAAAACCTACTTTTGCACACTAGTCCTAGGTCTTTTGCCCGATCTGGCCCAAACCAGTGCAGAAAGATTCTCTGGAGTCTGACTGTCCGTCCAGATCGGAAAAAAAGTGGGAATTTCGATTCAGCTTGGCGGCGGCAGGCCGAAACCTACGGGCTGGGCGAGGCGGGGTCTGCTAGAACGGCTATAGCTCTTGGACGGAACGAGACAATTTCACCCAAGCCGGTACACCCGTGCACGGGCTCAGTCTGGGGTCAGGCGAGAAAGGACGCGGTGAATGGCCACCTAGTGGCGCTTTAAAATGAAAAAGCAACAACATGAGAGCGGCTATAGGCGAACGTATGTCGCGTGCTTTTTCACAGCACGCGCACGAGACAGTCGTACCATACGACAGAAAACCTCCATCCGAACAACTTTGCCTTTGGGACCACTGCTGTCAATCAACTCGTCCGTTGAATATCAAAGTTTGTGGGAAAAACCACATTCGGCAAACCGGTCGCAGGTTTCGACAACCTCGATGAAAACAGACGCAGTTCAGTTCTCTGAACTCTCCGGGTCACTGGCTGACACAGCAGAAAGAGACAGAAACATAACAAAACTGGTGCAACTTCACCCTTTGGGGCAGTGGGCGGCGCCACAAGCGTCAAGAACCGCACGCTTTTTCCCTCCACGCTATCTGCTTTTAACCAGTGTGTACAGGGGAGAGCGCGAACGCAGTCCCCCACTACCATAAATTATGCAGTCGAGATTCCCACATTTGGGGAATTCGCAGGGGTCAGCACAACCGGAGTGCAATGGCCGAGCCTCGCCCTGGGTGAACCACCTTCCTGATCATGGTGTCTCCCCTGCCAGGTAAGTATGAGTTGCCTGGCCTCCAGGCAGAGGCGCCCTATCCCCCTTCGCCATCCTCAAACACGGTGACCTTCCCCTCCCCCAAGAAAAGGAAGGACGGGGCACCTTCCATTGCTTGACTGCTGCGTGCGTGCGTGCCTGACCTTGATTTGAATCAGGTGTCCCTAATCCATCCAACACAAACCCCCGATTCGACTCATCAGCTCGTTGGTAAAGACTCTCAAATAAGAGGGACATCAAAAAACGTGCTGTGACGGTGATGAGTCAGCCGGCCGGCAACCGACGCTTTTGTTCTTCTTTTTTCCCTATGCTCATATGACCGCAGCTTGCTGCTTTCTCTGTGGCACGGTCATCGTCAACGGTCACCTCATCGTCATTCTGTATGCGCTTCCTGCGTATTTCTGTATTCTCTGACAAAATTCCAGTGGTGTTGTTGGTTCTTCTATTAGTCACAACAATTCGCAGTCCCCAAAAAGGGGAAGCACACCGTTCCTGGAGGCACTGCAATACCAGGTCGATGCGTGGAGTGGACGGAGCAAGCCCCGGTTCCGGCTCCATGTGCCAAAAATCAATTTAATATGCAGTCCCCGGATAGGGGACGTATCAGATATTAAACTGATAAGAACAGATACTACACTTGATCTTAGCCAAAAGGCCGAGAAGCGATGACACAATGACGCAGCGGCAGGGGAGCCGGCAAAGGCGACGCCCATCTGGGAAGCGGTGAGGGGGGGGAGGGTTGGCAAAGGCCGTACGTCGTAGAGACCTGAAACTTTGAGGGATGGTACTAGCCACTCGCTCTACAACATCACCAAGGCTGGCCCCCCGATGGGCCCGGCGGTGGCGCTACAGCCACCGAAAGTACGAAATGGCTCGTAGCTCCCAAACCGCACGCCGCAGAACCAAGTGTCTTATATCATCGGAATCCTTGGCTCGAGCCGAGCGAGACGCATGCCTCGGATTCGAAGGTTGCGCTGGCGAAATTTTCGGGTATTTGGGATTTTGTGAAAAACCTACTTTTGCACACTAGTCCTAGGTCTTTTGCCCGATCTGGCCCAAACCAGTGCAGAAAGATTCTCTGGAGTCTGACTGTCCGTCCAGATCGGAAAAAAAGTGGGAATTTCGATTCAGCTTGGCGGCGGCAGGCCGAAACCTACGGGCTGGGCGAGGCGGGGTCTGCTAGAACGGCTATAGCTCTTGGACGGAACGAGACAATTTCACCCAAGCCGGTACACCCGTGCACGGGCTCAGTCTGGGGTCAGGCGAGAAAGGACGCGGTGAATGGCCACCTAGTGGCGCTTTAAAATGAAAAAGCAACAACATGAGAGCGGCTATAGGCGAACGTATGTCGCGTGCTTTTTCACAGCACGCGCACGAGACAGTCGTACCATACGACAGAAAACCTCCATCCGAACAACTTTGCCTTTGGGACCACTGCTGTCAATCAACTCGTCCGTTGAATATCAAAGTTTGTGGGAAAAACCACATTCGGCAAACCGGTCGCAGGTTTCGACAACCTCGATGAAAACAGACGCAGTTCAGTTCTCTGAACTCTCCGGGTCACTGGCTGACACAGCAGAAAGAGACAGAAACATAACAAAACTGGTGCAACTTCACCCTTTGGGGCAGTGGGCGGCGCCACAAGCGTCAAGAACCGCACGCTTTTTCCCTCCACGCTATCTGCTTTTAACCAGTGTGTACAGGGGAGAGCGCGAACGCAGTCCCCCACTACCATAAATTATGCAGTCGAGATTCCCACATTTGGGGAATTCGCAGGGGTCAGCACAACCGGAGTGCAATGGCCGAGCCTCGCCCTGGGTGAACCACCTTCCTGATCATGGTGTCTCCCCTGCCAGGTAAGTATGAGTTGCCTGGCCTCCAGGCAGAGGCGCCCTATCCCCCTTCGCCATCCTCAAACACGGTGACCTTCCCCTCCCCCAAGAAAAGGAAGGACGGGGCACCTTCCATTGCTTGACTGCTGCGTGCGTGCGTGCCTGACCTTGATTTGAATCAGGTGTCCCTAATCCATCCAACACAAACCCCTGATTCGACTCATCAGCTCGTTGGTAAAGACTCTCAAATAAGAGGGACATCAAAAAACGTGCTGTGACGGTGATGAGTCAGCCGGCCGGCAACCGACGCTTTTGTTCTTCTTTTTTCCCTATGCTCATATGACCGCAGCTTGCTGCTTTCTCTGTGGCACGGTCATCGTCAACGGTCACCTCATCGTCATTCTGTATGCGCTTCCTGCGTATTTCTGTATTCTCTGACAAAATTCCAGTGGTGTTGTTGGTTCTTCTATTAGTCACAACAATTCGCAGTCCCCAAAAAGGGGAAGCACACCGTTCCTGGAGGCACTGCAATACCAGGTCGATGCGTGGAGTGGACGGAGCAAGCCCCGGTTCCGGCTCCATGTGCCAAAAATCAATTTAATATGCAGTCCCCGGATAGGGGACGTATCAGATATTAAACTGATAAGAACAGATACTACACTTGATCTTAGCCAAAAGGCCGAGAAGCGATGACACAATGACGCAGCGGCAGGGGAGCCGGCAAAGGCGACGCCCATCTGGGAAGCGGTGAGGGGGGGGAGGGTTGGCAAAGGCCGTACGTCGTAGAGACCTGAAACTTTGAGGGATGGTACTAGCCACTCGCTCTACAACATCACCAAGGCTGGCCCCCCGATGGGCCCGGCGGTGGCGCTACAGCCACCGAAAGTACGAAATGGCTCGTAGCTCCCAAACCGCACGCCGCAGAACCAAGTGTCTTATATCATCGGAATCCTTGGCTCGAGCCGAGCGAGACGCATGCCTCGGATTCGAAGGTTGCGCTGGCGAAATTTTCGGGTATTTGGGATTTTGTGAAAAACCTACTTTTGCACACTAGTCCTAGGTCTTTTGCCCGATCTGGCCCAAACCAGTGCAGAAAGATTCTCTGGAGTCTGACTGTCCGTCCAGATCGGAAAAAAAGTGGGAATTTCGATTCAGCTTGGCGGCGGCAGGCCGAAACCTACGGGCTGGGCGAGGCGGGGTCTGCTAGAACGGCTATAGCTCTTGGACGGAACGAGACAATTTCACCCAAGCCGGTACACCCGTGCACGGGCTCAGTCTGGGGTCAGGCGAGAAAGGACGCGGTGAATGGCCACCTAGTGGCGCTTTAAAATGAAAAAGCAACAACATGAGAGCGGCTATAGGCGAACGTATGTCGCGTGCTTTTTCACAGCACGCGCACGAGACAGTCGTACCATACGACAGAAAACCTCCATCCGAACAACTTTGCCTTTGGGACCACTGCTGTCAATCAACTCGTCCGTTGAATATCAAAGTTTGTGGGAAAAACCACATTCGGCAAACCGGTCGCAGGTTTCGACAACCTCGATGAAAACAGACGCAGTTCAGTTCTCTGAACTCTCCGGGTCACTGGCTGACACAGCAGAAAGAGACAGAAACATAACAAAACTGGTGCAACTTCACCCTTTGGGGCAGTGGGCGGCGCCACAAGCGTCAAGAACCGCACGCTTTTTCCCTCCACGCTATCTGCTTTTAACCAGTGTGTACAGGGGAGAGCGCGAACGCAGTCCCCCACTACCATAAATTATGCAGTCGAGATTCCCACATTTGGGGAATTCGCAGGGGTCAGCACAACCGGAGTGCAATGGCCGAGCCTCGCCCTGGGTGAACCACCTTCCTGATCATGGTGTCTCCCCTGCCAGGTAAGTATGAGTTGCCTGGCCTCCAGGCAGAGGCGCCCTATCCCCCTTCGCCATCCTCAAACACGGTGACCTTCCCCTCCCCCAAGAAAAGGAAGGACGGGGCACCTTCCATTGCTTGACTGCTGCGTGCGTGCGTGCCTGACCTTGATTTGAATCAGGTGTCCCTAATCCATCCAACACAAACCCCTGATTCGACTCATCAGCTCGTTGGTAAAGACTCTCAAATAAGAGGGACATCAAAAAACGTGCTGTGACGGTGATGAGTCAGCCGGCCGGCAACCGACGCTTTTGTTCTTCTTTTTTCCCTATGCTCATATGACCGCAGCTTGCTGCTTTCTCTGTGGCACGGTCATCGTCAACGGTCACCTCATCGTCATTCTGTATGCGCTTCCTGCGTATTTCTGTATTCTCTGACAAAATTCCAGTGGTGTTGTTGGTTCTTCTATTAGTCACAACAATTCGCAGTCCCCAAAAAGGGGAAGCACACCGTTCCTGGAGGCACTGCAATACCAGGTCGATGCGTGGAGTGGACGGAGCAAGCCCCGGTTCCGGCTCCATGTGCCAAAAATCAATTTAATATGCAGTCCCCGGATAGGGGACGTATCAGATATTAAACTGATAAGAACAGATACTACACTTGATCTTAGCCAAAAGGCCGAGAAGCGATGACACAATGACGCAGCGGCAGGGCAGCCGGCAAAGGCGACGCCCATCTGGGAAGCGGGGAGGGGGGGGAGGGTTGGCAAAGGCCGTACGTCGTAGAGACCTGAAACTTTGAGGGATGGTACTAGCCACTCGCTCTACAACATCACCAAGGCTGGCCCCCCGATGGGCCCGGCGGTGGCGCTACAGCCACCGAAAGTACGAAATGGCTCGTAGCTCCCAAACCGCACGCCGCAGAACCAAGTGTCTTATATCATCGGAATCCTTGGCTCGAGCCGAGCGAGACGCATGCCTCGGATTCGAAGGTTGCGCTGGCGAAATTTTCGGGTATTTGGGATTTTGTGAAAAACCTACTTTTGCACACTAGTCCTAGGTCTTTTGCCCGATCTGGCCCAAACCAGTGCAGAAAGATTCTCTGGAGTCTGACTGTCCGTCCAGATCGGAAAAAAAGTGGGAATTTCGATTCAGCTTGGCGGCGGCAGGCCGAAACCTACGGGCTGGGCGAGGCGGGGTCTGCTAGAACGGCTATAGCTCTTGGACGGAACGAGACAATTTCACCCAAGCCGGTACACCCGTGCACGGGCTCAGTCTGGGGTCAGGCGAGAAAGGACGCGGTGAATGGCCACCTAGTGGCGCTTTAAAATGAAAAAGCAACAACATGAGAGCGGCTATAGGCGAACGTATGTCGCGTGCTTTTTCACAGCACGCGCACGAGACAGTCGTACCATACGACAGAAAACCTCCATCCGAACAACTTTGCCTTTGGGACCACTGCTGTCAATCAACTCGTCCGTTGAATATCAAAGTTTGTGGGAAAAACCACATTCGGCAAACCGGTCGCAGGTTTCGACAACCTCGATGAAAACAGACGCAGTTCAGTTCTCTGAACTCTCCGGGTCACTGGCTGACACAGCAGAAAGAGACAGAAACATAACAAAACTGGTGCAACTTCACCCTTTGGGGCAGTGGGCGGCGCCACAAGCGTCAAGAACCGCACGCTTTTTCCCTCCACGCTATCTGCTTTTAACCAGTGTGTACAGGGGAGAGCGCGAACGCAGTCCCCCACTACCATAAATTATGCAGTCGAGATTCCCACATTTGGGGAATTCGCAGGGGTCAGCACAACCGGAGTGCAATGGCCGAGCCTCGCCCTGGGTGAACCACCTTCCTGATCATGGTGTCTCCCCTGCCAGGTAAGTATGAGTTGCCTGGCCTCCAGGCAGAGGCGCCCTATCCCCCTTCGCCATCCTCAAACACGGTGACCTTCCCCTCCCCCAAGAAAAGGAAGGACGGGGCACCTTCCATTGCTTGACTGCTGCGTGCGTGCGTGCCTGACCTTGATTTGAATCAGGTGTCCCTAATCCATCCAACACAAACCCCTGATTCGACTCATCAGCTCGTTGGTAAAGACTCTCAAATAAGAGGGACATCAAAAAACGTGCTGTGACGGTGATGAGTCAGCCGGCCGGCAACCGACGCTTTTGTTCTTCTTTTTTCCCTATGCTCATATGACCGCAGCTTGCTGCTTTCTCTGTGGCACGGTCATCGTCAACGGTCACCTCATCGTCATTCTGTATGCGCTTCCTGCGTATTTCTGTATTCTCTGACAAAATTCCAGTGGTGTTGTTGGTTCTTCTATTAGTCACAACAATTCGCAGTCCCCAAAAAGGGGAAGCACACCGTTCCTGGAGGCACTGCAATACCAGGTCGATGCGTGGAGTGGACGGAGCAAGCCCCGGTTCCGGCTCCATGTGCCAAAAATCAATTTAATATGCAGTCCCCGGATAGGGGACGTATCAGATATTAAACTGATAAGAACAGATACTACACTTGATCTTAGCCAAAAGGCCGAGAAGCGATGACACAATGACGCAGCGGCAGGGGAGCCGGCAAAGGCGACGCCCATCTGGGAAGCGGTGAGGGGGGGGAGGGTTGGCAAAGGCCGTACGTCGTAGAGACCTGAAACTTTGAGGGATGGTACTAGCCACTCGCTCTACAACATCACCAAGGCTGGCCCCCCGATGGGCCCGGCGGTGGCGCTACAGCCACCGAAAGTACGAAATGGCTCGTAGCTCCCAAACCGCACGCCGCAGAACCAAGTGTCTTATATCATCGGAATCCTTGGCTCGAGCCGAGCGAGACGCATGCCTCGGATTCGAAGGTTGCGCTGGCGAAATTTTCGGGTATTTGGGATTTTGTGAAAAACCTACTTTTGCACACTAGTCCTAGGTCTTTTGCCCGATCTGGCCCAAACCAGTGCAGAAAGATTCTCTGGAGTCTGACTGTCCGTCCAGATCGGAAAAAAAGTGGGAATTTCGATTCAGCTTGGCGGCGGCAGGCCGAAACCTACGGGCTGGGCGAGGCGGGGTCTGCTAGAACGGCTATAGCTCTTGGACGGAACGAGACAATTTCACCCAAGCCGGTACACCCGTGCACGGGCTCAGTCTGGGGTCAGGCGAGAAAGGACGCGGTGAATGGCCACCTAGTGGCGCTTTAAAATGAAAAAGCAACAACATGAGAGCGGCTATAGGCGAACGTATGTCGCGTGCTTTTTCACAGCACGCGCACGAGACAGTCGTACCATACGACAGAAAACCTCCATCCGAACAACTTTGCCTTTGGGACCACTGCTGTCAATCAACTCGTCCGTTGAATATCAAAGTTTGTGGGAAAAACCACATTCGGCAAACCGGTCGCAGGTTTCGACAACCTCGATGAAAACAGACGCAGTTCAGTTCTCTGAACTCTCCGGGTCACTGGCTGACACAGCAGAAAGAGACAGAAACATAACAAAACTGGTGCAACTTCACCCTTTGGGGCAGTGGGCGGCGCCACAAGCGTCAAGAACCGCACGCTTTTTCCCTCCACGCTATCTGCTTTTAACCAGTGTGTACAGGGGAGAGCGCGAACGCAGTCCCCCACTACCATAAATTATGCAGTCGAGATTCCCACATTTGGGGAATTCGCAGGGGTCAGCACAACCGGAGTGCAATGGCCGAGCCTCGCCCTGGGTGAACCACCTTCCTGATCATGGTGTCTCCCCTGCCAGGTAAGTATGAGTTGCCTGGCCTCCAGGCAGAGGCGCCCTATCCCCCTTCGCCATCCTCAAACACGGTGACCTTCCCCTCCCCCAAGAAAAGGAAGGACGGGGCACCTTCCATTGCTTGACTGCTGCGTGCGTGCGTGCCTGACCTTGATTTGAATCAGGTGTCCCTAATCCATCCAACACAAACCCCTGATTCGACTCATCAGCTCGTTGGTAAAGACTCTCAAATAAGAGGGACATCAAAAAACGTGCTGTGACGGTGATGAGTCAGCCGGCCGGCAACCGACGCTTTTGTTCTTCTTTTTTCCCTATGCTCATATGACCGCAGCTTGCTGCTTTCTCTGTGGCACGGTCATCGTCAACGGTCACCTCATCGTCATTCTGTATGCGCTTCCTGCGTATTTCTGTATTCTCTGACAAAATTCCAGTGGTGTTGTTGGTTCTTCTATTAGTCACAACAATTCGCAGTCCCCAAAAAGGGGAAGCACACCGTTCCTGGAGGCACTGCAATACCAGGTCGATGCGTGGAGTGGACGGAGCAAGCCCCGGTTCCGGCTCCATGTGCCAAAAATCAATTTAATATGCAGTCCCCGGATAGGGGACGTATCAGATATTAAACTGATAAGAACAGATACTACACTTGATCTTAGCCAAAAGGCCGAGAAGCGATGACACAATGACGCAGCGGCAGGGGAGCCGGCAAAGGCGACGCCCATCTGGGAAGCGGTGAGGGGGGGGAGGGTTGGCAAAGGCCGTACGTCGTAGAGACCTGAAACTTTGAGGGATGGTACTAGCCACTCGCTCTACAACATCACCAAGGCTGGCCCCCCGATGGGCCCGGCGGTGGCGCTACAGCCACCGAAAGTACGAAATGGCTCGTAGCTCCCAAACCGCACGCCGCAGAACCAAGTGTCTTATATCATCGGAATCCTTGGCTCGAGCCGAGCGAGACGCATGCCTCGGATTCGAAGGTTGCGCTGGCGAAATTTTCGGGTATTTGGGATTTTGTGAAAAACCTACTTTTGCACACTAGTCCTAGGTCTTTTGCCCGATCTGGCCCAAACCAGTGCAGAAAGATTCTCTGGAGTCTGACTGTCCGTCCAGATCGGAAAAAAAGTGGGAATTTCGATTCAGCTTGGCGGCGGCAGGCCGAAACCTACGGGCTGGGCGAGGCGGGGTCTGCTAGAACGGCTATAGCTCTTGGACGGAACGAGACAATTTCACCCAAGCCGGTACACCCGTGCACGGGCTCAGTCTGGGGTCAGGCGAGAAAGGACGCGGTGAATGGCCACCTAGTGGCGCTTTAAAATGAAAAAGCAACAACATGAGAGCGGCTATAGGCGAACGTATGTCGCGTGCTTTTTCACAGCACGCGCACGAGACAGTCGTACCATACGACAGAAAACCTCCATCCGAACAACTTTGCCTTTGGGACCACTGCTGTCAATCAACTCGTCCGTTGAATATCAAAGTTTGTGGGAAAAACCACATTCGGCAAACCGGTCGCAGGTTTCGACAACCTCGATGAAAACAGACGCAGTTCAGTTCTCTGAACTCTCCGGGTCACTGGCTGACACAGCAGAAAGAGACAGAAACATAACAAAACTGGTGCAACTTCACCCTTTGGGGCAGTGGGCGGCGCCACAAGCGTCAAGAACCGCACGCTTTTTCCCTCCACGCTATCTGCTTTTAACCAGTGTGTACAGGGGAGAGCGCGAACGCAGTCCCCCACTACCATATATTATGCAGTCGAGATTCCCACATATGGGGAATTCGCAGGGGTCAGCACAACCGGAGTGCAATGGCCGAGCCTCGCCCTGGGTGAACCACCTTCCTGATCATGGTGTCTCCCCTGCCAGGTAAGTATGAGTTGCCTGGCCTCCAGGCAGAGGCGCCCTATCCCCCTTCGCCATCCTCAAACACGGTGACCTTCCCCTCCCCCAAGAAAAGGAAGGACGGGGCACCTTCCATTGCTTGACTGCTGCGTGCGTGCGTGCCTGACCTTGATTTGAATCAGGTGTCCCTAATCCATCCAACACAAACCCCTGATTCGACTCATCAGCTCGTTGGTAAAGACTCTCAAATAAGAGGGACATCAAAAAACGTGCTGTGACGGTGATGAGTCAGCCGGCCGGCAACCGACGCTTTTGTTCTTCTTTTTTCCCTATGCTCATATGACCGCAGCTTGCTGCTTTCTCTGTGGCACGGTCATCGTCAACGGTCACCTCATCGTCATTCTGTATGCGCTTCCTGCGTATTTCTGTATTCTCTGACAAAATTCCAGTGGTGTTGTTGGTTCTTCTATTAGTCACAACAATTCGCAGTCCCCAAAAAGGGGAAGCACACCGTTCCTGGAGGCACTGCAATACCAGGTCGATGCGTGGAGTGGACGGAGCAAGCCCCGGTTCCGGCTCCATGTGCCAAAAATCAATTTAATATGCAGTCCCCGGATAGGGGACGTATCAGATATTAAACTGATAAGAACAGATACTACACTTGATCTTAGCCAAAAGGCCGAGAAGCGATGACACAATGACGCAGCGGCAGGGCAGCCGGCAAAGGCGACGCCCATCTGGGAAGCGGGGAGGGGGGGGAGGGTTGGCAAAGGCCGTACGTCGTAGAGACCTGAAACTTTGAGGGATGGTACTAGCCACTCGCTCTACAACATCACCAAGGCTGGCCCCCCGATGGGCCCGGCGGTGGCGCTACAGCCACCGAAAGTACGAAATGGCTCGTAGCTCCCAAACCGCACGCCGCAGAACCAAGTGTCTTATATCATCGGAATCCTTGGCTCGAGCCGAGCGAGACGCATGCCTCGGATTCGAAGGTTGCGCTGGCGAAATTTTCGGGTATTTGGGATTTTGTGAAAAACCTACTTTTGCACACTAGTCCTAGGTCTTTTGCCCGATCTGGCCCAAACCAGTGCAGAAAGATTCTCTGGAGTCTGACTGTCCGTCCAGATCGGAAAAAAAGTGGGAATTTCGATTCAGCTTGGCGGCGGCAGGCCGAAACCTACGGGCTGGGCGAGGCGGGGTCTGCTAGAACGGCTATAGCTCTTGGACGGAACGAGACAATTTCACCCAAGCCGGTACACCCGTGCACGGGCTCAGTCTGGGGTCAGGCGAGAAAGGACGCGGTGAATGGCCACCTAGTGGCGCTTTAAAATGAAAAAGCAACAACATGAGAGCGGCTATAGGCGAACGTATGTCGCGTGCTTTTTCACAGCACGCGCACGAGACAGTCGTACCATACGACAGAAAACCTCCATCCGAACAACTTTGCCTTTGGGACCACTGCTGTCAATCAACTCGTCCGTTGAATATCAAAGTTTGTGGGAAAAACCACATTCGGCAAACCGGTCGCAGGTTTCGACAACCTCGATGAAAACAGACGCAGTTCAGTTCTCTGAACTCTCCGGGTCACTGGCTGACACAGCAGAAAGAGACAGAAACATAACAAAACTGGTGCAACTTCACCCTTTGGGGCAGTGGGCGGCGCCACAAGCGTCAAGAACCGCACGCTTTTTCCCTCCACGCTATCTGCTTTTAACCAGTGTGTACAGGGGAGAGCGCGAACGCAGTCCCCCACTACCATAAATTATGCAGTCGAGATTCCCACATTTGGGGAATTCGCAGGGGTCAGCACAACCGGAGTGCAATGGCCGAGCCTCGCCCTGGGTGAACCACCTTCCTGATCATGGTGTCTCCCCTGCCAGGTAAGTATGAGTTGCCTGGCCTCCAGGCAGAGGCGCCCTATCCCCCTTCGCCATCCTCAAACACGGTGACCTTCCCCTCCCCCAAGAAAAGGAAGGACGGGGCACCTTCCATTGCTTGACTGCTGCGTGCGTGCGTGCCTGACCTTGATTTGAATCAGGTGTCCCTAATCCATCCAACACAAACCCCTGATTCGACTCATCAGCTCGTTGGTAAAGACTCTCAAATAAGAGGGACATCAAAAAACGTGCTGTGACGGTGATGAGTCAGCCGGCCGGCAACCGACGCTTTTGTTCTTCTTTTTTCCCTATGCTCATATGACCGCAGCTTGCTGCTTTCTCTGTGGCACGGTCATCGTCAACGGTCACCTCATCGTCATTCTGTATGCGCTTCCTGCGTATTTCTGTATTCTCTGACAAAATTCCAGTGGTGTTGTTGGTTCTTCTATTAGTCACAACAATTCGCAGTCCCCAAAAAGGGGAAGCACACCGTTCCTGGAGGCACTGCAATACCAGGTCGATGCGTGGAGTGGACGGAGCAAGCCCCGGTTCCGGCTCCATGTGCCAAAAATCAATTTAATATGCAGTCCCCGGATAGGGGACGTATCAGATATTAAACTGATAAGAACAGATACTACACTTGATCTTAGCCAAAAGGCCGAGAAGCGATGACACAATGACGCAGCGGCAGGGGAGCCGGCAAAGGCGACGCCCATCTGGGAAGCGGTGAGGGGGGGGAGGGTTGGCAAAGGCCGTACGTCGTAGAGACCTGAAACTTTGAGGGATGGTACTAGCCACTCGCTCTACAACATCACCAAGGCTGGCCCCCCGATGGGCCCGGCGGTGGCGCTACAGCCACCGAAAGTACGAAATGGCTCGTAGCTCCCAAACCGCACGCCGCAGAACCAAGTGTCTTATATCATCGGAATCCTTGGCTCGAGCCGAGCGAGACGCATGCCTCGGATTCGAAGGTTGCGCTGGCGAAATTTTCGGGTATTTGGGATTTTGTGAAAAACCTACTTTTGCACACTAGTCCTAGGTCTTTTGCCCGATCTGGCCCAAACCAGTGCAGAAAGATTCTCTGGAGTCTGACTGTCCGTCCAGATCGGAAAAAAAGTGGGAATTTCGATTCAGCTTGGCGGCGGCAGGCCGAAACCTACGGGCTGGGCGAGGCGGGGTCTGCTAGAACGGCTATAGCTCTTGGACGGAACGAGACAATTTCACCCAAGCCGGTACACCCGTGCACGGGCTCAGTCTGGGGTCAGGCGAGAAAGGACGCGGTGAATGGCCACCTAGTGGCGCTTTAAAATGAAAAAGCAACAACATGAGAGCGGCTATAGGCGAACGTATGTCGCGTGCTTTTTCACAGCACGCGCACGAGACAGTCGTACCATACGACAGAAAACCTCCATCCGAACAACTTTGCCTTTGGGACCACTGCTGTCAATCAACTCGTCCGTTGAATATCAAAGTTTGTGGGAAAAACCACATTCGGCAAACCGGTCGCAGGTTTCGACAACCTCGATGAAAACAGACGCAGTTCAGTTCTCTGAACTCTCCGGGTCACTGGCTGACACAGCAGAAAGAGACAGAAACATAACAAAACTGGTGCAACTTCACCCTTTGGGGCAGTGGGCGGCGCCACAAGCGTCAAGAACCGCACGCTTTTTCCCTCCACGCTATCTGCTTTTAACCAGTGTGTACAGGGGAGAGCGCGAACGCAGTCCCCCACTACCATAAATTATGCAGTCGAGATTCCCACATTTGGGGAATTCGCAGGGGTCAGCACAACCGGAGTGCAATGGCCGAGCCTCGCCCTGGGTGAACCACCTTCCTGATCATGGTGTCTCCCCTGCCAGGTAAGTATGAGTTGCCTGGCCTCCAGGCAGAGGCGCCCTATCCCCCTTCGCCATCCTCAAACACGGTGACCTTCCCCTCCCCCAAGAAAAGGAAGGACGGGGCACCTTCCATTGCTTGACTGCTGCGTGCGTGCGTGCCTGACCTTGATTTGAATCAGGTGTCCCTAATCCATCCAACACAAACCCCTGATTCGACTCATCAGCTCGTTGGTAAAGACTCTCAAATAAGAGGGACATCAAAAAACGTGCTGTGACGGTGATGAGTCAGCCGGCCGGCAACCGACGCTTTTGTTCTTCTTTTTTCCCTATGCTCATATGACCGCAGCTTGCTGCTTTCTCTGTGGCACGGTCATCGTCAACGGTCACCTCATCGTCATTCTGTATGCGCTTCCTGCGTATTTCTGTATTCTCTGACAAAATTCCAGTGGTGTTGTTGGTTCTTCTATTAGTCACAACAATTCGCAGTCCCCAAAAAGGGGAAGCACACCGTTCCTGGAGGCACTGCAATACCAGGTCGATGCGTGGAGTGGACGGAGCAAGCCCCGGTTCCGGCTCCATGTGCCAAAAATCAATTTAATATGCAGTCCCCGGATAGGGGACGTATCAGATATTAAACTGATAAGAACAGATACTACACTTGATCTTAGCCAAAAGGCCGAGAAGCGATGACACAATGACGCAGCGGCAGGGGAGCCGGCAAAGGCGACGCCCATCTGGGAAGCGGTGAGGGGGGGGAGGGTTGGCAAAGGCCGTACGTCGTAGAGACCTGAAACTTTGAGGGATGGTACTAGCCACTCGCTCTACAACATCACCAAGGCTGGCCCCCCGATGGGCCCGGCGGTGGCGCTACAGCCACCGAAAGTACGAAATGGCTCGTAGCTCCCAAACCGCACGCCGCAGAACCAAGTGTCTTATATCATCGGAATCCTTGGCTCGAGCCGAGCGAGACGCATGCCTCGGATTCGAAGGTTGCGCTGGCGAAATTTTCGGGTATTTGGGATTTTGTGAAAAACCTACTTTTGCACACTAGTCCTAGGTCTTTTGCCCGATCTGGCCCAAACCAGTGCAGAAAGATTCTCTGGAGTCTGACTGTCCGTCCAGATCGGAAAAAAAGTGGGAATTTCGATTCAGCTTGGCGGCGGCAGGCCGAAACCTACGGGCTGGGCGAGGCGGGGTCTGCTAGAACGGCTATAGCTCTTGGACGGAACGAGACAATTTCACCCAAGCCGGTACACCCGTGCACGGGCTCAGTCTGGGGTCAGGCGAGAAAGGACGCGGTGAATGGCCACCTAGTGGCGCTTTAAAATGAAAAAGCAACAACATGAGAGCGGCTATAGGCGAACGTATGTCGCGTGCTTTTTCACAGCACGCGCACGAGACAGTCGTACCATACGACAGAAAACCTCCATCCGAACAACTTTGCCTTTGGGACCACTGCTGTCAATCAACTCGTCCGTTGAATATCAAAGTTTGTGGGAAAAACCACATTCGGCAAACCGGTCGCAGGTTTCGACAACCTCGATGAAAACAGACGCAGTTCAGTTCTCTGAACTCTCCGGGTCACTGGCTGACACAGCAGAAAGAGACAGAAACATAACAAAACTGGTGCAACTTCACCCTTTGGGGCAGTGGGCGGCGCCACAAGCGTCAAGAACCGCACGCTTTTTCCCTCCACGCTATCTGCTTTTAACCAGTGTGTACAGGGGAGAGCGCGAACGCAGTCCCCCACTACCATAAATTATGCAGTCGAGATTCCCACATTTGGGGAATTCGCAGGGGTCAGCACAACCGGAGTGCAATGGCCGAGCCTCGCCCTGGGTGAACCACCTTCCTGATCATGGTGTCTCCCCTGCCAGGTAAGTATGAGTTGCCTGGCCTCCAGGCAGAGGCGCCCTATCCCCCTTCGCCATCCTCAAACACGGTGACCTTCCCCTCCCCCAAGAAAAGGAAGGACGGGGCACCTTCCATTGCTTGACTGCTGCGTGCGTGCGTGCCTGACCTTGATTTGAATCAGGTGTCCCTAATCCATCCAACACAAACCCCCGATTCGACTCATCAGCTCGTTGGTAAAGACTCTCAAATAAGAGGGACATCAAAAAACGTGCTGTGACGGTGATGAGTCAGCCGGCCGGCAACCGACGCTTTTGTTCTTCTTTTTTCCCTATGCTCATATGACCGCAGCTTGCTGCTTTCTCTGTGGCACCGTCATCGTCAACGGTCACCTCATCATCATTCTGTATGCGCTTCCTGCGTATTTCTGTATTCTCTGACAAAATTCCAGTGGTGTTGTTGGTTCTTCTATTAGTCACAACAATTCGCAGTCCCCAAAAAGGGGAAGCACACCGTTCCTGGAGGCACTGCAATACCAGGTCGATGCGTGGAGTGGACGGAGCAAGCCCCGGTTCCGGCTCCATGTGCCAAAAATCAATTTAATATGCAGTCCCCGGATAGGGGACGTATCAGATATTAAACTGATAAGAACAGATACTACACTTGATCTTAGCCAAAAGGCCGAGAAGCGATGACACAATGACGCAGCGGCAGGGGAGCCGGCAAAGGCGACGCCCATCTGGGAAGCGGTGAGGGGGGGGAGGGTTGGCAAAGGCCGTACGTCGTAGAGACCTGAAACTTTGAGGGATGGTACTAGCCACTCGCTCTACAACATCACCAAGGCTGGCCCCCCGATGGGCCCGGCGGTGGCGCTACAGCCACCGAAAGTACGAAATGGCTCGTAGCTCCCAAACCGCACGCCGCAGAACCAAGTGTCTTATATCATCGGAATCCTTGGCTCGAGCCGAGCGAGACGCATGCCTCGGATTCGAAGGTTGCGCTGGCGAAATTTTCGGGTATTTGGGATTTTGTGAAAAACCTACTTTTGCACACTAGTCCTAGGTCTTTTGCCCGATCTGGCCCAAACCAGTGCAGAAAGATTCTCTGGAGTCTGACTGTCCGTCCAGATCGGAAAAAAAGTGGGAATTTCGATTCAGCTTGGCGGCGGCAGGCCGAAACCTACGGGCTGGGCGGGGTCTGCTAGAACGGCTATAGCTCTTGGACGGAACGAGACAATTTCACCCAAGCCGGTACACCCGTGCACGGGCTCAGTCTGGGGTCAGGCGAGAAAGGACGCGGTGAATGGCCACCTAGTGGCGCTTTAAAATGAAAAAGCAACAACATGAGAGCGGCTATAGGCGAACGTATGTCGCGTGCTTTTTCACAGCACGCGCACGAGACAGTCGTACCATACGACAGAAAACCTCCATCCGAACAACTTTGCCTTTGGGACCACTGCTGTCAATCAACTCGTCCGTTGAATATCAAAGTTTGTGGGAAAAACCACATTCGGCAAACCGGTCGCAGGTTTCGACAACCTCGATGAAAACAGACGCAGTTCAGTTCTCTGAACTCTCCGGGTCACTGGCTGACACAGCAGAAAGAGACAGAAACATAACAAAACTGGTGCAACTTCACCCTTTGGGGCAGTGGGCGGCGCCACAAGCGTCAAGAACCGCACGCTTTTTCCCTCCACGCTATCTGCTTTTAACCAGTGTGTACAGGGGAGAGCGCGAACGCAGTCCCCCACTACCATAAATTATGCAGTCGAGATTCCCACATTTGGGGAATTCGCAGGGGTCAGCACAACCGGAGTGCAATGGCCGAGCCTCGCCCTGGGTGAACCACCTTCCTGATCATGGTGTCTCCCCTGCCAGGTAAGTATGAGTTGCCTGGCCTCCAGGCAGAGGCGCCCTATCCCCCTTCGCCATCCTCAAACACGGTGACCTTCCCCTCCCCCAAGAAAAGGAAGGACGGGGCACCTTCCATTGCTTGACTGCTGCGTGCGTGCGTGCCTGACCTTGATTTGAATCAGGTGTCCCTAATCCATCCAACACAAACCCCTGATTCGACTCATCAGCTCGTTGGTAAAGACTCTCAAATAAGAGGGACATCAAAAAACGTGCTGTGACGGTGATGAGTCAGCCGGCCGGCAACCGACGCTTTTGTTCTTCTTTTTTCCCTATGCTCATATGACCGCAGCTTGCTGCTTTCTCTGTGGCACGGTCATCGTCAACGGTCACCTCATCGTCATTCTGTATGCGCTTCCTGCGTATTTCTGTATTCTCTGACAAAATTCCAGTGGTGTTGTTGGTTCTTCTATTAGTCACAACAATTCGCAGTCCCCAAAAAGGGGAAGCACACCGTTCCTGGAGGCACTGCAATACCAGGTCGATGCGTGGAGTGGACGGAGCAAGCCCCGGTTCCGGCTCCATGTGCCAAAAATCAATTTAATATGCAGTCCCCGGATAGGGGACGTATCAGATATTAAACTGATAAGAACAGATACTACACTTGATCTTAGCCAAAAGGCCGAGAAGCGATGACACAATGACGCAGCGGCAGGGGAGCCGGCAAAGGCGACGCCCATCTGGGAAGCGGTGAGGGGGGGGAGGGTTGGCAAAGGCCGTACGTCGTAGAGACCTGAAACTTTGAGGGATGGTACTAGCCACTCGCTCTACAACATCACCAAGGCTGGCCCCCCGATGGGCCCGGCGGTGGCGCTACAGCCACCGAAAGTACGAAATGGCTCGTAGCTCCCAAACCGCACGCCGCAGAACCAAGTGTCTTATATCATCGGAATCCTTGGCTCGAGCCGAGCGAGACGCATGCCTCGGATTCGAAGGTTGCGCTGGCGAAATTTTCGGGTATTTGGGATTTTGTGAAAAACCTACTTTTGCACACTAGTCCTAGGTCTTTTGCCCGATCTGGCCCAAACCAGTGCAGAAAGATTCTCTGGAGTCTGACTGTCCGTCCAGATCGGAAAAAAAGTGGGAATTTCGATTCAGCTTGGCGGCGGCAGGCCGAAACCTACGGGCTGGGCGAGGCGGGGTCTGCTAGAACGGCTATAGCTCTTGGACGGAACGAGACAATTTCACCCAAGCCGGTACACCCGTGCACGGGCTCAGTCTGGGGTCAGGCGAGAAAGGACGCGGTGAATGGCCACCTAGTGGCGCTTTAAAATGAAAAAGCAACAACATGAGAGCGGCTATAGGCGAACGTATGTCGCGTGCTTTTTCACAGCACGCGCACGAGACAGTCGTACCATACGACAGAAAACCTCCATCCGAACAACTTTGCCTTTGGGACCACTGCTGTCAATCAACTCGTCCGTTGAATATCAAAGTTTGTGGGAAAAACCACATTCGGCAAACCGGTCGCAGGTTTCGACAACCTCGATGAAAACAGACGCAGTTCAGTTCTCTGAACTCTCCGGGTCACTGGCTGACACAGCAGAAAGAGACAGAAACATAACAAAACTGGTGCAACTTCACCCTTTGGGGCAGTGGGCGGCGCCACAAGCGTCAAGAACCGCACGCTTTTTCCCTCCACGCTATCTGCTTTTAACCAGTGTGTACAGGGGAGAGCGCGAACGCAGTCCCCCACTACCATAAATTATGCAGTCGAGATTCCCACATTTGGGGAATTCGCAGGGGTCAGCACAACCGGAGTGCAATGGCCGAGCCTCGCCCTGGGTGAACCACCTTCCTGATCATGGTGTCTCCCCTGCCAGGTAAGTATGAGTTGCCTGGCCTCCAGGCAGAGGCGCCCTATCCCCCTTCGCCATCCTCAAACACGGTGACCTTCCCCTCCCCCAAGAAAAGGAAGGACGGGGCACCTTCCATTGCTTGACTGCTGCGTGCGTGCGTGCCTGACCTTGATTTGAATCAGGTGTCCCTAATCCATCCAACACAAACCCCCGATTCGACTCATCAGCTCGTTGGTAAAGACTCTCAAATAAGAGGGACATCAAAAAACGTGCTGTGACGGTGATGAGTCAGCCGGCCGGCAACCGACGCTTTTGTTCTTCTTTTTTCCCTATGCTCATATGACCGCAGCTTGCTGCTTTCTCTGTGGCACGGTCATCGTCAACGGTCACCTCATCGTCATTCTGTATGCGCTTCCTGCGTATTTCTGTATTCTCTGACAAAATTCCAGTGGTGTTGTTGGTTCTTCTATTAGTCACAACAATTCGCAGTCCCCAAAAAGGGGAAGCACACCGTTCCTGGAGGCACTGCAATACCAGGTCGATGCGTGGAGTGGACGGAGCAAGCCCCGGTTCCGGCTCCATGTGCCAAAAATCAATTTAATATGCAGTCCCCGGATAGGGGACGTATCAGATATTAAACTGATAAGAACAGATACTACACTTGATCTTAGCCAAAAGGCCGAGAAGCGATGACACAATGACGCAGCGGCAGGGGAGCCGGCAAAGGCGACGCCCATCTGGGAAGCGGTGAGGGGGGGGAGGGTTGGCAAAGGCCGTACGTCGTAGAGACCTGAAACTTTGAGGGATGGTACTAGCCACTCGCTCTACAACATCACCAAGGCTGGCCCCCCGATGGGCCCGGCGGTGGCGCTACAGCCACCGAAAGTACGAAATGGCTCGTAGCTCCCAAACCGCACGCCGCAGAACCAAGTGTCTTATATCATCGGAATCCTTGGCTCGAGCCGAGCGAGACGCATGCCTCGGATTCGAAGGTTGCGCTGGCGAAATTTTCGGGTATTTGGGATTTTGTGAAAAACCTACTTTTGCACACTAGTCCTAGGTCTTTTGCCCGATCTGGCCCAAACCAGTGCAGAAAGATTCTCTGGAGTCTGACTGTCCGTCCAGATCGGAAAAAAAGTGGGAATTTCGATTCAGCTTGGCGGCGGCAGGCCGAAACCTACGGGCTGGGCGAGGCGGGGTCTGCTAGAACGGCTATAGCTCTTGGACGGAACGAGACAATTTCACCCAAGCCGGTACACCCGTGCACGGGCTCAGTCTGGGGTCAGGCGAGAAAGGACGCGGTGAATGGCCACCTAGTGGCGCTTTAAAATGAAAAAGCAACAACATGAGAGCGGCTATAGGCGAACGTATGTCGCGTGCTTTTTCACAGCACGCGCACGAGACAGTCGTACCATACGACAGAAAACCTCCATCCGAACAACTTTGCCTTTGGGACCACTGCTGTCAATCAACTCGTCCGTTGAATATCAAAGTTTGTGGGAAAAACCACATTCGGCAAACCGGTCGCAGGTTTCGACAACCTCGATGAAAACAGACGCAGTTCAGTTCTCTGAACTCTCCGGGTCACTGGCTGACACAGCAGAAAGAGACAGAAACATAACAAAACTGGTGCAACTTCACCCTTTGGGGCAGTGGGCGGCGCCACAAGCGTCAAGAACCGCACGCTTTTTCCCTCCACGCTATCTGCTTTTAACCAGTGTGTACAGGGGAGAGCGCGAACGCAGTCCCCCACTACCATAAATTATGCAGTCGAGATTCCCACATTTGGGGAATTCGCAGGGGTCAGCACAACCGGAGTGCAATGGCCGAGCCTCGCCCTGGGTGAACCACCTTCCTGATCATGGTGTCTCCCCTGCCAGGTAAGTATGAGTTGCCTGGCCTCCAGGCAGAGGCGCCCTATCCCCCTTCGCCATCCTCAAACACGGTGACCTTCCCCTCCCCCAAGAAAAGGAAGGACGGGGCACCTTCCATTGCTTGACTGCTGCGTGCGTGCGTGCCTGACCTTGATTTGAATCAGGTGTCCCTAATCCATCCAACACAAACCCCCGATTCGACTCATCAGCTCGTTGGTAAAGACTCTCAAATAAGAGGGACATCAAAAAACGTGCTGTGACGGTGATGAGTCAGCCGGCCGGCAACCGACGCTTTTGTTCTTCTTTTTTCCCTATGCTCATATGACCGCAGCTTGCTGCTTTCTCTGTGGCACCGTCATCGTCAACGGTCACCTCATCATCATTCTGTATGCGCTTCCTGCGTATTTCTGTATTCTCTGACAAAATTCCAGTGGTGTTGTTGGTTCTTCTATTAGTCACAACAATTCGCAGTCCCCAAAAAGGGGAAGCACACCGTTCCTGGAGGCACTGCAATACCAGGTCGATGCGTGGAGTGGACGGAGCAAGCCCCGGTTCCGGCTCCATGTGCCAAAAATCAATTTAATATGCAGTCCCCGGATAGGGGACGTATCAGATATTAAACTGATAAGAACAGATACTACACTTGATCTTAGCCAAAAGGCCGAGAAGCGATGACACAATGACGCAGCGGCAGGGGAGCCGGCAAAGGCGACGCCCATCTGGGAAGCGGTGAGGGGGGGGAGGGTTGGCAAAGGCCGTACGTCGTAGAGACCTGAAACTTTGAGGGATGGTACTAGCCACTCGCTCTACAACATCACCAAGGCTGGCCCCCCGATGGGCCCGGCGGTGGCGCTACAGCCACCGAAAGTACGAAATGGCTCGTAGCTCCCAAACCGCACGCCGCAGAACCAAGTGTCTTATATCATCGGAATCCTTGGCTCGAGCCGAGCGAGACGCATGCCTCGGATTCGAAGGTTGCGCTGGCGAAATTTTCGGGTATTTGGGATTTTGTGAAAAACCTACTTTTGCACACTAGTCCTAGGTCTTTTGCCCGATCTGGCCCAAACCAGTGCAGAAAGATTCTCTGGAGTCTGACTGTCCGTCCAGATCGGAAAAAAAGTGGGAATTTCGATTCAGCTTGGCGGCGGCAGGCCGAAACCTACGGGCTGGGCGAGGCGGGGTCTGCTAGAACGGCTATAGCTCTTGGACGGAACGAGACAATTTCACCCAAGCCGGTACACCCGTGCACGGGCTCAGTCTGGGGTCAGGCGAGAAAGGACGCGGTGAATGGCCACCTAGTGGCGCTTTAAAATGAAAAAGCAACAACATGAGAGCGGCTATAGGCGAACGTATGTCGCGTGCTTTTTCACAGCACGCGCACGAGACAGTCGTACCATACGACAGAAAACCTCCATCCGAACAACTTTGCCTTTGGGACCACTGCTGTCAATCAACTCGTCCGTTGAATATCAAAGTTTGTGGGAAAAACCACATTCGGCAAACCGGTCGCAGGTTTCGACAACCTCGATGAAAACAGACGCAGTTCAGTTCTCTGAACTCTCCGGGTCACTGGCTGACACAGCAGAAAGAGACAGAAACATAACAAAACTGGTGCAACTTCACCCTTTGGGGCAGTGGGCGGCGCCACAAGCGTCAAGAACCGCACGCTTTTTCCCTCCACGCTATCTGCTTTTAACCAGTGTGTACAGGGGAGAGCGCGAACGCAGTCCCCCACTACCATAAATTATGCAGTCGAGATTCCCACATTTGGGGAATTCGCAGGGGTCAGCACAACCGGAGTGCAATGGCCGAGCCTCGCCCTGGGTGAACCACCTTCCTGATCATGGTGTCTCCCCTGCCAGGTAAGTATGAGTTGCCTGGCCTCCAGGCAGAGGCGCCCTATCCCCCTTCGCCATCCTCAAACACGGTGACCTTCCCCTCCCCCAAGAAAAGGAAGGACGGGGCACCTTCCATTGCTTGACTGCTGCGTGCGTGCGTGCCTGACCTTGATTTGAATCAGGTGTCCCTAATCCATCCAACACAAACCCCCGATTCGACTCATCAGCTCGTTGGTAAAGACTCTCAAATAAGAGGGACATCAAAAAACGTGCTGTGACGGTGATGAGTCAGCCGGCCGGCAACCGACGCTTTTGTTCTTCTTTTTTCCCTATGCTCATATGACCGCAGCTTGCTGCTTTCTCTGTGGCACGGTCATCGTCAACGGTCACCTCATCGTCATTCTGTATGCGCTTCCTGCGTATTTCTGTATTCTCTGACAAAATTCCAGTGGTGTTGTTGGTTCTTCTATTAGTCACAACAATTCGCAGTCCCCAAAAAGGGGAAGCACACCGTTCCTGGAGGCACTGCAATACCAGGTCGATGCGTGGAGTGGACGGAGCAAGCCCCGGTTCCGGCTCCATGTGCCAAAAATCAATTTAATATGCAGTCCCCGGATAGGGGACGTATCAGATATTAAACTGATAAGAACAGATACTACACTTGATCTTAGCCAAAAGGCCGAGAAGCGATGACACAATGACGCAGCGGCAGGGGAGCCGGCAAAGGCGACGCCCATCTGGGAAGCGGTGAGGGGGGGGAGGGTTGGCAAAGGCCGTACGTCGTAGAGACCTGAAACTTTGAGGGATGGTACTAGCCACTCGCTCTACAACATCACCAAGGCTGGCCCCCCGATGGGCCCGGCGGTGGCGCTACAGCCACCGAAAGTACGAAATGGCTCGTAGCTCCCAAACCGCACGCCGCAGAACCAAGTGTCTTATATCATCGGAATCCTTGGCTCGAGCCGAGCGAGACGCATGCCTCGGATTCGAAGGTTGCGCTGGCGAAATTTTCGGGTATTTGGGATTTTGTGAAAAACCTACTTTTGCACACTAGTCCTAGGTCTTTTGCCCGATCTGGCCCAAACCAGTGCAGAAAGATTCTCTGGAGTCTGACTGTCCGTCCAGATCGGAAAAAAAGTGGGAATTTCGATTCAGCTTGGCGGCGGCAGGCCGAAACCTACGGGCTGGGCGAGGCGGGGTCTGCTAGAACGGCTATAGCTCTTGGACGGAACGAGACAATTTCACCCAAGCCGGTACACCCGTGCACGGGCTCAGTCTGGGGTCAGGCGAGAAAGGACGCGGTGAATGGCCACCTAGTGGCGCTTTAAAATGAAAAAGCAACAACATGAGAGCGGCTATAGGCGAACGTATGTCGCGTGCTTTTTCACAGCACGCGCACGAGACAGTCGTACCATACGACAGAAAACCTCCATCCGAACAACTTTGCCTTTGGGACCACTGCTGTCAATCAACTCGTCCGTTGAATATCAAAGTTTGTGGGAAAAACCACATTCGGCAAACCGGTCGCAGGTTTCGACAACCTCGATGAAAACAGACGCAGTTCAGTTCTCTGAACTCTCCGGGTCACTGGCTGACACAGCAGAAAGAGACAGAAACATAACAAAACTGGTGCAACTTCACCCTTTGGGGCAGTGGGCGGCGCCACAAGCGTCAAGAACCGCACGCTTTTTCCCTCCACGCTATCTGCTTTTAACCAG
This sequence comes from Pseudorasbora parva, assembly GCF_024679245.1. Lineage (NCBI taxonomy): Eukaryota > Metazoa > Chordata > Actinopteri > Cypriniformes > Gobionidae > Pseudorasbora > Pseudorasbora parva. Next base: position 703,304 of record NW_027125104.1, on the reverse strand, counting down.
TGTGTACAGGGGAGAGCGCGAACGCAGTCCCCCACTACCATAAATTATGCAGTCGAGATTCCCACATTTGGGGAATTCGCAGGGGTCAGCACAACCGGAGTGCAATGGCCGAGCCTCGCCCTGGGTGAACCACCTTCCTGATCATGGTGTCTCCCCTGCCAGGTAAGTATGAGTTGCCTGGCCTCCAGGCAGAGGCGCCCTATCCCCCTTCGCCATCCTCAAACACGGTGACCTTCCCCTCCCCCAAGAAAAGGAAGGACGGGGCACCTTCCATTGCTTGACTGCTGCGTGCGTGCGTGCCTGACCTTGATTTGAATCAGGTGTCCCTAATCCATCCAACACAAACCCCCGATTCGACTCATCAGCTCGTTGGTAAAGACTCTCAAATAAGAGGGACATCAAAAAACGTGCTGTGACGGTGATGAGTCAGCCGGCCGGCAACCGACGCTTTTGTTCTTCTTTTTTCCCTATGCTCATATGACCGCAGCTTGCTGCTTTCTCTGTGGCACGGTCATCGTCAACGGTCACCTCATCGTCATTCTGTATGCGCTTCCTGCGTATTTCTGTATTCTCTGACAAAATTCCAGTGGTGTTGTTGGTTCTTCTATTAGTCACAACAATTCGCAGTCCCCAAAAAGGGGAAGCACACCGTTCCTGGAGGCACTGCAATACCAGGTCGATGCGTGGAGTGGACGGAGCAAGCCCCGGTTCCGGCTCCATGTGCCAAAAATCAATTTAATATGCAGTCCCCGGATAGGGGACGTATCAGATATTAAACTGATAAGAACAGATACTACACTTGATCTTAGCCAAAAGGCCGAGAAGCGATGACACAATGACGCAGCGGCAGGGGAGCCGGCAAAGGCGACGCCCATCTGGGAAGCGGTGAGGGGGGGGAGGGTTGGCAAAGGCCGTACGTCGTAGAGACCTGAAACTTTGAGGGATGGTACTAGCCACTCGCTCTACAACATCACCAAGGCTGGCCCCCCGATGGGCCCGGCGGTGGCGCTACAGCCACCGAAAGTACGAAATGGCTCGTAGCTCCCAAACCGCACGCCGCAGAACCAAGTGTCTTATATCATCGGAATCCTTGGCTCGAGCCGAGCGAGACGCATGCCTCGGATTCGAAGGTTGCGCTGGCGAAATTTTCGGGTATTTGGGATTTTGTGAAAAACCTACTTTTGCACACTAGTCCTAGGTCTTTTGCCCGATCTGGCCCAAACCAGTGCAGAAAGATTCTCTGGAGTCTGACTGTCCGTCCAGATCGGAAAAAAAGTGGGAATTTCGATTCAGCTTGGCGGCGGCAGGCCGAAACCTACGGGCTGGGCGAGGCGGGGTCTGCTAGAACGGCTATAGCTCTTGGACGGAACGAGACAATTTCACCCAAGCCGGTACACCCGTGCACGGGCTCAGTCTGGGGTCAGGCGAGAAAGGACGCGGTGAATGGCCACCTAGTGGCGCTTTAAAATGAAAAAGCAACAACATGAGAGCGGCTATAGGCGAACGTATGTCGCGTGCTTTTTCACAGCACGCGCACGAGACAGTCGTACCATACGACAGAAAACCTCCATCCGAACAACTTTGCCTTTGGGACCACTGCTGTCAATCAACTCGTCCGTTGAATATCAAAGTTTGTGGGAAAAACCACATTCGGCAAACCGGTCGCAGGTTTCGACAACCTCGATGAAAACAGACGCAGTTCAGTTCTCTGAACTCTCCGGGTCACTGGCTGACACAGCAGAAAGAGACAGAAACATAACAAAACTGGTGCAACTTCACCCTTTGGGGCAGTGGGCGGCGCCACAAGCGTCAAGAACCGCACGCTTTTTCCCTCCACGCTATCTGCTTTTAACCAGTGTGTACAGGGGAGAGCGCGAACGCAGTCCCCCACTACCATAAATTATGCAGTCGAGATTCCCACATTTGGGGAATTCGCAGGGGTCAGCACAACCGGAGTGCAATGGCCGAGCCTCGCCCTGGGTGAACCACCTTCCTGATCATGGTGTCTCCCCTGCCAGGTAAGTATGAGTTGCCTGGCCTCCAGGCAGAGGCGCCCTATCCCCCTTCGCCATCCTCAAACACGGTGACCTTCCCCTCCCCCAAGAAAAGGAAGGACGGGGCACCTTCCATTGCTTGACTGCTGCGTGCGTGCGTGCCTGACCTTGATTTGAATCAGGTGTCCCTAATCCATCCAACACAAACCCCCGATTCGACTCATCAGCTCGTTGGTAAAGACTCTCAAATAAGAGGGACATCAAAAAACGTGCTGTGACGGTGATGAGTCAGCCGGCCGGCAACCGACGCTTTTGTTCTTCTTTTTTCCCTATGCTCATATGACCGCAGCTTGCTGCTTTCTCTGTGGCACGGTCATCGTCAACGGTCACCTCATCGTCATTCTGTATGCGCTTCCTGCGTATTTCTGTATTCTCTGACAAAATTCCAGTGGTGTTGTTGGTTCTTCTATTAGTCACAACAATTCGCAGTCCCCAAAAAGGGGAAGCACACCGTTCCTGGAGGCACTGCAATACCAGGTCGATGCGTGGAGTGGACGGAGCAAGCCCCGGTTCCGGCTCCATGTGCCAAAAATCAATTTAATATGCAGTCCCCGGATAGGGGACGTATCAGATATTAAACTGATAAGAACAGATACTACACTTGATCTTAGCCAAAAGGCCGAGAAGCGATGACACAATGACGCAGCGGCAGGGGAGCCGGCAAAGGCGACGCCCATCTGGGAAGCGGTGAGGGGGGGGAGGGTTGGCAAAGGCCGTACGTCGTAGAGACCTGAAACTTTGAGGGATGGTACTAGCCACTCGCTCTACAACATCACCAAGGCTGGCCCCCCGATGGGCCCGGCGGTGGCGCTACAGCCACCGAAAGTACGAAATGGCTCGTAGCTCCCAAACCGCACGCCGCAGAACCAAGTGTCTTATATCATCGGAATCCTTGGCTCGAGCCGAGCGAGACGCATGCCTCGGATTCGAAGGTTGCGCTGGCGAAATTTTCGGGTATTTGGGATTTTGTGAAAAACCTACTTTTGCACACTAGTCCTAGGTCTTTTGCCCGATCTGGCCCAAACCAGTGCAGAAAGATTCTCTGGAGTCTGACTGTCCGTCCAGATCGGAAAAAAAGTGGGAATTTCGATTCAGCTTGGCGGCGGCAGGCCGAAACCTACGGGCTGGGCGAGGCGGGGTCTGCTAGAACGGCTATAGCTCTTGGACGGAACGAGACAATTTCACCCAAGCCGGTACACCCGTGCACGGGCTCAGTCTGGGGTCAGGCGAGAAAGGACGCGGTGAATGGCCACCTAGTGGCGCTTTAAAATGAAAAAGCAACAACATGAGAGCGGCTATAGGCGAACGTATGTCGCGTGCTTTTTCACAGCACGCGCACGAGACAGTCGTACCATACGACAGAAAACCTCCATCCGAACAACTTTGCCTTTGGGACCACTGCTGTCAATCAACTCGTCCGTTGAATATCAAAGTTTGTGGGAAAAACCACATTCGGCAAACCGGTCGCAGGTTTCGACAACCTCGATGAAAACAGACGCAGTTCAGTTCTCTGAACTCTCCGGGTCACTGGCTGACACAGCAGAAAGAGACAGAAACATAACAAAACTGGTGCAACTTCACCCTTTGGGGCAGTGGGCGGCGCCACAAGCGTCAAGAACCGCACGCTTTTTCCCTCCACGCTATCTGCTTTTAACCAGTGTGTACAGGGGAGAGCGCGAACGCAGTCCCCCACTACCATAAATTATGCAGTCGAGATTCCCACATTTGGGGAATTCGCAGGGGTCAGCACAACCGGAGTGCAATGGCCGAGCCTCGCCCTGGGTGAACCACCTTCCTGATCATGGTGTCTCCCCTGCCAGGTAAGTATGAGTTGCCTGGCCTCCAGGCAGAGGCGCCCTATCCCCCTTCGCCATCCTCAAACACGGTGACCTTCCCCTCCCCCAAGAAAAGGAAGGACGGGGCACCTTCCATTGCTTGACTGCTGCGTGCGTGCGTGCCTGACCTTGATTTGAATCAGGTGTCCCTAATCCATCCAACACAAACCCCTGATTCGACTCATCAGCTCGTTGGTAAAGACTCTCAAATAAGAGGGACATCAAAAAACGTGCTGTGACGGTGATGAGTCAGCCGGCCGGCAACCGACGCTTTTGTTCTTCTTTTTTCCCTATGCTCATATGACCGCAGCTTGCTGCTTTCTCTGTGGCACGGTCATCGTCAACGGTCACCTCATCGTCATTCTGTATGCGCTTCCTGCGTATTTCTGTATTCTCTGACAAAATTCCAGTGGTGTTGTTGGTTCTTCTATTAGTCACAACAATTCGCAGTCCCCAAAAAGGGGAAGCACACCGTTCCTGGAGGCACTGCAATACCAGGTCGATGCGTGGAGTGGACGGAGCAAGCCCCGGTTCCGGCTCCATGTGCCAAAAATCAATTTAATATGCAGTCCCCGGATAGGGGACGTATCAGATATTAAACTGATAAGAACAGATACTACACTTGATCTTAGCCAAAAGGCCGAGAAGCGATGACACAATGACGCAGCGGCAGGGGAGCCGGCAAAGGCGACGCCCATCTGGGAAGCTGTGAGGGGGGGGAGGGTTGGCAAAGGCCGTACGTCGTAGAGACCTGAAACTTTGAGGGATGGTACTAGCCACTCGCTCTACAACATCACCAAGGCTGGCCCCCCGATGGGCCCGGCGGTGGCGCTACAGCCACCGAAAGTACGAAATGGCTCGTAGCTCCCAAACCGCACGCCGCAGAACCAAGTGTCTTATATCATCGGAATCCTTGGCTCGAGCCGAGCGAGACGCATGCCTCGGATTCGAAGGTTGCGCTGGCGAAATTTTCGGGTATTTGGGATTTTGTGAAAAACCTACTTTTGCACACTAGTCCTAGGTCTTTTGCCCGATCTGGCCCAAACCAGTGCAGAAAGATTCTCTGGAGTCTGACTGTCCGTCCAGATCGGAAAAAAAGTGGGAATTTCGATTCAGCTTGGCGGCGGCAGGCCGAAACCTACGGGCTGGGCGAGGCGGGGTCTGCTAGAACGGCTATAGCTCTTGGACGGAACGAGACAATTTCACCCAAGCCGGTACACCCGTGCACGGGCTCAGTCTGGGGTCAGGCGAGAAAGGACGCGGTGAATGGCCACCTAGTGGCGCTTTAAAATGAAAAAGCAACAACATGAGAGCGGCTATAGGCGAACGTATGTCGCGTGCTTTTTCACAGCACGCGCACGAGACAGTCGTACCATACGACAGAAAACCTCCATCCGAACAACTTTGCCTTTGGGACCACTGCTGTCAATCAACTCGTCCGTTGAATATCAAAGTTTGTGGGAAAAACCACATTCGGCAAACCGGTCGCAGGTTTCGACAACCTCGATGAAAACAGACGCAGTTCAGTTCTCTGAACTCTCCGGGTCACTGGCTGACACAGCAGAAAGAGACAGAAACATAACAAAACTGGTGCAACTTCACCCTTTGGGGCAGTGGGCGGCGCCACAAGCGTCAAGAACCGCACGCTTTTTCCCTCCACGCTATCTGCTTTTAACCAGTGTGTACAGGGGAGAGCGCGAACGCAGTCCCCCACTACCATAAATTATGCAGTCGAGATTCCCACATTTGGGGAATTCGCAGGGGTCAGCACAACCGGAGTGCAATGGCCGAGCCTCGCCCTGGGTGAACCACCTTCCTGATCATGGTGTCTCCCCTGCCAGGTAAGTATGAGTTGCCTGGCCTCCAGGCAGAGGCGCCCTATCCCCCTTCGCCATCCTCAAACACGGTGACCTTCCCCTCCCCCAAGAAAAGGAAGGACGGGGCACCTTCCATTGCTTGACTGCTGCGTGCGTGCGTGCCTGACCTTGATTTGAATCAGGTGTCCCTAATCCATCCAACACAAACCCCCGATTCGACTCATCAGCTCGTTGGTAAAGACTCTCAAATAAGAGGGACATCAAAAAACGTGCTGTGACGGTGATGAGTCAGCCGGCCGGCAACCGACGCTTTTGTTCTTCTTTTTTCCCTATGCTCATATGACCGCAGCTTGCTGCTTTCTCTGTGGCACGGTCATCGTCAACGGTCACCTCATCGTCATTCTGTATGCGCTTCCTGCGTATTTCTGTATTCTCTGACAAAATTCCAGTGGTGTTGTTGGTTCTTCTATTAGTCACAACAATTCGCAGTCCCCAAAAAGGGGAAGCACACCGTTCCTGGAGGCACTGCAATACCAGGTCGATGCGTGGAGTGGACGGAGCAAGCCCCGGTTCCGGCTCCATGTGCCAAAAATCAATTTAATATGCAGTCCCCGGATAGGGGACGTATCAGATATTAAACTGATAAGAACAGATACTACACTTGATCTTAGCCAAAAGGCCGAGAAGCGATGACACAATGACGCAGCGGCAGGGGAGCCGGCAAAGGCAACGCCCATCTGGGAAGCGGTGAGGGGGGGGAGGGTTGGCAAAGGCCGTACGTCGTAGAGACCTGAAACTTTGAGGGATGGTACTAGCCACTCGCTCTACAACATCACCAAGGCTGGCCCCCCGATGGGCCCGGCGGTGGCGCTACAGCCACCGAAAGTACGAAATGGCTCGTAGCTCCCAAACCGCACGCCGCAGAACCAAGTGTCTTATATCATCGGAATCCTTGGCTCGAGCCGAGCGAGACGCATGCCTCGGATTCGAAGGTTGCGCTGGCGAAATTTTCGGGTATTTGGGATTTTGTGAAAAACCTACTTTTGCACACTAGTCCTAGGTCTTTTGCCCGATCTGGCCCAAACCAGTGCAGAAAGATTCTCTGGAGTCTGACTGTCCGTCCAGATCGGAAAAAAAGTGGGAATTTCGATTCAGCTTGGCGGCGGCAGGCCGAAACCTACGGGCTGGGCGAGGCGGGGTCTGCTAGAACGGCTATAGCTCTTGGACGGAACGAGACAATTTCACCCAAGCCGGTACACCCGTGCACGGGCTCAGTCTGGGGTCAGGCGAGAAAGGACGCGGTGAATGGCCACCTAGTGGCGCTTTAAAATGAAAAAGCAACAACATGAGAGCGGCTATAGGCGAACGTATGTCGCGTGCTTTTTCACAGCACGCGCACGAGACAGTCGTACCATACGACAGAAAACCTCCATCCGAACAACTTTGCCTTTGGGACCACTGCTGTCAATCAACTCGTCCGTTGAATATCAAAGTTTGTGGGAAAAACCACATTCGGCAAACCGGTCGCAGGTTTCGACAACCTCGATGAAAACAGACGCAGTTCAGTTCTCTGAACTCTCCGGGTCACTGGCTGACACAGCAGAAAGAGACAGAAACATAACAAAACTGGTGCAACTTCACCCTTTGGGGCAGTGGGCGGCGCCACAAGCGTCAAGAACCGCACGCTTTTTCCCTCCACGCTATCTGCTTTTAACCAGTGTGTACAGGGGAGAGCGCGAACGCAGTCCCCCACTACCATAAATTATGCAGTCGAGATTCCCACATTTGGGGAATTCGCAGGGGTCAGCACAACCGGAGTGCAATGGCCGAGCCTCGCCCTGGGTGAACCACCTTCCTGATCATGGTGTCTCCCCTGCCAGGTAAGTATGAGTTGCCTGGCCTCCAGGCAGAGGCGCCCTATCCCCCTTCGCCATCCTCAAACACGGTGACCTTCCCCTCCCCCAAGAAAAGGAAGGACGGGGCACCTTCCATTGCTTGACTGCTGCGTGCGTGCGTGCCTGACCTTGATTTGAATCAGGTGTCCCTAATCCATCCAACACAAACCCCCGATTCGACTCATCAGCTCGTTGGTAAAGACTCTCAAATAAGAGGGACATCAAAAAACGTGCTGTGACGGTGATGAGTCAGCCGGCCGGCAACCGACGCTTTTGTTCTTCTTTTTTCCCTATGCTCATATGACCGCAGCTTGCTGCTTTCTCTGTGGCACGGTCATCGTCAACGGTCACCTCATCGTCATTCTGTATGCGCTTCCTGCGTATTTCTGTATTCTCTGACAAAATTCCAGTGGTGTTGTTGGTTCTTCTATTAGTCACAACAATTCGCAGTCCCCAAAAAGGGGAAGCACACCGTTCCTGGAGGCACTGCAATACCAGGTCGATGCGTGGAGTGGACGGAGCAAGCCCCGGTTCCGGCTCCATGTGCCAAAAATCAATTTAATATGCAGTCCCCGGATAGGGGACGTATCAGATATTAAACTGATAAGAACAGATACTACACTTGATCTTAGCCAAAAGGCCGAGAAGCGATGACACAATGACGCAGCGGCAGGGGAGCCGGCAAAGGCAACGCCCATCTGGGAAGCGGTGAGGGGGGGGAGGGTTGGCAAAGGCCGTACGTCGTAGAGACCTGAAACTTTGAGGGATGGTACTAGCCACTCGCTCTACAACATCACCAAGGCTGGCCCCCCGATGGGCCCGGCGGTGGCGCTACAGCCACCGAAAGTACGAAATGGCTCGTAGCTCCCAAACCGCACGCCGCAGAACCAAGTGTCTTATATCATCGGAATCCTTGGCTCGAGCCGAGCGAGACGCATGCCTCGGATTCGAAGGTTGCGCTGGCGAAATTTTCGGGTATTTGGGATTTTGTGAAAAACCTACTTTTGCACACTAGTCCTAGGTCTTTTGCCCGATCTGGCCCAAACCAGTGCAGAAAGATTCTCTGGAGTCTGACTGTCCGTCCAGATCGGAAAAAAAGTGGGAATTTCGATTCAGCTTGGCGGCGGCAGGCCGAAACCTACGGGCTGGGCGAGGCGGGGTCTGCTAGAACGGCTATAGCTCTTGGACGGAACGAGACAATTTCACCCAAGCCGGTACACCCGTGCACGGGCTCAGTCTGGGGTCAGGCGAGAAAGGACGCGGTGAATGGCCACCTAGTGGCGCTTTAAAATGAAAAAGCAACAACATGAGAGCGGCTATAGGCGAACGTATGTCGCGTGCTTTTTCACAGCACGCGCACGAGACAGTCGTACCATACGACAGAAAACCTCCATCCGAACAACTTTGCCTTTGGGACCACTGCTGTCAATCAACTCGTCCGTTGAATATCAAAGTTTGTGGGAAAAACCACATTCGGCAAACCGGTCGCAGGTTTCGACAACCTCGATGAAAACAGACGCAGTTCAGTTCTCTGAACTCTCCGGGTCACTGGCTGACACAGCAGAAAGAGACAGAAACATAACAAAACTGGTGCAACTTCACCCTTTGGGGCAGTGGGCGGCGCCACAAGCGTCAAGAACCGCACGCTTTTTCCCTCCACGCTATCTGCTTTTAACCAGTGTGTACAGGGGAGAGCGCGAACGCAGTCCCCCACTACCATAAATTATGCAGTCGAGATTCCCACATTTGGGGAATTCGCAGGGGTCAGCACAACCGGAGTGCAATGGCCGAGCCTCGCCCTGGGTGAACCACCTTCCTGATCATGGTGTCTCCCCTGCCAGGTAAGTATGAGTTGCCTGGCCTCCAGGCAGAGGCGCCCTATCCCCCTTCGCCATCCTCAAACACGGTGACCTTCCCCTCCCCCAAGAAAAGGAAGGACGGGGCACCTTCCATTGCTTGACTGCTGCGTGCGTGCGTGCCTGACCTTGATTTGAATCAGGTGTCCCTAATCCATCCAACACAAACCCCTGATTCGACTCATCAGCTCGTTGGTAAAGACTCTCAAATAAGAGGGACATCAAAAAACGTGCTGTGACGGTGATGAGTCAGCCGGCCGGCAACCGACGCTTTTGTTCTTCTTTTTTCCCTATGCTCATATGACCGCAGCTTGCTGCTTTCTCTGTGGCACGGTCATCGTCAACGGTCACCTCATCGTCATTCTGTATGCGCTTCCTGCGTATTTCTGTATTCTCTGACAAAATTCCAGTGGTGTTGTTGGTTCTTCTATTAGTCACAACAATTCGCAGTCCCCAAAAAGGGGAAGCACACCGTTCCTGGAGGCACTGCAATACCAGGTCGATGCGTGGAGTGGACGGAGCAAGCCCCGGTTCCGGCTCCATGTGCCAAAAATCAATTTAATATGCAGTCCCCGGATAGGGGACGTATCAGATATTAAACTGATAAGAACAGATACTACACTTGATCTTAGCCAAAAGGCCGAGAAGCGATGACACAATGACGCAGCGGCAGGGGAGCCGGCAAAGGCGACGCCCATCTGGGAAGCTGTGAGGGGGGGGAGGGTTGGCAAAGGCCGTACGTCGTAGAGACCTGAAACTTTGAGGGATGGTACTAGCCACTCGCTCTACAACATCACCAAGGCTGGCCCCCCGATGGGCCCGGCGGTGGCGCTACAGCCACCGAAAGTACGAAATGGCTCGTAGCTCCCAAACCGCACGCCGCAGAACCAAGTGTCTTATATCATCGGAATCCTTGGCTCGAGCCGAGCGAGACGCATGCCTCGGATTCGAAGGTTGCGGCGAAATTTTCGGGTATTTGGGATTTTGTGAAAAACCTACTTTTGCACACTAGTCCTAGGTCTTTTGCCCGATCTGGCCCAAACCAGTGCAGAAAGATTCTCTGGAGTCTGACTGTCCGTCCAGATCGGAAAAAAAGTGGGAATTTCGATTCAGCTTGGCGGCGGCAGGCCGAAACCTACGGGCTGGGCGAGGCGGGGTCTGCTAGAACGGCTATAGCTCTTGGACGGAACGAGACAATTTCACCCAAGCCGGTACACCCGTGCACGGGCTCAGTCTGGGGTCAGGCGAGAAAGGACGCGGTGAATGGCCACCTAGTGGCGCTTTAAAATGAAAAAGCAACAACATGAGAGCGGCTATAGGCGAACGTATGTCGCGTGCTTTTTCACAGCACGCGCACGAGACAGTCGTACCATACGACAGAAAACCTCCATCCGAACAACTTTGCCTTTGGGACCACTGCTGTCAATCAACTCGTCCGTTGAATATCAAAGTTTGTGGGAAAAACCACATTCGGCAAACCGGTCGCAGGTTTCGACAACCTCGATGAAAACAGACGCAGTTCAGTTCTCTGAACTCTCCGGGTCACTGGCTGACACAGCAGAAAGAGACAGAAACATAACAAAACTGGTGCAACTTCACCCTTTGGGGCAGTGGGCGGCGCCACAAGCGTCAAGAACCGCACGCTTTTTCCCTCCACGCTATCTGCTTTTAACCAGTGTGTACAGGGGAGAGCGCGAACGCAGTCCCCCACTACCATAAATTATGCAGTCGAGATTCCCACATTTGGGGAATTCGCAGGGGTCAGCACAACCGGAGTGCAATGGCCGAGCCTCGCCCTGGGTGAACCACCTTCCTGATCATGGTGTCTCCCCTGCCAGGTAAGTATGAGTTGCCTGGCCTCCAGGCAGAGGCGCCCTATCCCCCTTCGCCATCCTCAAACACGGTGACCTTCCCCTCCCCCAAGAAAAGGAAGGACGGGGCACCTTCCATTGCTTGACTGCTGCGTGCGTGCGTGCCTGACCTTGATTTGAATCAGGTGTCCCTAATCCATCCAACACAAACCCCTGATTCGACTCATCAGCTCGTTGGTAAAGACTCTCAAATAAGAGGGACATCAAAAAACGTGCTGTGACGGTGATGAGTCAGCCGGCCGGCAACCGACGCTTTTGTTCTTCTTTTTTCCCTATGCTCATATGACCGCAGCTTGCTGCTTTCTCTGTGGCACGGTCATCGTCAACGGTCACCTCATCGTCATTCTGTATGCGCTTCCTGCGTATTTCTGTATTCTCTGACAAAATTCCAGTGGTGTTGTTGGTTCTTCTATTAGTCACAACAATTCGCAGTCCCCAAAAAGGGGAAGCACACCGTTCCTGGAGGCACTGCAATACCAGGTCGATGCGTGGAGTGGACGGAGCAAGCCCCGGTTCCGGCTCCATGTGCCAAAAATCAATTTAATATGCAGTCCCCGGATAGGGGACGTATCAGATATTAAACTGATAAGAACAGATACTACACTTGATCTTAGCCAAAAGGCCGAGAAGCGATGACACAATGACGCAGCGGCAGGGGAGCCGGCAAAGGCGACGCCCATCTGGGAAGCTGTGAGGGGGGGGAGGGTTGGCAAAGGCCGTACGTCGTAGAGACCTGAAACTTTGAGGGATGGTACTAGCCACTCGCTCTACAACATCACCAAGGCTGGCCCCCCGATGGGCCCGGCGGTGGCGCTACAGCCACCGAAAGTACGAAATGGCTCGTAGCTCCCAAACCGCACGCCGCAGAACCAAGTGTCTTATATCATCGGAATCCTTGGCTCGAGCCGAGCGAGACGCATGCCTCGGATTCGAAGGTTGCGCTGGCGAAATTTTCGGGTATTTGGGATTTTGTGAAAAACCTACTTTTGCACACTAGTCCTAGGTCTTTTGCCCGATCTGGCCCAAACCAGTGCAGAAAGATTCTCTGGAGTCTGACTGTCCGTCCAGATCGGAAAAAAAGTGGGAATTTCGATTCAGCTTGGCGGCGGCAGGCCGAAACCTACGGGCTGGGCGAGGCGGGGTCTGCTAGAACGGCTATAGCTCTTGGACGGAACGAGACAATTTCACCCAAGCCGGTACACCCGTGCACGGGCTCAGTCTGGGGTCAGGCGAGAAAGGACGCGGTGAATGGCCACCTAGTGGCGCTTTAAAATGAAAAAGCAACAACATGAGAGCGGCTATAGGCGAACGTATGTCGCGTGCTTTTTCACAGCACGCGCACGAGACAGTCGTACCATACGACAGAAAACCTCCATCCGAACAACTTTGCCTTTGGGACCACTGCTGTCAATCAACTCGTCCGTTGAATATCAAAGTTTGTGGGAAAAACCACATTCGGCAAACCGGTCGCAGGTTTCGACAACCTCGATGAAAACAGACGCAGTTCAGTTCTCTGAACTCTCCGGGTCACTGGCTGACACAGCAGAAAGAGACAGAAACATAACAAAACTGGTGCAACTTCACCCTTTGGGGCAGTGGGCGGCGCCACAAGCGTCAAGAACCGCACGCTTTTTCCCTCCACGCTATCTGCTTTTAACCAGTGTGTACAGGGGAGAGCGCGAACGCAGTCCCCCACTACCATAAATTATGCAGTCGAGATTCCCACATTTGGGGAATTCGCAGGGGTCAGCACAACCGGAGTGCAATGGCCGAGCCTCGCCCTGGGTGAACCACCTTCCTGATCATGGTGTCTCCCCTGCCAGGTAAGTATGAGTTGCCTGGCCTCCAGGCAGAGGCGCCCTATCCCCCTTCGCCATCCTCAAACACGGTGACCTTCCCCTCCCCCAAGAAAAGGAAGGACGGGGCACCTTCCATTGCTTGACTGCTGCGTGCGTGCGTGCCTGACCTTGATTTGAATCAGGTGTCCCTAATCCATCCAACACAAACCCCCGATTCGACTCATCAGCTCGTTGGTAAAGACTCTCAAATAAGAGGGACATCAAAAAACGTGCTGTGACGGTGATGAGTCAGCCGGCCGGCAACCGACGCTTTTGTTCTTCTTTTTTCCCTATGCTCATATGACCGCAGCTTGCTGCTTTCTCTGTGGCACGGTCATCGTCAACGGTCACCTCATCGTCATTCTGTATGCGCTTCCTGCGTATTTCTGTATTCTCTGACAAAATTCCAGTGGTGTTGTTGGTTCTTCTATTAGTCACAACAATTCGCAGTCCCCAAAAAGGGGAAGCACACCGTTCCTGGAGGCACTGCAATACCAGGTCGATGCGTGGAGTGGACGGAGCAAGCCCCGGTTCCGGCTCCATGTGCCAAAAATCAATTTAATATGCAGTCCCCGGATAGGGGACGTATCAGATATTAAACTGATAAGAACAGATACTACACTTGATCTTAGCCAAAAGGCCGAGAAGCGATGACACAATGACGCAGCGGCAGGGGAGCCGGCAAAGGCGACGCCCATCTGGGAAGCTGTGAGGGGGGGGAGGGTTGGCAAAGGCCGTACGTCGTAGAGACCTGAAACTTTGAGGGATGGTACTAGCCACTCGCTCTACAACATCACCAAGGCTGGCCCCCCGATGGGCCCGGCGGTGGCGCTACAGCCACCGAAAGTACGAAATGGCTCGTAGCTCCCAAACCGCACGCCGCAGAACCAAGTGTCTTATATCATCGGAATCCTTGGCTCGAGCCGAGCGAGACGCATGCCTCGGATTCGAAGGTTGCGCTGGCGAAATTTTCGGGTATTTGGGATTTTGTGAAAAACCTACTTTTGCACACTAGTCCTAGGTCTTTTGCCCGATCTGGCCCAAACCAGTGCAGAAAGATTCTCTGGAGTCTGACTGTCCGTCCAGATCGGAAAAAAAGTGGGAATTTCGATTCAGCTTGGCGGCGGCAGGCCGAAACCTACGGGCTGGGCGAGGCGGGGTCTGCTAGAACGGCTATAGCTCTTGGACGGAACGAGACAATTTCACCCAAGCCGGTACACCCGTGCACGGGCTCAGTCTGGGGTCAGGCGAGAAAGGACGCGGTGAATGGCCACCTAGTGGCGCTTTAAAATGAAAAAGCAACAACATGAGAGCGGCTATAGGCGAACGTATGTCGCGTGCTTTTTCACAGCACGCGCACGAGACAGTCGTACCATACGACAGAAAACCTCCATCCGAACAACTTTGCCTTTGGGACCACTGCTGTCAATCAACTCGTCCGTTGAATATCAAAGTTTGTGGGAAAAACCACATTCGGCAAACCGGTCGCAGGTTTCGACAACCTCGATGAAAACAGACGCAGTTCAGTTCTCTGAACTCTCCGGGTCACTGGCTGACACAGCAGAAAGAGACAGAAACATAACAAAACTGGTGCAACTTCACCCTTTGGGGCAGTGGGCGGCGCCACAAGCGTCAAGAACCGCACGCTTTTTCCCTCCACGCTATCTGCTTTTAACCAGTGTGTACAGGGGAGAGCGCGAACGCAGTCCCCCACTACCATAAATTATGCAGTCGAGATTCCCACATTTGGGGAATTCGCAGGGGTCAGCACAACCGGAGTGCAATGGCCGAGCCTCGCCCTGGGTGAACCACCTTCCTGATCATGGTGTCTCCCCTGCCAGGTAAGTATGAGTTGCCTGGCCTCCAGGCAGAGGCGCCCTATCCCCCTTCGCCATCCTCAAACACGGTGACCTTCCCCTCCCCCAAGAAAAGGAAGGACGGGGCACCTTCCATTGCTTGACTGCTGCGTGCGTGCGTGCCTGACCTTGATTTGAATCAGGTGTCCCTAATCCATCCAACACAAACCCCTGATTCGACTCATCAGCTCGTTGGTAAAGACTCTCAAATAAGAGGGACATCAAAAAACGTGCTGTGACGGTGATGAGTCAGCCGGCCGGCAACCGACGCTTTTGTTCTTCTTTTTTCCCTATGCTCATATGACCGCAGCTTGCTGCTTTCTCTGTGGCACGGTCATCGTCAACGGTCACCTCATCGTCATTCTGTATGCGCTTCCTGCGTATTTCTGTATTCTCTGACAAAATTCCAGTGGTGTTGTTGGTTCTTCTATTAGTCACAACAATTCGCAGTCCCCAAAAAGGGGAAGCACACCGTTCCTGGAGGCACTGCAATACCAGGTCGATGCGTGGAGTGGACGGAGCAAGCCCCGGTTCCGGCTCCATGTGCCAAAAATCAATTTAATATGCAGTCCCCGGATAGGGGACGTATCAGATATTAAACTGATAAGAACAGATACTACACTTGATCTTAGCCAAAAGGCCGAGAAGCGATGACACAATGACGCAGCGGCAGGGGAGCCGGCAAAGGCGACGCCCATCTGGGAAGCTGTGAGGGGGGGGAGGGTTGGCAAAGGCCGTACGTCGTAGAGACCTGAAACTTTGAGGGATGGTACTAGCCACTCGCTCTACAACATCACCAAGGCTGGCCCCCCGATGGGCCCGGCGGTGGCGCTACAGCCACCGAAAGTACGAAATGGCTCGTAGCTCCCAAACCGCACGCCGCAGAACCAAGTGTCTTATATCATCGGAATCCTTGGCTCGAGCCGAGCGAGACGCATGCCTCGGATTCGAAGGTTGCGCTGGCGAAATTTTCGGGTATTTGGGATTTTGTGAAAAACCTACTTTTGCACACTAGTCCTAGGTCTTTTGCCCGATCTGGCCCAAACCAGTGCAGAAAGATTCTCTGGAGTCTGACTGTCCGTCCAGATCGGAAAAAAAGTGGGAATTTCGATTCAGCTTGGCGGCGGCAGGCCGAAACCTACGGGCTGGGCGAGGCGGGGTCTGCTAGAACGGCTATAGCTCTTGGACGGAACGAGACAATTTCACCCAAGCCGGTACACCCGTGCACGGGCTCAGTCTGGGGTCAGGCGAGAAAGGACGCGGTGAATGGCCACCTAGTGGCGCTTTAAAATGAAAAAGCAACAACATGAGAGCGGCTATAGGCGAACGTATGTCGCGTGCTTTTTCACAGCACGCGCACGAGACAGTCGTACCATACGACAGAAAACCTCCATCCGAACAACTTTGCCTTTGGGACCACTGCTGTCAATCAACTCGTCCGTTGAATATCAAAGTTTGTGGGAAAAACCACATTCGGCAAACCGGTCGCAGGTTTCGACAACCTCGATGAAAACAGACGCAGTTCAGTTCTCTGAACTCTCCGGGTCACTGGCTGACACAGCAGAAAGAGACAGAAACATAACAAAACTGGTGCAACTTCACCCTTTGGGGCAGTGGGCGGCGCCACAAGCGTCAAGAACCGCACGCTTTTTCCCTCCACGCTATCTGCTTTTAACCAGTGTGTACAGGGGAGAGCGCGAACGCAGTCCCCCACTACCATAAATTATGCAGTCGAGATTCCCACATTTGGGGAATTCGCAGGGGTCAGCACAACCGGAGTGCAATGGCCGAGCCTCGCCCTGGGTGAACCACCTTCCTGATCATGGTGTCTCCCCTGCCAGGTAAGTATGAGTTGCCTGGCCTCCAGGCAGAGGCGCCCTATCCCCCTTCGCCATCCTCAAACACGGTGACCTTCCCCTCCCCCAAGAAAAGGAAGGACGGGGCACCTTCCATTGCTTGACTGCTGCGTGCGTGCGTGCCTGACCTTGATTTGAATCAGGTGTCCCTAATCCATCCAACACAAACCCCCGATTCGACTCATCAGCTCGTTGGTAAAGACTCTCAAATAAGAGGGACATCAAAAAACGTGCTGTGACGGTGATGAGTCAGCCGGCCGGCAACCGACGCTTTTGTTCTTCTTTTTTCCCTATGCTCATATGACCGCAGCTTGCTGCTTTCTCTGTGGCACGGTCATCGTCAACGGTCACCTCATCGTCATTCTGTATGCGCTTCCTGCGTATTTCTGTATTCTCTGACAAAATTCCAGTGGTGTTGTTGGTTCTTCTATTAGTCACAACAATTCGCAGTCCCCAAAAAGGGGAAGCACACCGTTCCTGGAGGCACTGCAATACCAGGTCGATGCGTGGAGTGGACGGAGCAAGCCCCGGTTCCGGCTCCATGTGCCAAAAATCAATTTAATATGCAGTCCCCGGATAGGGGACGTATCAGATATTAAACTGATAAGAACAGATACTACACTTGATCTTAGCCAAAAGGCCGAGAAGCGATGACACAATGATGCAGCGGCAGGGGAGCCGGCAAAGGCGACGCCCATCTGGGAAGCGGTGAGGGGGGGGAGGGTTGGCAAAGGCCGTACGTCGTAGAGACCTGAAACTTTGAGGGATGGTACTAGCCACTCGCTCTACAACATCACCAAGGCTGGCCCCCCGATGGGCCCGGCGGTGGCGCTACAGCCACCGAAAGTACGAAATGGCTCGTAGCTCCCAAACCGCACGCCGCAGAACCAAGTGTCTTATATCATCGGAATCCTTGGCTCGAGCCGAGCGAGACGCATGCCTCGGATTCGAAGGTTGCGCTGGCGAAATTTTCGGGTATTTGGGATTTTGTGAAAAACCTACTTTTGCACACTAGTCCTAGGTCTTTTGCCCGATCTGGCCCAAACCAGTGCAGAAAGATTCTCTGGAGTCTGACTGTCCGTCCAGATCGGAAAAAAAGTGGGAATTTCGATTCAGCTTGGCGGCGGCAGGCCGAAACCTACGGGCTGGGCGAGGCGGGGTCTGCTAGAACGGCTATAGCTCTTGGACGGAACGAGACAATTTCACCCAAGCCGGTACACCCGTGCACGGGCTCAGTCTGGGGTCAGGCGAGAAAGGACGCGGTGAATGGCCACCTAGTGGCGCTTTAAAATGAAAAAGCAACAACATGAGAGCGGCTATAGGCGAACGTATGTCGCGTGCTTTTTCACAGCACGCGCACGAGACAGTCGTACCATACGACAGAAAACCTCCATCCGAACAACTTTGCCTTTGGGACCACTGCTGTCAATCAACTCGTCCGTTGAATATCAAAGTTTGTGGGAAAAACCACATTCGGCAAACCGGTCGCAGGTTTCGACAACCTCGATGAAAACAGACGCAGTTCAGTTCTCTGAACTCTCCGGGTCACTGGCTGACACAGCAGAAAGAGACAGAAACATAACAAAACTGGTGCAACTTCACCCTTTGGGGCAGTGGGCGGCGCCACAAGCGTCAAGAACCGCACGCTTTTTCCCTCCACGCTATCTGCTTTTAACCAGTGTGTACAGGGGAGAGCGCGAATGCAGTCCCCCACTACCATAAATTATGCAGTCGAGATTCCCACATTTGGGGAATTCGCAGGGGTCAGCACAACCGGAGTGCAATGGCCGAGCCTCGCCCTGGGTGAACCACCTTCCTGATCATGGTGTCTCCCCTGCCAGGTAAGTATGAGTTGCCTGGCCTCCAGGCAGAGGCGCCCTATCCCCCTTCGCCATCCTCAAACACGGTGACCTTCCCCTCCCCCAAGAAAAGGAAGGACGGGGCACCTTCCATTGCTTGACTGCTGCGTGCGTGCGTGCCTGACCTTGATTTGAATCAGGTGTCCCTAATCCATCCAACACAAACCCCTGATTCGACTCATCAGCTCGTTGGTAAAGACTCTCAAATAAGAGGGACATCAAAAAACGTGCTGTGACGGTGATGAGTCAGCCGGCCGGCAACCGACGCTTTTGTTCTTCTTTTTTCCCTATGCTCATATGACCGCAGCTTGCTGCTTTCTCTGTGGCACGGTCATCGTCAACGGTCACCTCATCGTCATTCTGTATGCGCTTCCTGCGTATTTCTGTATTCTCTGACAAAATTCCAGTGGTGTTGTTGGTTCTTCTATTAGTCACAACAATTCGCAGTCCCCAAAAAGGGGAAGCACACCGTTCCTGGAGGCACTGCAATACCAGGTCGATGCGTGGAGTGGACGGAGCAAGCCCCGGTTCCGGCTCCATGTGCCAAAAATCAATTTAATATGCAGTCCCCGGATAGGGGACGTATCAGATATTAAACTGATAAGAACAGATACTACACTTGATCTTAGCCAAAAGGCCGAGAAGCGATGACACAATGACGCAGCGGCAGGGGAGCCGGCAAAGGCGACGCCCATCTGGGAAGCTGTGAGGGGGGGGAGGGTTGGCAAAGGCCGTACGTCGTAGAGACCTGAAACTTTGAGGGATGGTACTAGCCACTCGCTCTACAACATCACCAAGGCTGGCCCCCCGATGGGCCCGGCGGTGGCGCTACAGCCACCGAAAGTACGAAATGGCTCGTAGCTCCCAAACCGCACGCCGCAGAACCAAGTGTCTTATATCATCGGAATCCTTGGCTCGAGCCGAGCGAGACGCATGCCTCGGATTCGAAGGTTGCGCTGGCGAAATTTTCGGGTATTTGGGATTTTGTGAAAAACCTACTTTTGCACACTAGTCCTAGGTCTTTTGCCCGATCTGGCCCAAACCAGTGCAGAAAGATTCTCTGGAGTCTGACTGTCCGTCCAGATCGGAAAAAAAGTGGGAATTTCGATTCAGCTTGGCGGCGGCAGGCCGAAACCTACGGGCTGGGCGAGGCGGGGTCTGCTAGAACGGCTATAGCTCTTGGACGGAACGAGACAATTTCACCCAAGCCGGTACACCCGTGCACGGGCTCAGTCTGGGGTCAGGCGAGAAAGGACGCGGTGAATGGCCACCTAGTGGCGCTTTAAAATGAAAAAGCAACAACATGAGAGCGGCTATAGGCGAACGTATGTCGCGTGCTTTTTCACAGCACGCGCACGAGACAGTCGTACCATACGACAGAAAACCTCCATCCGAACAACTTTGCCTTTGGGACCACTGCTGTCAATCAACTCGTCCGTTGAATATCAAAGTTTGTGGGAAAAACCACATTCGGCAAACCGGTCGCAGGTTTCGACAACCTCGATGAAAACAGACGCAGTTCAGTTCTCTGAACTCTCCGGGTCACTGGCTGACACAGCAGAAAGAGACAGAAACATAACAAAACTGGTGCAACTTCACCCTTTGGGGCAGTGGGCGGCGCCACAAGCGTCAAGAACCGCACGCTTTTTCCCTCCACGCTATCTGCTTTTAACCAGTGTGTACAGGGGAGAGCGCGAACGCAGTCCCCCACTACCATAAATTATGCAGTCGAGATTCCCACATTTGGGGAATTCGCAGGGGTCAGCACAACCGGAGTGCAATGGCCGAGCCTCGCCCTGGGTGAACCACCTTCCTGATCATGGTGTCTCCCCTGCCAGGTAAGTATGAGTTGCCTGGCCTCCAGGCAGAGGCGCCCTATCCCCCTTCGCCATCCTCAAACACGGTGACCTTCCCCTCCCCCAAGAAAAGGAAGGACGGGGCACCTTCCATTGCTTGACTGCTGCGTGCGTGCGTGCCTGACCTTGATTTGAATCAGGTGTCCCTAATCCATCCAACACAAACCCCCGATTCGACTCATCAGCTCGTTGGTAAAGACTCTCAAATAAGAGGGACATCAAAAAACGTGCTGTGACGGTGATGAGTCAGCCGGCCGGCAACCGACGCTTTTGTTCTTCTTTTTTCCCTATGCTCATATGACCGCAGCTTGCTGCTTTCTCTGTGGCACGGTCATCGTCAACGGTCACCTCATCGTCATTCTGTATGCGCTTCCTGCGTATTTCTGTATTCTCTGACAAAATTCCAGTGGTGTTGTTGGTTCTTCTATTAGTCACAACAATTCGCAGTCCCCAAAAAGGGGAAGCACACCGTTCCTGGAGGCACTGCAATACCAGGTCGATGCGTGGAGTGGACGGAGCAAGCCCCGGTTCCGGCTCCATGTGCCAAAAATCAATTTAATATGCAGTCCCCGGATAGGGGACGTATCAGATATTAAACTGATAAGAACAGATACTACACTTGATCTTAGCCAAAAGGCCGAGAAGCGATGACACAATGACGCAGCGGCAGGGGAGCCGGCAAAGGCGACGCCCATCTGGGAAGCGGTGAGGGGGGGGAGGGTTGGCAAAGGCCGTACGTCGTAGAGACCTGAAACTTTGAGGGATGGTACTAGCCACTCGCTCTACAACATCACCAAGGCTGGCCCCCCGATGGGCCCGGCGGTGGCGCTACAGCCACCGAAAGTACGAAATGGCTCGTAGCTCCCAAACCGCACGCCGCAGAACCAAGTGTCTTATATCATCGGAATCCTTGGCTCGAGCCGAGCGAGACGCATGCCTCGGATTCGAAGGTTGCGCTGGCGAAATTTTCGGGTATTTGGGATTTTGTGAAAAACCTACTTTTGCACACTAGTCCTAGGTCTTTTGCCCGATCTGGCCCAAACCAGTGCAGAAAGATTCTCTGGAGTCTGACTGTCCGTCCAGATCGGAAAAAAAGTGGGAATTTCGATTCAGCTTGGCGGCGGCAGGCCGAAACCTACGGGCTGGGCGAGGCGGGGTCTGCTAGAACGGCTATAGCTCTTGGACGGAACGAGACAATTTCACCCAAGCCGGTACACCCGTGCACGGGCTCAGTCTGGGGTCAGGCGAGAAAGGACGCGGTGAATGGCCACCTAGTGGCGCTTTAAAATGAAAAAGCAACAACATGAGAGCGGCTATAGGCGAACGTATGTCGCGTGCTTTTTCACAGCACGCGCACGAGACAGTCGTACCATACGACAGAAAACCTCCATCCGAACAACTTTGCCTTTGGGACCACTGCTGTCAATCAACTCGTCCGTTGAATATCAAAGTTTGTGGGAAAAACCACATTCGGCAAACCGGTCGCAGGTTTCGACAACCTCGATGAAAACAGACGCAGTTCAGTTCTCTGAACTCTCCGGGTCACTGGCTGACACAGCAGAAAGAGACAGAAACATAACAAAACTGGTGCAACTTCACCCTTTGGGGCAGTGGGCGGCGCCACAAGCGTCAAGAACCGCACGCTTTTTCCCTCCACGCTATCTGCTTTTAACCAGTGTGTACAGGGGAGAGCGCGAACGCAGTCCCCCACTACCATAAATTATGCAGTCGAGATTCCCACATTTGGGGAATTCGCAGGGGTCAGCACAACCGGAGTGCAATGGCCGAGCCTCGCCCTGGGTGAACCACCTTCCTGATCATGGTGTCTCCCCTGCCAGGTAAGTATGAGTTGCCTGGCCTCCAGGCAGAGGCGCCCTATCCCCCTTCGCCATCCTCAAACACGGTGACCTTCCCCTCCCCCAAGAAAAGGAAGGACGGGGCACCTTCCATTGCTTGACTGCTGCGTGCGTGCGTGCCTGACCTTGATTTGAATCAGGTGTCCCTAATCCATCCAACACAAACCCCTGATTCGACTCATCAGCTCGTTGGTAAAGACTCTCAAATAAGAGGGACATCAAAAAACGTGCTGTGACGGTGATGAGTCAGCCGGCCGGCAACCGACGCTTTTGTTCTTCTTTTTTCCCTATGCTCATATGACCGCAGCTTGCTGCTTTCTCTGTGGCACGGTCATCGTCAACGGTCACCTCATCGTCATTCTGTATGCGCTTCCTGCGTATTTCTGTATTCTCTGACAAAATTCCAGTGGTGTTGTTGGTTCTTCTATTAGTCACAACAATTCGCAGTCCCCAAAAAGGGGAAGCACACCGTTCCTGGAGGCACTGCAATACCAGGTCGATGCGTGGAGTGGACGGAGCAAGCCCCGGTTCCGGCTCCATGTGCCAAAAATCAATTTAATATGCAGTCCCCGGATAGGGGACGTATCAGATATTAAACTGATAAGAACAGATACTACACTTGATCTTAGCCAAAAGGCCGAGAAGCGATGACACAATGACGCAGCGGCAGGGGAGCCGGCAAAGGCGACGCCCATCTGGGAAGCTGTGAGGGGGGGGAGGGTTGGCAAAGGCCGTACGTCGTAGAGACCTGAAACTTTGAGGGATGGTACTAGCCACTCGCTCTACAACATCACCAAGGCTGGCCCCCCGATGGGCCCGGCGGTGGCGCTACAGCCACCGAAAGTACGAAATGGCTCGTAGCTCCCAAACCGCACGCCGCAGAACCAAGTGTCTTATATCATCGGAATCCTTGGCTCGAGCCGAGCGAGACGCATGCCTCGGATTCGAAGGTTGCGCTGGCGAAATTTTCGGGTATTTGGGATTTTGTGAAAAACCTACTTTTGCACACTAGTCCTAGGTCTTTTGCCCGATCTGGCCCAAACCAGTGCAGAAAGATTCTCTGGAGTCTGACTGTCCGTCCAGATCGGAAAAAAAGTGGGAATTTCGATTCAGCTTGGCGGCGGCAGGCCGAAACCTACGGGCTGGGCGAGGCGGGGTCTGCTAGAACGGCTATAGCTCTTGGACGGAACGAGACAATTTCACCCAAGCCGGTACACCCGTGCACGGGCTCAGTCTGGGGTCAGGCGAGAAAGGACGCGGTGAATGGCCACCTAGTGGCGCTTTAAAATGAAAAAGCAACAACATGAGAGCGGCTATAGGCGAACGTATGTCGCGTGCTTTTTCACAGCACGCGCACGAGACAGTCGTACCATACGACAGAAAACCTCCATCCGAACAACTTTGCCTTTGGGACCACTGCTGTCAATCAACTCGTCCGTTGAATATCAAAGTTTGTGGGAAAAACCACATTCGGCAAACCGGTCGCAGGTTTCGACAACCTCGATGAAAACAGACGCAGTTCAGTTCTCTGAACTCTCCGGGTCACTGGCTGACACAGCAGAAAGAGACAGAAACATAACAAAACTGGTGCAACTTCACCCTTTGGGGCAGTGGGCGGCGCCACAAGCGTCAAGAACCGCACGCTTTTTCCCTCCACGCTATCTGCTTTTAACCAGTGTGTACAGGGGAGAGCGCGAACGCAGTCCCCCACTACCATAAATTATGCAGTCGAGATTCCCACATTTGGGGAATTCGCAGGGGTCAGCACAACCGGAGTGCAATGGCCGAGCCTCGCCCTGGGTGAACCACCTTCCTGATCATGGTGTCTCCCCTGCCAGGTAAGTATGAGTTGCCTGGCCTCCAGGCAGAGGCGCCCTATCCCCCTTCGCCATCCTCAAACACGGTGACCTTCCCCTCCCCCAAGAAAAGGAAGGACGGGGCACCTTCCATTGCTTGACTGCTGCGTGCGTGCGTGCCTGACCTTGATTTGAATCAGGTGTCCCTAATCCATCCAACACAAACCCCCGATTCGACTCATCAGCTCGTTGGTAAAGACTCTCAAATAAGAGGGACATCAAAAAACGTGCTGTGACGGTGATGAGTCAGCCGGCCGGCAACCGACGCTTTTGTTCTTCTTTTTTCCCTATGCTCATATGACCGCAGCTTGCTGCTTTCTCTGTGGCACGGTCATCGTCAACGGTCACCTCATCGTCATTCTGTATGCGCTTCCTGCGTATTTCTGTATTCTCTGACAAAATTCCAGTGGTGTTGTTGGTTCTTCTATTAGTCACAACAATTCGCAGTCCCCAAAAAGGGGAAGCACACCGTTCCTGGAGGCACTGCAATACCAGGTCGATGCGTGGAGTGGACGGAGCAAGCCCCGGTTCCGGCTCCATGTGCCAAAAATCAATTTAATATGCAGTCCCCGGATAGGGGACGTATCAGATATTAAACTGATAAGAACAGATACTACACTTGATCTTAGCCAAAAGGCCGAGAAGCGATGACACAATGACGCAGCGGCAGGGGAGCCGGCAAAGGCGACGCCCATCTGGGAAGCGGTGAGGGGGGGGAGGGTTGGCAAAGGCCGTACGTCGTAGAGACCTGAAACTTTGAGGGATGGTACTAGCCACTCGCTCTACAACATCACCAAGGCTGGCCCCCCGATGGGCCCGGCGGTGGCGCTACAGCCACCGAAAGTACGAAATGGCTCGTAGCTCCCAAACCGCACGCCGCAGAACCAAGTGTCTTATATCATCGGAATCCTTGGCTCGAGCCGAGCGAGACGCATGCCTCGGATTCGAAGGTTGCGCTGGCGAAATTTTCGGGTATTTGGGATTTTGTGAAAAACCTACTTTTGCACACTAGTCCTAGGTCTTTTGCCCGATCTGGCCCAAACCAGTGCAGAAAGATTCTCTGGAGTCTGACTGTCCGTCCAGATCGGAAAAAAAGTGGGAATTTCGATTCAGCTTGGCGGCGGCAGGCCGAAACCTACGGGCTGGGCGAGGCGGGGTCTGCTAGAACGGCTATAGCTCTTGGACGGAACGAGACAATTTCACCCAAGCCGGTACACCCGTGCACGGGCTCAGTCTGGGGTCAGGCGAGAAAGGACGCGGTGAATGGCCACCTAGTGGCGCTTTAAAATGAAAAAGCAACAACATGAGAGCGGCTATAGGCGAACGTATGTCGCGTGCTTTTTCACAGCACGCGCACGAGACAGTCGTACCATACGACAGAAAACCTCCATCCGAACAACTTTGCCTTTGGGACCACTGCTGTCAATCAACTCGTCCGTTGAATATCAAAGTTTGTGGGAAAAACCACATTCGGCAAACCGGTCGCAGGTTTCGACAACCTCGATGAAAACAGACGCAGTTCAGTTCTCTGAACTCTCCGGGTCACTGGCTGACACAGCAGAAAGAGACAGAAACATAACAAAACTGGTGCAACTTCACCCTTTGGGGCAGTGGGCGGCGCCACAAGCGTCAAGAACCGCACGCTTTTTCCCTCCACGCTATCTGCTTTTAACCAGTGTGTACAGGGGAGAGCGCGAATGCAGTCCCCCACTACCATAAATTATGCAGTCGAGATTCCCACATTTGGGGAATTCGCAGGGGTCAGCACAACCGGAGTGCAATGGCCGAGCCTCGCCCTGGGTGAACCACCTTCCTGATCATGGTGTCTCCCCTGCCAGGTAAGTATGAGTTGCCTGGCCTCCAGGCAGAGGCGCCCTATCCCCCTTCGCCATCCTCAAACACGGTGACCTTCCCCTCCCCCAAGAAAAGGAAGGACGGGGCACCTTCCATTGCTTGACTGCTGCGTGCGTGCGTGCCTGACCTTGATTTGAATCAGGTGTCCCTAATCCATCCAACACAAACCCCTGATTCGACTCATCAGCTCGTTGGTAAAGACTCTCAAATAAGAGGGACATCAAAAAACGTGCTGTGACGGTGATGAGTCAGCCGGCCGGCAACCGACGCTTTTGTTCTTCTTTTTTCCCTATGCTCATATGACCGCAGCTTGCTGCTTTCTCTGTGGCACGGTCATCGTCAACGGTCACCTCATCGTCATTCTGTATGCGCTTCCTGCGTATTTCTGTATTCTCTGACAAAATTCCAGTGGTGTTGTTGGTTCTTCTATTAGTCACAACAATTCGCAGTCCCCAAAAAGGGGAAGCACACCGTTCCTGGAGGCACTGCAATACCAGGTCGATGCGTGGAGTGGACGGAGCAAGCCCCGGTTCCGGCTCCATGTGCCAAAAATCAATTTAATATGCAGTCCCCGGATAGGGGACGTATCAGATATTAAACTGATAAGAACAGATACTACACTTGATCTTAGCCAAAAGGCCGAGAAGCGATGACACAATGACGCAGCGGCAGGGGAGCCGGCAAAGGCGACGCCCATCTGGGAAGCTGTGAGGGGGGGGAGGGTTGGCAAAGGCCGTACGTCGTAGAGACCTGAAACTTTGAGGGATGGTACTAGCCACTCGCTCTACAACATCACCAAGGCTGGCCCCCCGATGGGCCCGGCGGTGGCGCTACAGCCACCGAAAGTACGAAATGGCTCGTAGCTCCCAAACCGCACGCCGCAGAACCAAGTGTCTTATATCATCGGAATCCTTGGCTCGAGCCGAGCGAGACGCATGCCTCGGATTCGAAGGTTGCGCTGGCGAAATTTTCGGGTATTTGGGATTTTGTGAAAAACCTACTTTTGCACACTAGTCCTAGGTCTTTTGCCCGATCTGGCCCAAACCAGTGCAGAAAGATTCTCTGGAGTCTGACTGTCCGTCCAGATCGGAAAAAAAGTGGGAATTTCGATTCAGCTTGGCGGCGGCAGGCCGAAACCTACGGGCTGGGCGAGGCGGGGTCTGCTAGAACGGCTATAGCTCTTGGACGGAACGAGACAATTTCACCCAAGCCGGTACACCCGTGCACGGGCTCAGTCTGGGGTCAGGCGAGAAAGGACGCGGTGAATGGCCACCTAGTGGCGCTTTAAAATGAAAAAGCAACAACATGAGAGCGGCTATAGGCGAACGTATGTCGCGTGCTTTTTCACAGCACGCGCACGAGACAGTCGTACCATACGACAGAAAACCTCCATCCGAACAACTTTGCCTTTGGGACCACTGCTGTCAATCAACTCGTCCGTTGAATATCAAAGTTTGTGGGAAAAACCACATTCGGCAAACCGGTCGCAGGTTTCGACAACCTCGATGAAAACAGACGCAGTTCAGTTCTCTG